>NC_091118.1:173356005-173680692 GCF_040183065.1 Periplaneta americana
ACACAGAGCTATGCAAACAAAAAAAAATTGTTGGTAACATAAGTGACTATATTCTCTAAGAATTCACTGAACTAGTCAAGTGCAAGATTTACGCAGTATAACGGGGAATTTTTAATGCACGTCTTCGAAAATATAAACACATTATCACAGCAAATGAAAAAGAAATATCATGTGGTCTAGGGCAGTGGTTGCCAAACACCACGAAATTGTGACGTAATAGAAATGCAACCCGCACACCACTATCGCAGGGAGAGGGTTGGAGTATTGTATTTATTAACATTCCATGATATTCATACATTGCTTTACAGCTAGAATATGGAACAAGTCAAAAAAACTTAATACTATTATAAAGTCTTAATTTATAGTATCTACTCAGGTAATGCAGCGAATAACAGTACAGAGATGGACTGTGACCAAAAAACAAAAACAACATAATATTCTTCCACTTATTAACTACAAGCACTTTTTTCTGTGTTAAATTTTATTCTCCTATTCATTATTTTTGTATTATTAATAAAATAAAATATATTTTCTTATTTACCATAAAAAGAATGTGTACTTTAGACCTACTGTACATCAGCAGATATTTTTGAAATTAGAAAAACGTACGAGGCTGGTCACTAAGTTCAAAATTACACTTCATACTTACTTACAAATGGCTTTTAAGGAACCCGAAGGTTCATTGCCGCCCTCACATAAGCCCGCCAGCGGTCCCTATCCTGTGCAAGATTAATCCAGTCTCTATCATCATACCCCACCTCCCTCAAATCCATTTTAATATTATCCTCCCATCTACGTCTCGGCCTCCCTAAAGGTCTTTTTCCCTCCGGTCTCCCAACTAACACTCTATATGCATTTCTGGATTCGCCCATACGTGCTACATGCCCTGCCCATCTCAAACGTATGGATTTAATGTTCCTAATTATGTCAGGTGAAGAATACAATGCGTGCAGTTCTGTGTTGTGTAACTTTCTCCATTCTCCTGTAACTTCATCCCGCTTAGCCCCAAATATTTTCCTTAGCACTTTATTCTCAAACACCCTGAACCTATGTTCCTCTCTCAGAGTGAGAGTCCAAGTTTCACAACCATACAGAAGAACCGGTAATATAACTGTTTTATAAATTCTAACTTTCAGATTTTTTGACAGCAGACTGGATGATAAGAGCTTCTCAACCGAATAATAACACGCATTTGCCATATTTATTCTGCGTTTAATTTCCTCCCGAGTGTTATTTATATTTGTTACTGTTGCTCCAAGATATTTGAATTTTTCCACCTCTTCGAAGGATAAATCTCCAATTTTTATATTTCCATTTCGTACAATATACTGGTCACGAGACATAATCATATACTTTGTCTTTTCGGGATTTACTTCCAAACCGATCGCTCTACTTGCTTCAAGTAAAATTTCCGTGTTTTCCCTAATCATTTGCGTATTTTCTCCTAACATATTCACGTCATCCGCATAGACAAGAAGCTGATGTAACCCGTTCAATTCCAAACCCTGCCTGTTATCCTGAACTTTCCTAATGGCATATTCTAGAGCGAAGTTAAAAAGTAAAGGTGATAGTGCATCTCCCTGCTTTAGCCCGCAGTGAATTGGAAAAGCATCAGATAGAAACTGACCTATACGGACTCTGCTGTATGTTTCACTGAGACACATTTTAATTAATCGAACTAGTTTCTTGGGAATACCAAATTCAATAAGAATATCATACCTACTTAAAAAAAAACAAACAAAAAAAAAACAAAAAACAAAAAAACAAAAAAAAAAAAAAAAAAAACGTCGAAGTATCTTACCCCGATTAAGACATAGAAGCCGATACTTTTTATTGTTCGTTTATTAATGAAATATTCAATTTACAAGTACGGGCGTGGTAGTCTTTGTAACAACGTACATTGTTATTTTATATTTCATTTAAAATTTTACAACAAATTAAGTATCTCATATTTTTACCATATGCACAAAAGAAATACTTTTGCTCCCATGCTCCTTAAAATTAAGTTTCTACATATTATCTGTTTTCTATTTTGGAAAAGACATCGAAACATATTATCCTACACACTTGTAACATTACTTGTGTACGTCCGCTGCTGATAAATGTCTTGTCTTATATCGAAGCGAAGGCTGTAAACAGAGGGTGGGGGTATGATGCCATGGTTACGCTTGAGTGGAGGCAGGGGCATGTGTCGCGACACAGCTTTTGGGGATCACTGGTCTAGGAAATACAGTTGAAGTGGACTAAAATAAGAAATGAAATAATATTATATCAAAGGGATAATGGACGTAAAATTCACTTGTGTCATTTTCGTGCGAATCACCTGTCACTAACATATTCCCCAACCAAACTCACTCTAACCTTGTCACTAATAGTATATCCCCTCATCAAACTCTAACTCTCCTTAACACTAACGGTGAGTCTAATTGACTCTAATATATCTTATCAAACCCTACCTAATCTTGTCACAAATACTAGCTCTATCTCTAAGCAATATTAAGGCGGGAGAGAGCAAAAACAAACAAAAGAAAACAAAACAAAACAAAACAAAATTTCTGCTGGCAACGAAGCAACGACACCACAGGTAAACGTCATGTCCATATGTTGGAGACATCGTGGACTTAGTTGCAATTGGGTCTTGTCGTAATGGCACGGTTGGAAGCTGCTGTACCTAATTCTCCACTTTAGCTAAGAATTCTATAATACAGTAGAACACCGATTATTATCGGAACTAATTGGAACTAGCTAGTTCGGATAACAGAACCTTTAACCTAAAAACATAAAATTTTTAAGTTTTTGTGAGAAAATGTCAATAAAATGCACATAAATATAGAACACAACATATTTCAACTAACTTTTTTGCATGATCGTGTCATTTTCGATTGCGTTAAGCACTAATTTACTCTGCGATATTTCCCTTTCAATAATAAAGCAATATTTTCTTCATACATTTCTTCTCCTATCCTGACTTTGACTCGTTGTTTCACACAAAATTACTGAATACCTCCTCTATTTCAAATTCACATCCATTTCCTTCAGGATCCCGTAAGTTTATTCCAATCCACTCCGTCAACCGCCTTTTCTAGTTCTACAAATATTACAGACAATTCTATATTTTTCTCTAGGTATCTTTCGGCAATTGTTCACAAGAGTTCAATTGAATCTCTCGTAGCTTTTCCTTTCCTGAAGCCAAACTGGTGGTTTTTTTTTCAACTTTCCTTTAACCCTAGAATATAAACGTCGATTCAGTATTCGTAGGAGAATCTTTGCCGAGTGCAGCATCAGACTAATAATCCTGATCTCATTAGTTCATTACATTTCTCGGTATATTTTTCTTTCGTATTGATAACAATAATATTTACTTGGAATTTTCAAACCATTTGCCTTTCTCATATGTTTCGTTGCATGATTATAGAAGTTCCTTCTTGTCTTCACCAATCATTTTACTAATTCAATGGGGATTCCACCATCAACTCCTATTACTTTTCTATTCTTCATTTCCCTAAGCGCTAGTTCGATTTCTTTCCTTTGAATAGAAAATCCTTTTTCGTCTTCTGATAGAGCTGCTTCATCTTTTATGCCTAAGGGTACGTACTCGTTGGAGCGACGATAAACGATAAAAGAAGCAGCGATGCTATATCAGAGAGAATTGAAGCATGCATTGTCATTGAGGTGTGCATATTGGAGTAACGATAAGAGCGAAGATGCACGATAAAAGCGACGAGAAACCAAAGTTCCATTTTCTTCGCTTTTGTCGTTCATATGATGTCTGATTAAGATAATATTAACCTGTATAAATACCGGTGGTTATCAATATATCCGAATATTAATCGATTTATTATTATTTCGGCTTATTAAATTAATTATTGTAGATATTGACAAATTGATCAGTTTTGTATTTATTCGTCATATGTTATGTGATCACAAGAACCAATCACAACACAACGAATTTATACTATCTTCGGGATGAGAAACGGGTTGAATTTTGTACGTATTTAAGTTACATTAACCTTGAACTTAGCAGCTGATATTTCCTATATATCTTCTTTCATTAAGTGGCTGCATAGAATATCTTCTACTGATAAAACAAAATGTTCGCTTCCCGCGACCTCGTTGCTCCGATATGAACACTTGATTCTTTGATAATACCAAAGAGTCGCTAGATCATTTCTCTTATCGTTTATCGTTGCTCCAACGTGTACGTACCCTAAGTTATCTTGGATAATTCCCTGTCTCTTTTATGTATTAGGGTACGTACATGTTGGATAAACGATAAAAGAAATGACCTAGTGACGCTTTGGTATTATCAAAGAATCAAGTGTTCATATCGGAGCTACGAGGACGCGGGAAGCGAACATTTTGATTTATCAGTAGAAGATATTCTATGCATCCACTTAATGAAAGAAGATTATAGGAAATCTCAGCTGCTAACTTCAAGGTTAATATAACTTAAATACGTACAAAATTGAACCCGTTTCTAATCCCAAAGATAGTATAAATTCGTTGTGTTGTGATTGGTTCTTGTGATCACATAACATAGGACGAATAAATACACAACTGATCAATTTGCCAATATCTACAATAATTAATTTAATATGCCGAAATAATAATAAATCGATTAATATTCAGATATATTCATAACCACCGATAATTATACAGATTAATATTATCTTAATCAGAGATCATATGAACGACAAGAGCGAAGAAAATGGTACTTTTCTTTTTCGTCGCTTTTATCGTGCATCTTCGCTTTTATCGTTACTCCAATATGCACACCTCAATGACAATGCATGCTTCAATTCTCTCTGACGTAGCATCGCTGCTTCTTTTATCGTTTTTCGTCGCTCCAACGTGTACGTACCCTAAGTCCTATCTGTTCAGTATTCCTTGCTTCTATGTTATTTCATTACCTATTTCTTCTCCATCAACCACAAGGATTTCCAGTTCTTATTTGTGAAGTTGCCTCTGATTGAGGTTCTGACTGATATGTACACCTATTATCAGGCAGTACATCTCACTTGACTGTATGTGTCAGAGGAAGAACAATTGTTTGTATACCCATCTGAAGTCTGATTAGTAAGGTACGGGATAAAGTAGCTGTATTAGGATAGGCGTCCTTAGTCCGTGCGTTTTGTTTACAAACTAGTTGACGAGTGTCCTCCAGCCGACAGTAGTGACGACATATTTCAGTTTCTATGGCTGTATTTTCCCGTTTCCCCATGTTAGGCATCTGATTATTCCGTCAAAATTTTTCCGTTTCATCATCCATAACATTCCCCGAACGCCAGCTGGCGGCGCGTGGAAGAAGCTGGCCTAGGGACGAATAGATTTGCCTCCTCGAAATCTGGGCCCGCAGCGAACCTTAGTGTAGTCAGCTGGTGTGGGTTAGGAATGAGCCTAGATTAGCAGTCAGTGCAATATATCTAATAAGGTCGCAGTGATGGGTCGTAGTGGCCCTTCCCTTAAATTCAAATACAATTCAATTCAAGGTTGGTACGATATTCTAACATTCGCTGATGTTTTAGCTAGGAGTGGGAAGTGCTCCTCCCAACACGTAGAGTTTTAGCTAGTGGAAAGGGGTAGTGCTTACTTAGTTTGAAGCAAGTCAAGGCCTTATCCTATACAGATATACAGCCTATCCTGATACAGCGTCTTTACCCGAACCTTAGTGATTAGTGTAACATGTAGCTAATCGGCGATGTATGCAATGAAGGGGAAAGGAACTGGCCACCCTACCCCATTATCTCCTGGCCTAGTTTTCTCATAAGTGGTGGACTGTATCACCTTTGACGTTCAGACCTGTCTTCAGACAGTTGACTAAGCAACAATTTGTGAATTCGAATCGTTTTATTTCAGGGTTTAATTTCCTATTTTGATTTTTGATGTGTTTCATACAGAAAAATTAGACTATAACTTTCTGGTTAAAATAAAATGCAAGTTGACGGCGGGGAGTGGCCAGTCACAAAGAGAAAAATGCTTGGTTTAGCCCACGGACGACTCTAATAAAAAGGCTGTCTCTATTGATTCTGGAAAAAAATTCTAGTGGGACAAAGTAGCATCCCGGGGTTACTAGGACAGAACAAGAAGAATGTTTCCGGGCTCATACCGCCCAATCGGAGGACAGGCAGTAACCCTAACTATCCATCAAGAGAATGATACAAAGCTGTGTAATATATCTTCAAGCGAGGATACGCTCTAGATAACGGAGGGATTCCAAAAGAAGAAGGATATTTCTGATATTTGGTTGCGACTGGGTTGCTGCCTGTCGCCTACTTTTTTTTTAACTTGGTTATTTAACGACGCTGTATCAACTACAAGGTTATTTAACGTCGAAGTGATTGGTGATAGTGAAATGATATTTAGCGAGATGAGGCCGAGGATTCGCCATAGATTACCTGAAATTCGCCTTACGGTTGGGGACAGCCCAAGCGAGAATCGAACCCGCGCCCGAGCGCAACTCTGGATCGGTAGGCAAACGTCTTAGCCGACAGAGCTACGCCGGTGGCTCGCCTACTTTATTTAAGATATAAAGTAATGTTATTAATTTCAGGGAGTTATTCTTTGATATATTTTAAACAAAAAAGTTTAATACAATTTTGCTCGTTTCTGCTTTATTTTACAGATTAAATTATTTTATATGAAACTTTTCATAGCCTGTTCTGGGAAAGAAATTGATTTAATTCTCAATATGCTCAGTCAATTTAAAAGCTATTATGTATTATAATACGTTATTGAAACAATTTTAGTTTTGTCCTTAAAATGTGCAGAAATTTGATCTGAACAAATGTAACTTTCCGTTCTGAGAAGAAAGTTTAAAATGTTACATTTATTACACAATAATAATAATAATAATAATAATATTATTATTAATAATAATGATTATTGTATTGGGAATAAATTTGAATAAGGAACAAAAAAAGTTTCCTTTCTAGGCAGGATTCGAACCACGAAAGTCTTAGTTACCAGTCTATCGTGCTCTGGAGTGAACAAGGCTCTGAATTCAGCTACAAGGGTCGGTCCGGTTTTCTTTTTTGCCACTACTGTACAATGTGAGTTTCATATTCTCCTAAACCCCACAATGTTTTGGTTATTAGAATGATAGGCTACATTGTAATACATTTTCAACAGGCCTTTATATGGTGCCATTTAAGGAAATTAATTCATTGCTCACATCTCTTTAACGAACAGGTCTACAAGAAACATATACCCAAAGTAATAATTTGCCATTGTACGAATACTTTAACAACTTTTGTTTGATTTTTTTTTTTCATTTGGCGCCTAACAAAAAATTATTTTGGTTGAGCAAGATAAATGGAACACTCTACATGTGTGTGTGTGTATCTAGGCCTATATATACACACTGGTTGAAAATGACTGGACCTTCAGACTGCCACGCAGGAGGACCGGTTTCGAACTCCGACCAGACCAGTGATTTTCATTGAAAATTCAGTGACACCTGTGACAGACAAGATCTTAGGTCTGTTTCTCGGGGTTCTCCCGTTTCCCCACATTAGACATAATATCTAGACCTCGGATTTTTAGTCTCGTTTGGCGTAGGCTGAAACGTACCTTCTTTAATGCATCTAGTTTTATGCAATATCATCGCTCGAGAGTTTCTCGTATTACATACATTTAGGGGTTTTTACAAAAAAGTTTTGCAACCTATCCTATTCAAGCCTAAAAATCTGGGGTTTAACAATATCATCCCGTCCGATCTTCATTCCATTATCATTCCATAGTATTCTCAGGAAGCCGTCTGGCGACGCACGGGGGGGGGGCTGATCTACGGACAAGTGGGGTTGCCTGCTCGAAACATGGATACTCAGCAAACCATAGTTTTTTAACTGGTGTGGGTTAGGAATATGTTAGCTTTGTTCTTTACTCTATATTGTCTTCTGCAGCTTTGAATTGATTTCCAAAATCTCATTGATGCTCAAACCTGAAGACGAATGTACAATGTGGGTGATTCTACAATTAGGGGACAGTTTCATGTCTCAGCTCCGTAAAAATGCTTACTGATTACCTACATAGATTTTTCAAACAATTTTCCACAAAGAATATCTACACCCCTTCAATTTTCCATAAGTTGTCTTGAAAAATTACTGCAAAATAGGAAGAAAAAACATTATGTATGCAATGTGTCATTAGCATGGATGTCCCCCATGTGTCCTGTTGAAGATCAAATTAAATATTTTCTCAAATGTCATGTTATTTTTTCTGAAGTAAGCGTATGTTTACTTCAATATAGGTATAATAATTAATATTTGTTATAAAGAGTAATTTTTCTATCAATAAAAGAGCAATGAGTGGCTATTAAACTTTGTCCCTCCAAGTTCTATGTCATTAGCATGGATGAATTTAATTTGACCATAGGAAGAAAGGGGAATTTTTTTTCTTTGGTTTAATAGTATGTGTGGTAGCACTGATCCAAGCTACAGTGAGTGTCAGTGTGTTGTGGATGAAAATTATGAGAATGACATTTCTACAAATATTTTTCTTCAGAAACTGAGGTTCGTATGCAAATTGAATGTCATTAGCATGGACTATGTATAATTCAGTGTAATAATAGTAAAATTAGTCCACATTTGTGAAGTAACGGCTAGCGCGTCTGGCCGCGAAACAGGTGGTCCAGGTTCGAATCCCGGTCGGGGCAAGTTACCTGGTTGAGGTTTGTTCCAGGGTTTTCCCTCAACCCCATATGAGCAAATGCTGGGTAACTATCGGTACTGGACCCCGAACTCATTTCACCGCCATTATCACCTTCACTTCATTTAACTTCATTTAGACGCTAAATAACTCGAAATGTTGATATAGCATCGTAAAATAACGTACAAAAAATAGTAAAATTATGATACCATAATACATTTAAATTTAAATGTTCAATGTCAAGTGCCCAAACTTGGGAGTAGTACAACCTAATTTCTAGAAGAGACAAATCATAGACGACTACTTTGTCATTAGCATGGATATCACCATTGTCATGAATATGTTTTGTCCATTTCAATATTATGCTTTGCCATGGTAATGATACTTGTGTTTAGTTTTTACTGAAATATGTGTGATTTATTTTATGGCAAGTTATTAGCCCAAATTAAATGAATAAAATTAAAATTAGGTCTAAATTGCATTTACAAGTACATTCATAGTAACAATTTCTACGTACATAGAGCCTAGTTATGAAACATATGAATATTAAAAAAAATTAAGTGATTTTTTTACAAGGTTAGTTTTTATTAGGTTTTAGATTTTGTATAAGATCTCGGTCATTAACATGGAGATCAACTTTTTAATAAGTAAAAAAAAAAAAAAAAAACAAAAACAATTGTTTATGAAAATTCAGATCTGCTGGCTATACAGATCTATCATCAAAATATGACTCAGTACCGAGAAAATTTGTTTTCGTATTTCTTTTTTAAACTTGAAATTAATTATTACTTACTAAGTTGAAAATGTCCCCTAATCGTAGAATCAGTCATATGAGATGTTAACAAGGAAAGCCCTCCGTTTGCATATTAAGACCTGAATTTCTGAAGCGTGCTGTGCCGCGCCGCCACTGCTAGACTGGAGGGAAGCGAGTCTCTCTCGTTCTCTCTCTCTTCTCCCAAACCGGTACGAACAGAGTAGCCGCCATATTGATCTCTGCTCCGACCGTCTCTGTCTCCAGGTCACCGGTCAGATCCCTGATCCCTTTAAAGAACTGCAGACAATGTAGCAGGCCGCACATGCTGACCGCCTTCAACTGTGCGTGACAGATCACTGTGTTGCCATAGAGACCATCTTACAGATACAGTACGTCATACAGTATAAGAATAATATATTCCTTTAATTTCCAGGAATTCTAGATTCATAAATATAGCCACCTTAGTTTCCGATTTATTTGTATAAGGAATGATTACAGATCAAAGTGACCATTCTGGATTCGTAAATGTAGCCACCTTAGTTTCCGATTTATTTTTATAAGGAATGATTACAGATCAAGGTGACCATTCTGGAATCGTAAATGTAGCCACCTTAGTTTCCGATTTATTTTTATAAGGAATGATTACAGATCAAGGTGACCATTCTGGATTCGTAAATATAGCCACCTTAGTTTCCGATTTATTTGTATAAGGAATGATTACAGATCAAAGTGACCATTCTGGATTCGTAAATGTAGCCACCTTAGTTTCAGTTTTATTTTTATAAGGAATGATTACAGATCAAGGTGACCATTCTGGATTCGTAAATATAGCCATCTTAGTTTCCGATTTATTTTTATAAGGAATGATTACAGATCAAGGTGACCATTCTGGATTCGTAAATGCATCCACCTTAGTTTCCGATTTATTTTTATAAGGAATGATTACAGATCAAAGTGACCATTCTGGATTCGTAAATGTAGCCACCTTAGATTCCGATTTATTTTTATAAGGAATGATTACAGATCAAGGTGACCATTCTGGATTCGTAAATATAGCCACCTTAGTTTCCGATTTATTTGTATAAGGAATGATTACAGATCAAAGTGACCATTCTGGATTCGTAAATGTAGCCACCTTAGTTTCAGTTTTATTTTTATAAGGAATGGTTACAGATCAAGGTGACCATTCTGGATTCGTAAATGTAGCCACCTTAGTTTCCGATTTATTTTTATAAGGAATGATTACAGATCAAGGTGACCATTCTGGATTCGTAAATGTAGCCACCTTAGTTTCCGATTTATTTTTATAAGGAATGATTACAGATCAAGGTGACCATTCTGGATTCGTAAATGTAGCCACCTTAGTTTCCGATTTATTTTTATAAGGAATGATTACAGATCAAGGTGACCATTCTGGATTCGTAAATGTAGCCACCTTAGTTTCCGATTTATTTTTATAAGGAATGGTTACAGATAAAGGTAGCCATTCTGAATACGTAAATGTAGCCACCTTAGTTTTCGATTTATTTTTATAAGGAATGATTACAGATCAAGGTGAACATTCTGGATTCGTAAATATAGCCACCTTAGTTTCCGATTTGTTTTTATAAGGAATGATTACAGATTAAGGTGACCATTCTGGATTCGTAAATACGAGTATAGCCACCTTATTTTCCGATTTGTTTTTATAAGGAATGATTACCTGTGTATGGTGGGTCCCTATCACCACGGCATGGCGCGTCCTCAGGTTGCGGATAAAGGAGACGGCCTCCAGATATGGAGGGTAGCTGCGAATATATTGAATAAGTAGTCGTGGACAGCCGATAAGGGGTGGTCCTCCAGCTTGGGGGTTGGGCGAAGGGCTAACATCCCATCACCGTAAAAAACAGCTTGTTACGAATTCCTACAGTAAGCCTCGGAATAGGACTGATTCTCTGGCACGACCACAGCAAAGGAATAAGGTTTTGAGATTTGGCACTTGGAACGTAACTAGTCTTTATAGAACAGGAGGGGTAACATTAGTAGCAAAAGAACTAGCTAGATATAGAATAGACTTTGTGGGAGTACAAGAGGTTAGGTTAGATGGGAATGGCATATCACAAATAGGAGATTACTTGTTGTATTATGGGGAAGGAAACAATAATCACCAATTAGGAACAGGATTCTTTGTTCATAAAAGAATAAAATCAGCAGTAAAAAAGGTGGAATTTATCAGTGACAGGTTATCATATTTAGTACTTAAGGGTAGATGGTGCGACATCATGGTTATAAATGCTCACGCCCCTACAGAAGAGAAA
The DNA here is from genome assembly GCF_040183065.1 of Periplaneta americana. Classification (NCBI taxonomy): domain Eukaryota; kingdom Metazoa; phylum Arthropoda; class Insecta; order Blattodea; family Blattidae; genus Periplaneta; species Periplaneta americana. The sequence continues at coordinate 173,367,703 of NC_091118.1, forward strand.
GACGACTATATAAAGGATAGCTTCTATGAGGAATTGGAACATACTCTTGATCAGTTCCCTAGATATCACATGAAAATTTTATTGGGGGATTTCAACGCTAAAGTAGGACGGGAGGATATTTTTAGACCAACTATTGGAAAAGAGAGCCTACACGCAATTAGTAGTGACAATGGAGTTAGATTAGTCAACTTTGCCACATCGAAAAATTTAATTGTCAAAAGTACAACATTCCCCCATAAGGATATACATAAATATACTTGGACTTCTCCAGATGGATTGACACACAACCAAATAGATCACATCTTGATAGATAAACGGAGACATACTAGTATAGTAGATATTCGAACTTTCAGGGGTGCAGACTGTAATTCTGACCATTATTTGGTGATTGGAGAATTAAGAGAAAGACTATCAGTAGCCAAGCGAGTAGAGCAACAAATTAATATTACTAAATTCAATATTTTGAAATTAAAGGACGAGGAAGCTAAGCAAAATTATCAGGTCGAAATTTCGAATAGGTTTGCCACTTTAGAAAGTTCCGACGAAGTTGAGAAAGAATTAGATGTTAATAGCGTGTGGGAAAATATCAGAGATAGTATCAAAATTGCAGCTGAGCAGAGCATAGGTTATTATGAAACTAAGAAAAAGAAACCGTGGTTTGATGAAGATTGTTGCATGGTAGTAGAAAGAAGGAAACAGGCAAAATTGAAATTCTTACAGGATCCAGTTGAGGAGAAGAGAGATAATTATTTCAATGAAAGACGGGAAACAAGTCGTACACTTAGGAATAAAAAGAGAGGTTACTTGAAGGAAAAACTGAATGAGGTAGAAACAAATAGTAAGAATAAAAACATTCGAGATTTATATAAGGGTATAAAGGAATTTAAGAACGGATATCAGCCAAGGGTAAACGTGATCAAGGATGAGAATAGTAACTTGCTTGCAGACTCTCCATCAATCCTAAACAGATGGAAAAACTATTTTGCGCAACTACTAAATGTACATAGGCCAAATAGAAATGATCGGGACGATATTGAAATACAAACTGCTGAGCCATTTATACCCGAACCCACGCTTTCAGAAGTCGAAATTGCGATAGAAAATCTGAAAAAGTACAAGTCTCCAGGTATCGATCAAATTCCAGCAGAATTAATACAAGAGGGTGGAAGTGCATTATATAGCGAAATTTATAAACTTGTACTTGCTATTTGGGAAAAGGAAATTGTACCAGAACAATGGAAGGAGTCCATAATTGTACCTATTTTTAAAAAGGGGGACAAAACCAACTGTGGTAACTTTCGAGGAATATCACTTTTGTTGACGTCGTACAAAATTTTGTCCAATATTCTTTTGAGAAGATTAACTCCGTACGTAGATGAAATTATTGGGGATCATCAGTGCGGTTTTCGGCGTAATAGATCGACTATTGATCAGATTTTTTGTATTCGGCAGATAATGGAGAAAAAATGGGAGTATAAGGGTACAGTACATCAGTTATTCATAGATTTCAAAAAGGCATATGACTCGGTTAAGAGGGAAGTATTATATGATATTCTTATTGAATTTGGTATTCTCAAGAAACTAGTTCGATTAATTAAAATGTGTCTCAGTGAAACATACAGCAGAGTCCGTATAGGTCAGTTTCTATCTGATCCTTTTCCAATTCACTGCGGGCTAAAGCAGGGAGATGCACTATCACATTTACTTTTTAACTTCGCTTTAGAATATGCCATTAGGAAAGTTCAGGATAACAGGCAGGGTTTGGAATTGAACGGGCTACATCAGCTTCTTGTCTATGCAGATGACGTGAATATGTTAGGAGAAAATACACAAACGGTTAGGGAAAACACGGAAATTTTACTTGAAGCAAGTAAAGCGATCGGTTTGGAAGTAAATCCCGAAAAGACAAAGTATATGATTATGTCTCGTGACGGGAATATTATACGAAATGGAAATATAAATATTGGAGATTTATCCTTCGAAGAGGTGGAAAAATTCAAATATCTTGGAGCAACAGTAACAAATATAAATGACACTCGGGAGGAAATTAAACGCAGAATAAATATGGCAAATGCGTGTTATTATTCGGTTGAGAAGCTCTTATCATCCAGTCTGCTGTCCAAAAATCTGAAAGTTAGAATTTATAAAACAGTTATATTACCGGTTCTTCTATATGGCTGTGAAACTTGGAATCTCACTCTGAGAGAGGAACATAGGTTAAGGGGTTTGAGAATAAGGTGCTTAGGAAAATATTTGGGGCTAAGCGGGATGAAGTTACAGGAGAATGGAGAAAGTTACACAACACAGAACTGCACACATTGTATTCTTCACCTGACATAATTAGGAACTTGAAATCCAGACGTTTGAGATGGGCAGGGCATGTAGCACGTATGGGCGAATCCAGAAATGCATATAGAGTGTTAGTTGGGAGACCGGAGGGAAAAAGACCTTTAGGGAGGCCGAGACGTAGATGGGAGGATAATATTAAAATGGATTTGAGGGAGGTGGGGTATGATGATAGAGACTGACTTAATCTTGCACAGGATAGGGACCGATGGCGGGCTTATGTGAGGGCGGCATTGAACCTTCGGGTTCCTTAAAAGCCATTTGTAAGTAAGTAAGTAAGTAAGTAAGTAAGGAATGATTACAGATCAAGGTTACCAGGTATCCGGATATTGGAGGACACTTCATCCTTTTTAAGCTTTATCCTCCTGTTCTCCAGGCATATAAAATAATCCGAAAAGTTCGGAATTTTAGAATACATGACTATATAAAACTAAACTCTTTTGTAAATCGCGTCATTTCTGGGGGAAAAAAAAAGTAGGTGCGCAACGGCCAAATAAAAGAAACACAAATCTTCTTGTTTGAGGACAACGCTATGCCTACTTTAAAGGTGTATCTACATGGTTCAAATTTTCTTTAAACTTTTACGCATTCAAGCAATGCACGCAAGAGTAAACGAAACGCATTCAATTGTGCATGCATTTTCCACTAAAAATGAGAGCGCATGCTGCAATTGGAAGCTACCCATCGCCAATTTCGTTCAACAGCAGCATTTAGCGAGCAGCTGATTCTGCTAGGTAGCCTTGAATAAACTGAAAATTATTTTGTTTGGTGATTTTGGACATTTTTAAGCTGAAAATTTTTGGCAAGCACGATTACCTTTATTGAAGATTATAGCAAATACGAATGCCTATGGGGTGTTCAACTACAATTTTGCGAATCAAGTAGGCCTAAGTATCGGATTGATGTTTAATATTAATTAATTATTATATATCCATTGATTAAAGTTCTCGTTAACACTTTGTTAAAAACATAACATTTACTTAGTCTTACGTTAAAAAGTGTTAAAATTGTTAAAGGCCCGTTTCGAAGCTATGTCACGTTATCCTCAGCGTCTATTGAACCACTGGTGATCTTGACTCTGCGATATGCATTTGTCGATGGTATGGGTGGGGGCTGGCTGTTTGTGTGTTATGATGTATTATGATGTCGAATAATGTGTGCGTATTGAACTGCAATTGTGTGTTAAGTATACAGAATGTTTAAAAAATACGGGGCATAATTTCAGGTATGTATTTCCACATGTAGACAATCAAAATAGTTCATTACAACATGTGTCCGGAAATGCTTCATTTCAGAGTTATGGCCTTCACAACATTGAAATTCACCGGAACGTTTTTCTTTCCGCAGGTCGTTGCCGTCAAAGGAGACATTAAGAGGGCATTCTGACAGTTCATTCCGACGCGAAGGTTACATTCAGTGTTGTGTAGGCGTTAGACTGTGCGACATGTATTCAAATCAAGAGCTGGCAGAGATACACTTCATGTACGGTAAGGCGGACAGCAATGCTGCGCTAGCCCGTCGTTTGTACCGGGAGAGGTACCCACAGCGACAATGTCCAGATCGGAAGACATTTGTAAGTCTCCATTACCGTCTGTGCGAGTATGGAAAATTTAACTCTCCTGGTTTGGGAAGGGGACGACCAAGATCTACAACTCCAGAAGTACAGGAGGAGATTCTGGAGGCGGCTGTGAACATGACTCCTTCTATCATCACACGAAGGGTAGCGTTGCAAGTCAATGTTCCTCATACGACTGTCTGGAGACTGTTTAAAGAGTATCAATTGTATCCTTATCATTTGCAACGTGTACAGGCCCTGTCACCAGCAGATTACCCTGCACGAGTTAGGTTCTGTCAGTGGTTCTTGCAGCAGTGTGGTGTAAATCCGAACTTTCCTGCCTTAGTATTATTTACAGATAAAGCACAGTTCACACGAGATGGCATAACAAATTTCCACAATCAGCATGTATGGGCGTATGAAAACCCACGTGCAACTGTTCCATCTCATCACCAGGTGCAGTTCTCCCTCAACCTGTGGGCCGGTATCATTGGTGATCGATTAGTTGGACCCCATGTGCTTGTAAACATACTTACGGGGCAGGCGTACACAAACTTCCTGGAAAACACCATACCTCATGTTTTAGAAGACACTCCACTGATCAATCGTCAATACATTCACTTCTTGCATGATGGCGCTCCTGCACACTTCAGTCGTACGGCTCGCCGGTACTTGGATTGAAGGTTTCCTGATCGATAGATAGGTAGAGGTGGCCCAATTGCTTGGCCTCCACGCTCACCTGATCTGAACCCTCTCGATTTCCACTTATTGGGGCCATTTAGAATCATTGGTTTATTCGTCTCCGGTGCCTGATTTGGAATCCCTTCGGGATCGAATTGTGGCATGTTCTGAGGACATACGCAATAGTCCTGGAGTTTGGGATCGTGTTCGCAGGTCAATGAGACATCGATGTGAGGTCTGTATTCAAGCAGGAGGTGGACATTTTGAACATATTCTGTAATGACAACGACCTGTGGAAAGAAAAACGTTCCGGTGAATTTCAATGTTGTGAAGGCCATAACTCGGAAAGGAAGCATTTCCGGACACATGTTGTAATGAACTATTTTGATTGTCTACATGTGGGAAATACATACCTGAAATTATGCCCCGTATTTTTGAAACACCCTGTATACTGTGGGTATGCTATTGTATTCAAAAAGTTCACAGTTAAACATCCTAGAGCAGTACGAAATATATAAGAATACAATAGCATACCCACAATATATACTTAACACACAATTGCAGTTCAATACACACACATTATTCGACGTCATTATACATCAGAACACACAAACAGCCAGCCCCCACCATAGGAACAACACACCCCCACCCTTACCATCGACAAATGCACATCGTAGAGTCAAGATCACCAGTGGTTCAAGAGACACTGAGGATGACGTGACATAGCGTCGAAACGGGCCGTCTGTCGAAGGTATATACCTTTCTTAACAATTTTAACACTTTTTATTCTCGACCATGCCGAAATGTAGTAATTATACACCTGGTAGCAGACCTTTAATGCATGTCATTAAAGTACACCTACTCATTAAAGGTCAGGTCTTTCAGCCAACGACGACTCAGGTTACAACTGTTGAGCCAATGACAGGTCAGCTTTCTACCGTTTTAAAATCGCAAGTATCGATTATTCTCGGATATGCAATCGAAAGAGAATTAGCGAAAAGTCACGGAGGCTGGAAATCCAATACTGTCGCGGAAGGTTATGTTCTGTTACTATAATAATTAGCGTTAATTGTAAATAATATTCAAATAAATTCAATTTGTCATCTCGTTTTTCAATGTCTAATTTAATTTCAATGTTATCTCTGTAGGTTCTTATGGCCTAGCAAGGTCAATGTGAACATCTGTTCCTCGGAAAAAATCAATACTTTCGCGTCTGCGCACATCTCACTACATACGGGGCATTGGTCAAGGTCAGATACAAAGAAAATTAATAATATCAAGTTAGAAATATGGTCGAGCATAAAAAGTCGTATGAAAAACTCGCCTAAAATAGTAATTAAGAAGCTCGTATGAAAATTTTGAAACTCGCTTGCGCTCGTTTCATAAATATCCATACTCGCTACTTAATTACCTTCATTATAGGCTCGTTGCATAATGTACTATTAACGTAAGACTAAGTATATTTTAAGATTATATATCCGTAGCGAAAATGACGTTCAATACGGCGCATCGTTACACACAAAATCTGTATGCATCTTAATTGAACGTTCGCTTTCAACTTGATTCTTTCAATATTCTACCCAGATTGCATGCGTAAACGCATGGGAAATTGAATCTTGTAGGTATACCTTTACAGTACAACTTCAAACATATGACACTATCTTCTTTTCCTTCTTTAGCAAACAGTCTTCAGAGTTTGCCCATTGCCCCCTTCACAAATGTTGTAGTACTGGTAGATCATAGCAGTGCAACAGACGTGATTCAGGAAATGGAAGGAACTGAGAAGAAAATAATTGGCTTGGTGATAAATTAAGCAAATAAATACATGCGCAACTGGAGAAGAAACCTTGGAAAAGAAGGAAACGTAATAAATTAGCACAAATTTCGTAAGGTATACAGGTTTTAAATACCTAGGGTCATTAGTAACATCCTGAACCACCCAGTAGACGGCGCCTACAACTAGCGCACGACTCTTGCATCCGAAGGCGCAAAGAATATCTAAACTATTTCCAACTGGAGATTGAAGTAGACGTAAACAAAACAAAAATGTATTACTCCGCAATCGCAAACTAGCTACCAAAGCAGCCACCAGGGCGCATTATTTTCAGCAAGTGAGCACGCAGAGCAGCCACCGTCTGATATATTGCAGACATTTCAACACATTCATTGAACTAACCTGTAAAATGTTCACAGAGTGTTAATATTTATTATTTCTCTACTGGGAATAGTGGATTTTCATTTTCTGTAGATTCATGATTAAATGTTATTCTTTGAAGCGTGGAGAATTTCTTTAATTCTACAGACATTTATTTGAGGTTAACAACACTGAATCTCGCACTGTGTTATACCAGCTGTGCTGATGTGCTCTGTGAAGCTGCAAGTCACCTTGGGAGGGATTTAATGTCTATTACGCATGCGCGTGGCCATAATACACGTTACAATGATTTAACACGCAATGTCTGAAACTACTAATATAAAGATGTTTTTTTAAATCGTAAGAAAGTGTTCTTATAAGCATGTTTAATTCACTCGTATTCCATGTATATCATACATTTTATTATTTTAGAAGGAACTATTTTAATATGAGGAAGAAGATGACCAGCATGAGTTTGGAGACGTTGTGCGTCCAATAGCCAATCAGGAACCATTATGCCACGTGCATTTATTTACATTTACTTCAATCTTTAGCTGGAAAGAGAGTACAACTCCTTTAGAGCGTCAACCAAGTGCGGGAATCAAAGAGAAAAGTACCATATTTGAGAAGATATTCTGGAGTAAAAAATGGATTTTCGTGCTTTTTTTCTTTATAATTTGTATTTTGATGTCTTTGACATCTGTCGATGTACGAAATGATTCAACCGAATTCGAGTTGTACCTCAGGCGGGTGTTTGCTTGCTGACACGGAGCTGAACTCGGACGTAGGTTCGATTCCCGCTTGAACTGTTTATCTGGTTTTGATATTTCCGAGGTTCCTTAAACCGTAGGGCGAGTGTCAGATAACTCCTAGGCCTCATCTCGCCAAATACTCGATTCCATCGACGTTAAATAATCTAGTAATTGATACAGCATTGTTAAATAACCGACTAAACATTCAACCAAATTCGAGTTGTAGGCCTAAATATGTTACATATGAGTGTTTTCTTTAATGCCTGCTACTTTCAGTTTCCCACAGCTTTTATTTTCAGAAGTTTGACCCCTGATTCTTACAGTAAATATCAACCAATATTTCTAAAAATTTTACAGTTTACTTATGTTATGCTTACCAGTGGCTTTTAGTATTAGTTTTTTTTTTAATAAAGTAAGTAATATTAGCTTTATGTTTTTTTAAATTAAAATTTAAGTTAATTTGAAAATATCAAAATTCAAAATTAAATATCTATAATGCAATTTGTATGTGAAAAAATGATAACTAATTATTTACCTGACTTTACTTCACAACAAATCTAAAGCACATAAATTTCAGTTTGGCCTAATATTTAAAAAAAATCAGAGGTCAGACAACCCCCAAAATTAAGAAAAAATTTTCGAAGCTTTTCAATATAGAAACTCGAAACTTAGTACTTTTACTTCTCAATTCACTCCAAACATACCCTGAAAATCTAATTAAAATTGCTAAATAGGAAAAACGTTCTTACAAACCGTCATAGTGTGCCCTTAAAGTGGAAGTTTTAAAGTGTTGACTGATATAACATTCAATGTTAAATTTTACAAACACGTTCTTTTTTTATCTCAATACTTCTTTAATTAATATGTTGGTTAATTCTACATTTTAAGCATTGAATGTTAAAGGAGCGCAATGAATAACATTTTTTAAATGCCAATAGTTTATTAAAAATCGAACTGTTGTCGGATTTTTTGAGATCTAAGAAACTGAATAGTAGTTTCGTCATTGTAACAAGCTTTATATTACAGAGAGAGAATCCGGAAAGAGATAAGCCTAGCTGTCTTATAAAAAGGCATGTCGTTTTTACTGTATATACAGTTTAAAAATACGGGGCATAATTTCAGGTATGTATTTCCCACATGTAGACAATCAAAATAGTTCATTACAACATGTGTCCGGAAATGCTTTATTTCAGAGTTATGGCCTTCACAACATTGAAATTCACCGGAACGTTTTTCTTTCCGCAGGTCGTTGCCGTCAAAGGAGACATTAAGAGAGCACTCTGACAGTTCATTCCGAGGCGAAGGTTACATTCAGTGTTGTGTAGGCGTTAGACTGTGCGACATGTATTCAAATCAAGAGCTGGCAGAGATACACTTCATGTACGGTAAGGCGGACAGCAATGCTGCGCTAGCTCGTCGTTTGTACCGGGAGAGGTACCCACAGCGACAATGTCCAGATCGGAAGACATTTGTAAGTCTCAATTACCGTCTGTGCGAGTATGGAAAATTTAACTCTCCTGGTTTGGGAAGGGGACGACCAAGATCTACAACTCCAGAAGTACAGGAGGAGATTCTGGAGGCGGCTGTGAACATGACTCCTTCTATCATCATACGAAGGGTAGCGTTGCAAGTCAATGTTCCTCATACGACTGTCTGGAGACTGTTGAAAGAGTATCAATTGTATCCTTATCATGTGCAACGTGTACAGGCCCTGTCACCAGCAGATTACCCTGCACGAGTTAAGTTCTGTCAGTGGTTCTTGCAGCAGTGTGGTGTAAATCCGAACTTTCCTGCCTTAGTATTATTTACAGATGAAGCATAGTTCACACGAGATGGCATAACAAATTTCCACAATCAGCATGTATGGGCGTATGAAAACCCACGTGCAACTGTTCCATCTCATCACCAGGTGCGGTTCTCCCTCAACATGTGGGCCGTATCATTGGTGATCGATTAGTTGGACCCCATGTGCTTGTAAACATACTTACGGGGCAGGCGTACACAAACTTCCTGGAAAACACCATACCTCAAGTTTTAGAAGACACTCCACTGATCAATCGTCAATACATTCACTTCTTGCATGATGGCGCTCCTACACACTTCAGTCGTACGGCTCGCCGGTACTTGGATCGAAGGTTTCCTGATCGATGGATAGGTAGAGGTGGCCCAATTGCTTGGCCTCCACGCTCACCTGATCTGAACCCTCTCGATTTCTACTTGTGGGGCCATTTAAAATCATTGGTTTATTCGTTTCCGGTGCCTAATTTGGAATCCCTTCGGAATCGAATTGTGGCATGTTCTGAGGACATACGCAATAGTCCTGGAGTTTGGGATCGTGTTAGCAGGTCAATGAGACATCGATGTGAGGTCTGTATTCAAGCAGGAGGTGGACATTTTGAACATATTGTGGAATGACAACGACCTGTGGAAAGAAAAACGTTCCGGTGAATTTCAATGTTGTGAAGGCCATAACTCGGAAAGGAAGCATTTCCGGACACATGTTGTAATGAACTATTTTGATTGTCTACATGTCGGAAATACATACCTGAAATTATGCCCCGTGTTTTTGAAACACCCTGTACACAGGTGTTAAGAAAAAGTGTCCAATATTTTAGGAGGTGATAGTATGCATAAAAACAAGAAAAAAAGTCTAATAAATATGGGTCCTAAAACACATACTTTCTGAGATATGAACAATTGTTCATAGAAGGAGCTCAATGTGACGTCCGTTTTTATAGCAATACATTTTTCTGTCCTACAATACAGCAGGCTACCAGATAATCATGCCATAGTTAACACCTTGCATGGAATACTGATACGTCGCAAGGAATACTGAAAACAAAAGTTTGGTTGCGAATATGAGCAGAGATGGTGTAGTAAATTTTCGTAATCAGCATGTGTGGACTGATGAAAATTCCCTTGCACTTGAAACAAGGCATCAGCACCGATTTTCAATCAACGTATGGTCAGGCGTTCTTGGCGATAGATTAAAGGCCATACGTGCTACCACAGAGATTAACTGGGGCTCGTTATCAGGACTTTCTTATTAACTTATTGCCTATCTAGCTGGAGTATGTGCCATGTCAGCAAAGACTACAGATGTGGTTCATACATGATGGCACACCAGCATATTTTTTCCACAATGAGCGTGAACACCTGACGCTGACATTTCATAACCGCTGGATTGATTGGGGAAGCCCCACACCTTGACCTGATTGTTACTCAAATCTAAATCCCCTAGACTTTTGGTTATCAAGAACAACCAGGTCAATTACGCTGAAGGGCAGAGGAATGCATTGCCATGAATGGACGTCACATTGAGCACCTCCTATGAACAAGTGTTCAGATCTCAGTAAGTTTGTATTGTAGGACCCATATTTGTTAGATATTATTTTCTTGTTTTGATGCATACTAGCACCTCCTACAATATTGTATCCTTTTTTATTAATACCGTGTATATATGCAAACAAAAGCAATATTTTTATGTAGTTACATTTTTCTTCCTTTCTTCCCTTTGTTTTTAGCAGCCATCCCTATAATCTTATTATGTATATATGCCTATTCATTTATAAAACTGAACAAATGGTGATTTACAATTAACCAACTTTGCTATATTAGATCGTTTAATAAATACCTTTCAACATTTTCATATTAATGTATGTAGAGAACTATTTTGTCAATCAGGTTGAGTTTTAAGACGAATGCTGTAAGGTGGGAATGTTGAGTGGCATGTGAAATGTAATTTACAATACAGTCAAAAGTTCGGTTTAAATTAATTACTTTGTATACCCCATCCAATGAAAGACCAGCTGTTAACGAACATAGGTATTTAATTATTCCGCACATGTATTCGACTAATCCTACTCCAACTTTTTATGTTGTAGCTTGTTTATTTGACATGTATTTTTGGCATTTGTACGCATCTGTTCGAGATATGGAATACTATATTCAAATAAAAAAATTGACGGCACAATTAAACAAAATATCTCAGTTATTTATACATTTTTACAATTGCCTATTTAATACAAAAAGCACAACATTATTCGCCAATATATTTGTTATGCGTTGTCATAGCAATCTTTCGTTTGTCAATAATACAGATCACTTTTATGAACATTTTCACAATAAATGAGACAATGTAGTGTATTATTTTAAGAAAGAATAAATGTAGGTCTACACCACGTCTTCGCTACAAATTGTGAAATCACGATTCGTATATTCAAGAAAACATGAAAAGTAAAGAATTTCTTCTTCCCTTCCTTTCTAGTACTTCGGTCAATTCTTAGAACAAGGGCTGTTCTTAACTTGGATAGGCTGTAATTCATGACATCGGGTAAAAATTTGGTTTAATTACAGATCACGAAAAACTTCATTCAACTTATTCAATTCTACATTCGTGACTTAAGATCCAATTGGGTAGATACTAGCGTTAATTCTTGCAATAATAATTGGTTCCTGCAATCCGTTCATGGTGGTGGAGTCAATCGATACTGATTCTTTTCAGATGAAGCTCATTTCCACTTTGTTCACGTATCATTACAAAGTGACATATTGGAGTAACATTGCATTCATGAAGCACTATTAATTTTTCCAGACATACGTTTGAATTTTTCAAGCTTTGTGTCAACATACGAGCAATAATGAACTTTGAATTAATTTTTTTAAATCAATTTATAATATCAGTGAATGTAGTAAAATATAATACCAAAGAGTACGCAGTCAATAGAAATTGCCACTGTGCACATTCACCTTTTTAATAATGCTTAATTACTCCCCGAAAACTAAAGGACAAAACTGGTTTTCATAAATGTTGGTAGAGCTATAGGCCTGACGAGAATGTAAATTTAACAAATTTTTATGAACACAATATAAAGGAAATCGCGTTCCTACATGTTCCTCTGTGAGACATAGAAATTCGATCAGAATCTTAACGACGTTGAAATGTTCTGACGTGGGTGGAGTACGTATTATGTTTGATCGTCAAATTCTTTTGACACTCACAAACAATTGCAAAGGCCTGTGTTGAAGAAACTTTTAAAAAACATTTTAGCTCTCTTTTATGTATTCTTGTGTGCTGAAATTACATAAAAATGGCACATCACGCACCATTTTTACACGAAATATATTTTATGTTTTATATTATTAATATACTAGTGATTTTTCTACGAGTAATTTACGCCCTACTTTTCATAACAAAATGCCTTAGTATACTGCGTGGTTTTCCTGATTTGATACAGCAATTTAATATTCATTACGAAGTGGATGAATGGAAACTTATATCGATTCCTCTGAAAGCAGTGATCAGTGCTTTTTCACAATGACAAGTATGATTCGTTACCTTTTGGACATTCGGAACACCTTAAAGAAACTTATGAAAATCTTGAACTGGTTCTTACAAAGATAAAATATAAAGATCATAACTGGATGATCTGCGGAAATGTGAGATTTGTGCATGCTTCTTAGTCAGCTGGAAATACTAAGTTTTCGTGTTTTCTCTATGAATGGGACAGCAAAGCAAGAAACAATCTTTGAGAACAAAAACACTGGCCACAAAGAACGTCTTTTGAACCTCACATGAGAGGAAAAGCACAAACGCAACTTCACCATGAAGAGAAAAAGGCAGTATAAAACTTTTGATTAAATATGAGTTGTTAATTATAACAATCTAGTAGTTTTTGTAAAATATACCTTTAATATTTGCCACAGGACAGGTTTCACTTCATTATTTTTCCATATTAAATTCAATAACGCTTCATCCACATTCGTAAAAGTGCCAATGCATGTTGCAGAAAAGTTGTACGTGATGGAGAAAATCTGAGCTTATTTTTGGTTTCAGAGTCCATAAATGTAGCATAAATTTTAAGAAAAGTTTTTATGACCCTTAATTTTGCAGGACTGTGTTATTTATTGGATGGGATTCAGACACATTTCGATAGTACATACATACATACATACATACATACATACATACATACATACATACATACATACATACGTGTTCATAATATGTGCGTCCGTTTCGTCTGCAATATTCGCCGGGCTGATCACATAACACCATCCCTCGAAATGTTGTCCTGGCTCCGTCTAGAAGATCGTAGGAAAATCTACCGTCTTTCCCTTCTCTTTCACATATTGCATTTTTCCACTCCTGTCTATCTTGCGTCTCGTTTTCAAAATTTATCCACCCATCATAATCTAGACACACGATCACAACACTCCTCAATATTATCCATTCCCTCCCACCGAACAACCTCATATTCATCTTCTTTCACTGTGGCTGTTCCTCGACTTTGGAATTCCCTACCGAGTAATGTCAGGGACTGTCAGACATCAAACCAATTTAAGAATAGGCTAACGAAATATTTTTCTAACAATTCTTGTTAACAATAATAGCTGTTTCAGGTTTCTCAATGTTTAATGGTTATATGTATGTATATATATATATATATATCAGATAAATATCTAAATTCTCATTATTATTATTATTACTATTATTATTATTATTATTATTATTATTATTATAACTATTTCTTACCAATGTTTATTATTGTCACACTAACATTACTTTTCCAACTTTCATTATTTACTATGATGTTGTTTTATGATTTAGATATTAATGTAATAACTATGTAGGCAATTGTATTCAATTAGAATTAGAGTCTGGCTAGGCGGAAGAGAAGGCCTACTGGCCTTAGCTCTGTCAGATTAAATAAATAAATAAATAAATAAATAATAATAATAATTATTATTATTATTATTACATACGTACATACATACATACATACATTACATACATTACATACATACAATGACAATGAACTGACAGAAAGACTTTGCAAAGAAGCAGCCGAAGATATTATACTATCTATAGTCTATAACAGGAATCCCTATAACGTCTGTTGACACTGGGCTGATAAGAAGGTCTTGAAAAGTTAGCAGAGTCAATGGCAGAACCCACAGAAAGGTGCCACATGCAAATTATTATTCTTTTCAACAATACAACAACGATTAAAATTCAAAATCCCCGTATCACCAGAGTTCACAGCAGTTGTCACAGGACAGGAAAAACAAAAGCTTACTTCCATAGTTTGAACTAACAAACGATCCATTGTGCCGCTGCAATCTGGGAGAGCAAGCTACACGTCATCTCATCCACGAATGCAGAATACTAGAAAGGCAACGGAAAATTGGGAAGGACCAGATTATATCTAGCCAGTAGGCCAGCCAGTACAGTAACATAGCCAAACATACAAATGCATTCTCGAGATTCATTAAATCGATAGACTTTGACTAATTGCAATAATACCGCGAGTCATATCAGGTTCAAATGTAACAAACATGAAGACACACTTCTAGAAAATGAAACTTGAACAATTACTATTACTTTCAATTATCAAAACAATTTCTTATAAATGTAACTCCTAAGTAGCATACTGTAAATGTCTTATAATTTTACTTCAAGCCTGCAGAATTAGCTTCTTAATGTAAAGAAAGACTGAACATAAGCTGCGGTGTCCACATCTGTGGAGTAACGGTCAGCGCGTCTGGCCGCAAAAGCAGGTGGCCCAGGTTCGATTCCCGGTCGGGGCAGGTTACCTGGTTGAGGTTTTTTCCGGGTTTCCCCTCAACCCAATATGAGCAAATGCTGGGTAGCTTTCTGTGCTGGACCCCGGATTCATTTCACTGGCATTATCACCATCTCATTCAGACGCTAAATAACCAAAGATGTTGATAAAGCGTTGTAAAATAACCTACACAAATAAATAAAATAAGCTGCGGTTTGTTTACGGCGATCATCGCCGGGCGCACATCGTTGACAATTGTCGCCTGAAGTTGCTAGCAGTTAAAATTGAATGCGCACGGTTTCTTTACAGCGATGATCGCGACGCGACGCAGATCGCTGGAGGCTGCTTCTGAAGCAAATTCAGGTGTTTTCTGTCGAAGCCACTTTTCATTTTTCTGGTAAGGTGAACAGACATAACCTCAGAATCTATGGTCGGAAAATCCGCGTATCTACGTGGAACTTGATTATAGGTTGATGTGAGCCGTGTTACCAAAGGGGGACACATTGAGCTTGGAAGGTAAGGGATTAAACTTTTTGAGTTTCTCTTTCCATTGGTGCTATTTTCATGCACCTCAGATTAACAGAACGTAAATTACATGTGTTCAAAACCAGAAAGGAATTTAGTAGGAGCCCTGTACTATAACATGGTTAGTTACACAGTAGAACAATACGTTTTCCTTGTTGAAACGTATTTATTGAAGAAATAGTTGTACGAGTTATGCTTACGCAAGTTTCGGTAGCGATTCCCAGACGCTACACAACCATCTAAATCATACCTGCACAAACAGAGCTCAACGAGCGCGCGCGCTCCTTCGGAGCGGGAGAGCTGTGTTTACCGCTCGCCGAAACGGAGAGGAAGATACGTCAGAATGACATAGAGAGGAGAGGGAAACGACCACTCAGTTATCTAGTGGAGTGCAGTGTGTAGTTTCACGTTGCTTACCTTCTGCTACAGTACAGTATGGAGGAATCTAAAAGACGGAACATAACTTTTAACGATTTACAGCTCGAACTTATTGATCTTCAATGTGACCTAAGGGCTAAAGATCGTTTGAATAATACTACTAGCCTGGTTGAGTTTTACAAGACTAAACATGAGCAATAATATCCACGACTACACAGGCTGGCTGTGAAAACGATTGCTATGTTTGGCTCAACATTATATTTGTGATCAACTGTTTTCTACAATCAACTTCAATAAAGGCAAACTTCGAACATCTGTAACTGATGTTTCATTACGATCAGTAGGATATTGTTCCTTTCAGCTGCCAACAGCATAGAACTTCGTTTTGATGTACTGATAAATAAAAATATAACAAAATTATATTGTACATTTAAGTAGCTTTAGAATTTCTATTATTTGTGTAAAATAAATATTTCTTTATTAATTAATAATAGTCCAAGATAGTTTTGCAAACACTGAACGGGAATTCATTTCATAAACACTCGTAATAGTACTTCCTTTTGTGTATATTTTGTACGAGATCACCCCTTCTTCCAGTCCACCCTTATACAGAGCGCAGCTAATATCTGCATTCCGCTCATGAGCTGTGAGCTGGCTCGGAGAGCGCAAACCTTGTGCAGGCCTGATCTAAACAAAGTGTTGTTAAGTTATTTAATCATTAATTGAAGAGAGACAGGTTCCGATCTCGATTAGAAGAAAGGTTGTACACGGGTGATACGCAATATTAATGGCGATGAGCTCCAGCGACTGTAACAAAACTTCACACATCGCTGCAACATAGTACATGGATGCAGACATTACATACCTATAAACGCATACGGACATACATCCACACACACACTTACACATACACACCGTTAGCAACATACATAATGAGTTTGGTATTTTCCAAGCGATTTGCCTTTGACCAACGAGTGCGTGTGTGAAGGCTGCCTTATTTCGTTGTGCTGAAATCGAGTTACAGGTCTATTTGGCCTCCAAATCCGCCGGGTGGTTGGCTCTCATCGATTCGCAATATTACGAATGTGGACAGGCCAGGCGGCGCTCGTGGCAGTCCGGTGCGGCCGACAGAACTCTGTCATTATTGCAGCACGGAATTCGTTAGTAATGATTGCACGCGTTCTAAATGTGGTGTCAAGTACAGGTAGGCTAAAATGCTCCGCAATGCAATTTACGCGTCACAAAAGCAAAGGCAATTAACATGAATGGAAGTGAGAAACAACTGTGTTTTGTGTTTTCATGGCTTCACATACTGATCAAACAAATAGGAAATAAGCTACAGTGAATTATATTTCTATAAATTCAGAAGTAGATTTTATCATAACTTATTTTAAAATAGCTTGTAAAAGGGTCTTAGACCAGCGTTTCTGAAACTATGGTCCGCGGACCACCTGTGGTCCTCGAGGTCTGCCCTTGTGGTCCTTCAAAAAAAGTAGAAGAAAAAATAAAATTAAAACAAATTCTGTATCACACTGTAACTTAAAATCTCAGAGTTTGGAAATGACATATGGCAATCGAATTTAACTTTTTCTCCCAGTACAGACATTTTATAAAATCTATTACCCTATCGACCTCTCATTCTCCTCTCAGCAACAAAAGAGGGATTTAGAGCACTATATACGTGGTGTTTCTCGACATATTTTCCCTGCACATCTGGCGCCGCATCTATAACTCAGCCAGGGACCACCCGAATTCATAACAGAGGACCAAAGTACCGAACCTTAATTCAATTTTAAGATATAAGTATACTGGCATTAAAATATGCTACGAAAATGATAAATTTGCTTTCGAAGGGAACAAGAGTAAGGTGGTCCGCGGAATTGTTCTGACTTTAAAAAGTGGTCCTCACTTCAAAAACGTTTGAGAAACGCTGTCTTAGACTACAAATGTTCAGTTTAATGTAGTTCTATTTATAAGTACAGACCGATTATTTAGTTCTGACAGCTCGGCGACGCGAAAGAGGGGAAGTAATAGGAGTAGTGGGGAGAGCTCCGGGAGTAGAGATAAGGGTGAGCGGTCGGTAAAGAAATGCAGTACAGCTTAATTGTACTAGAAACATACCACTCTAACGCACGCATGACAGCCAATCGCTCCGAAGGCAAGCGAGTGAATAACCCAAACACCCCTTGGCGTAACTAAATGGACTCGCCTGACCCAGGCGCATAACGCCGGCGACTGTCAGGACTAAATAATCGTACTGTATGAATAAGGGTGTAATTGTTTGTCTTATTTGAACTGTTGTATCAGTGAAGCGTTGTGAGTCAGTGAAGTTATGGTTTATAATGGCAGTGAATAGTTTCGATCAGTGATAATTTATAGTGTGTTCTATAGTGTCAGTGAAATGTGTTATATAGTGTCAGTGAAATGTGTCATAGTGCCAGTGCAGTGAGTGAGATGAGCGTGAAGTGAAAGAGTATCAGTACCAATGTGAAACTTATGTAGGGTCTATATCACTGCCTGCTGGATCATATCCTATGGCTGCTTACACTGTCTGCCCAATCATCAGCGGTTATGCGCGAGTAGCCGCTAGGTGGCAGGTAGTGACTTTACATAAATTAATAGCGGTACGTAGCCTTAGGCTAGGGCTCCACTAGCTGTGTTTGACAGCTGTTGTGAGCTGCAGACTACTGCCTGAAAATGGAATACACGCAAAACAATCTAGGTGGCTATATGGGCAGTATTTCACTGCGCCTAACAGAATTACGGCGGCAGTGCCAAGGTCTACTGCCGGAGGAATAGAACATGTTCCATTTTCGTGCCGTTATCTGTCGCCGAAGCCCGGCTCCACTGGCCGTAGTAGTCAGCTGGCAGCTGTAGTAAAACAGTCTACGTTTCGCAGTGTTTGCAGTTGTGTCACAATAGTATTGTAGATTGATTGTTTGCAATTTGTAAAATGGAGCTTGATAGTGAGCAAATAGATTATTGAAATTGAGAAGTATCCTGTACTGCAAATTTGGGTTGCCAACTTGTTTTGAAGAAAATACGTGAGATTAAGAAATCGACAAAATTTCGCATACAAGATTGACAAATATTCCGTTCAGTAGCTACTAAAAACAACTTTATTCTACACTTCGCCAGCTAGGCTTAAATTACGAGTATTTTGAGACAGATTTTTCTCGCGTAATCGTTAAAGTCGACTGCAGTTTTCAGCTCTGATTTGATTCAATGTGTCGTGCTCCTGTTTCGAACATCTGTTCAATTGTCCATGAGGCGAAACACCCCCCTATGTATGAGCATTATTACTTGGTATGCTTACTTATTTACTTACAAATGGCTTTTAAAAAACCCGCAGGTTCATTGCCGCCCTCACATAAGCCCGCAAGATTAATCCAGTCTCTATGATCATATCCCACCTTCCTCAAATCCATTTTAATATTATCCTCCCATCTATGTCTCGGCGTCCACAAAGGTATTTTTCCTTCCGGTCTCCCAACTAACACTCTATATGCATTTCTGGATTCGCCCATACGTGCTACATGCCCTGCCCATCTCAAACGTCTGGATTTAATGTTCCTAATTATGTCAGGTGAAGAATACAATGCGTGCAGTTATGTGTTGTGTAACTTTCTCCATTCTCCTGTAATTTCATTCCTCTTAGCCCCAAATATTTTCATAATAACCTTATTCTCAAACACCCTTAATCTCTGTTCTTCTCTCAAAGTGAGAGTCCAAGATTCACAACCATACAGAACAATTACTTCGTATGCTGAGAACAAAATTCCGACATCCTGTAGAACTAAACAATTTAGCTTGATATTCCCTAAGTTTGTGATGCATTGCAGCAAACATGCCTTCATGTTTTCTGTTACTTAATATTGGATGATCCACCCCTGTGGATTAACGGCTAGAGCGTCTGGCCGCGAAACCAGGTGGCCCTGGTTCGATTCCCGGTCGGGGCAAGTTACCTTGTTGAGGTTTTTTCCGAGGTTTCCCTCAACCCAATATGAGCAAATGCTGGGTAACTTTAGGTGCTGGACTCTGGACTCATTTCACCGGCATTATCACCTTCATCTCATTCAGACGCTAAATAACTTGAGGTGTTGATAAAGCGTCGTAAAATAACCTACTAAAAATATATATAGGATGTATCCGCCATTTTCTTTGATGTAATTTTCGACGACTGCGAACCACTAGCAAACATACAATCACCTTAATAAATAGTGTGCTCATTTTCACTGCAATTTTTGCTTGATCTTGTAGTACACAAAGAACATCACAAGCTGTTTTCAGCTGAACAACAGGAATGGAGCCGAGCGGAGCAGTAGACTACGGCTTTCACACGCAGAAAATTTACATTAAGTAGAGCCACCTTCTTGCAATACAAATCTAGGCAGTAGAATGCAGCTCACAGCAGCCGTCAAACACAGCTAGTGGAGCCCTAGCCTTAGACTTACTCACCCAATGGTCTACAAGATGGCGACTGAAAATTAACGGCGAAAAAAGTACAGCAGTAGTTTTTACAAGGAGATTTCCACGATTATTACAACCGCTCTCTGTTCAGAATCAACACATCCCCTTCAAAACAACGGTCAGATATCTTGGTCTAGCGCTGGATAGTCGTTTGACGTACAGACAACATATACAGTTAGTACGAGACAGAGCTTTGCAAAGATTCTTAGCATTATATTCAATACTTAAAAGCTTCATTCCCCTCAAAACCAAACTATTGCTGTACACATCACTTATACAATCATACATGTACTACGCGTCAGAAATTTGGGCTCAAACCCATCCCCGCCACATCAAGAAAGTCGATGCCATCCAAAGAGCTGTGTGCAGAACCATCACAGGTGCTGATTTTTACATTACTAACGCACAACTGTACAGTGACCTGGAAATCATTTTATTCAGTGACTACATGCAGCACTTACGTAAAAATTATCTTCAGAAACTACAAACACACCCTAATCCACTTATTAAACCATAATTACACATAGCATTCAGTGAACAATAAGTACCGGTAATGTTAACTTTTCTGCAAAAATCATTGACTCTGAAAGTTTACCTACATATCCAGCTTACCAGTCTCCGTCTCTGATGGAGAAGATGGTCACACTTCATTTACGTAGGCCTACTCATGTTATACTAAGCAATATTCTTGTTAAGGCAAGGGTCCATGTGACCTGGAACTTGTAATGACATGTGTCTTTGTTGACACCACCAAAGAAAGAAAGAAAGAAAGAAAGAAAGAAAGAAAGAAAGAAAGAAAGAAAGAAAGAAATAAATAAATAAATAAATAAATAAATAAATAAATAAATAAATAAATAAAGAAAGAAAGAAAGAAAGAAAGAAAGAGAGAAATAAATAAATAAATAAATAAATAAATAAATAAATAAATAAATAAATAAATAAATAAATAAATAAATAAATAAATAAATAAATAAATAAAAATAGCGGTACGTGTCCGGACTCTGATAGCAGTGAGCACTGCCTGCCATCTAGCGGCAAAGTAACTCTGATTGAGCAGGCAGTTTACGCAGGTATAGGATGTGATCCAGCAGGCAGTGGTCTATAAATATGTGGGTTGTAATAGAAAATTAGGTTCACTTATTAATTATTTTATTTTGTGTGTTATTATTAATGTAAGTCTTGTGTATTATTTGTATTGTGTTTTTTTTCATTGTGTGTAATTAAGTTACCACTGCCACCGGGTGTTTTCCCACTTGTAATGTAAATAAATACATATTCCACCGTGCACTGGAACTTAGCAGTTCCAATGTTTCGGAACTGTAACAGGTTCCATCAACATGGCAGATAGGTGCGACTTGAAGGATAATCTACTCTGTTAGGCTCGTTAAGTCTGGGCTATACTAAACAACTGACGGTCAGTTGATTTTTCGGGCGGGAGACCTATAAGAATAGTCAATTTTGGACAAAGAGTTACAAATTTTATTTGGAGCCCCTTGTATTGATTGATGTCTTGTGAATAATTTTGTGAAATTTTTATATCATGGCCTTCAAAACAGCTGATTGGCAACCATTTAAAGATGGCCGTGCGCATATGTATTTAAACTCGTCACGCTCCACTTTCTACAATACTACGGATAGCCACTAATATTTGCGTATGAAAGTGTGATTTTCGTGAGTTTCTTCTGCAATCTAATGCACTGTACAGTTGTATTTATTACCAAGATCATCCGTTACTATAGCAATGCTATTAGATTTCATTCCGATCCGAAAGACAAGAAAAAAGCAATTTATGTCATTACAGATCCTTGATGACACACCATTGCATCAGAAATGCCCCTAAGTTCAGGATTCAGGATGTTTTTATAATAGAGCGAAGGCAAAAAACCTCCCACCAGAAACTAATAAAAGAAAATTGAAACACCTCTTTCCGAGTTTGTGGTTCGAAAAATGATGCCCGTTTTTCAAAGACTAGCAAGTGATGTTCTACTGGAAAGATTCACCCGGGGAAAGACAGAAAATTCTAACGAGTGTCTGTACTCAGTTATTTGGAATAAGTGTCAAATACTATAAATGTGTCAAGGAAGAGGGTGGAAATGGTAGTTTATGAAGAAATTTCGGGCTTCAATTCTGACAACACTTCTACAATTCCAAAAAGGTTGGCGGTAATGGGATTGTCTCCAGGTAAGTACACTCTGAACCTAGCATCAAAAAAAGATCAAAGAAGAATCCAGAAGAGCAAGCTACAAAGAGAAGCAAAGTTCCAGAGATATCTATACTTAGTTCGGAAAGCAAAGCATACGGAGGAGAGGCGCCATATGAGATCAAAAGGACCTACCTATGTTCCAGGAGGTTTCTAATTGCCCTAGAACTCAGGTATAGATGTATCTTCTGTAATCTTCAAGATTAGTCAATGCTACGTCTGTCATTTTGTTTCACTTTATTATATGTAAAGTCTACAACATTAATAATAATAATAATAATAATAATAATAATAATAATAATAATAATAAATAAATAAATTATTTAGCGATTTCCAAAAAATGATAAATCTTCGCATCTTAGGCTTGTAAACATTCTTCGCGCGGGCTTCCGGTGGACGATCAGCGAACTAACGTTTTTCGTATTCATAAACAAGTGTTAGCGATATAACATATGAATCCTGTACAAGTAACCAGTCGATAGCCGGGGCTAGTTTAGCACGCTCGTAGCGCGGGCTAGCGAAATGTCTATGAATAGCACCCCAAAACTTTAAAACTAAAAACCCATCACACCTACTGACGTGAAATTTATGTAGTATGTTCCAAATGAACTGGACAATAATTCTTCCAGAGCAATTTTTCATAATGCTATTAGTTTGTAAAAAAAATAATTATTGTATTGAACCATTTTTTAAATTCAAAAAGTGATTTCTCAATTAAAATTTCTGTAAGCCAATTAGAAAAATTCATGTGATACAATTTCAGAGCAACATAACCCTAAGCTTTCTTCTAAGTTCTCATTTTAAAAATTCGACTGATTAGTGTAGAAATTATTGGTACTGAAATCCAGAAGGGCATTTTCTTAATTTTTTAGGCCTGTGACTGTACCTAATGCGCTAAAAATGAATCCATACTGTCCTCATTTGACGACAGTGTGACTAAATGGGTTTTATAAAGGTGAAATTTGAATTTTCTTAACAGTTTGAGAAATGCTAAAAATGTTATGTTTTATTTAACGACGCTCGCAACTGCCGAGGTTATATCAGCGTCGCCGGTATGCCAGAATTTTGTCCCACAGGGATTCTTTTACATGCCAATAATTCTACTGACATGAGCCTGTCGCATTTAAGTACACTTAAATGCCATCGACCTGGCCCGGGATCGAACCCGCATCTCAGGCATACAAGGCCAGCGCTACACCAATTCCTCCAACCAGGTCGACAACAATTTGAGTTATATCTCTAAAAACTTGTACACATATAATACAAATAGCTTCTGTACGAAATGTGATAGAAAGAAAGAAAACAATAAAGAAAGAAAGAAAGAAAAAAAGAAAGAAAAACTGGGGAAAAGAAATAAAAGGGATTAAAAAGGAAATGAAAGGAAAAGAAAGAAAGGAAAGAAAAACTGAAGGAAAGAAATAAAAAGGAGATAAAAGAAAAGGAAAGAAAGAAATGAAGAAATAAAGGAAAAATGGAAAATGGAAATGATGCAAAGAAGAAAGAAAATGGAGAAAAAGTGAATCTAAACTAAAACACAGACAAAAATACATTCAAATATGGGGAGGGAAGAATATTATAGCCACCGACAAGTGGATCGGAGTATGTTGCAGTTCGTAGTCACCCTGTTGCAGTCCCTGCATAAAATATAGCGTCCCTGCCCGCTCTCATCAAAGCTGTGCAGCTGGCGAAGGAGATAATAATGGGAAGCAGAGAGGAGCAACTTCACCCAGTTGGAAGCCGACCAAAAATCTAGGCAATGTGTCTCAACAACCAGACTTTGGGCAGACATTTGTACGAAAAAAGAAAAAAATATCAATGTGTAATAGAAACACATTTCCTCTTCGCGACTTCAGTTTCAATCTGCAGAAGATAAGTTGCTCAGCCTAAATGAGAAATGGCTAATACTAGTGGCTGACGATATGAAATCCAGAGGACAAACAGCTGGACGATTTCTCAATGACGCTATATAGGATTATTTCTTTTCACATTCGTTTATTCTTTTTGTCTTCTATCTCTTATTTTATTCATTTCCTTACTTTATTCCTCCTTTTTCAGTTTCTTCTCATCCTTTTCTCGTTTACCTTCCTTCTCATCCTATTTATTTTTATTATTATGTACCGAAGTATATATATTTCCGTGCAGGAGTTCTGCGTTATCATACGATAAAGGATGGATAGACCAGAGAAAATTTCTCTCCGGCATCGGAACTCGAACCCGGATTTTCGGCTCTACGTGCTGACGCTTTATCTACTGAGCCACACCGGATTCCAGTTCCGATGCCGGATCAAATCCCCTCAGTTTAAATTCTACCTCTCAGTTTTCCCTTTGGTTGCCTACCCTCATGTTCTGTGTCACAGAATATGTCACAGTGGAACAACGTCCAACGCACTATGTACAGAGGTACACTTATTCCATTAGAACTATGGACTTTTATTTTTTTGGTGTTTTAAGCGGGACATGGTGTATAATTCATGCAAGAAAGTGTGTCTATACCTCTAGCAAACACCATATGAATGCAAGTCTGACCCTTTTCTACGCAAGTGACATCAGAATAGTGTGACGTACTAATTCACTACCGTTAAGCAAGTACAGTACGTCAAATATTTCAATTTTTGTAACGTTTTACTTATTTGAAACTCGTGTTAAAAATAACAATTTGTGTTAAAGTTTTGACTGCGGTTCTATGAAACAGTTTAAAACAACCTTGGGCATAAAGGGTAAAGGAAAAGGAAAGGAGATACCCCACCCATGTGCTTTTCGCTTACACGCTTTAGAAACAAACACACAGCAAGACACTGTGGATCAGTAGTGGATTTTAGGCGACCAGCGAAAGCTGAACGCTATGATGCCTGCCTTATACAATCCGTCACTCAGCAATGCTTGCCTTCCTGTCTACTCGTATCGGTCAGAAATAGCTACATATTTTTAGTATGTTATTTTACGACGCTTTATCAACAGCTTAGGTTATTTAGCGTCTGAATGAGGTGAAGGTGATAATGCCGGTGAAATGAGTCCAGGATCCAGCACCGAAAGTTGCCCAGCATTTGGTCATATTGGGTTGAGGGAAAACCCCGGAAAAACCTCAACCAGGTAACTTGCCCCGACCGGGAATCGAACCCGGCTCACCTGGTTTCGCGGCCAGACGCGCTAACCGTTACTCCACAGGTGTGGACTCCAAAATATACTTTTGCCAGGGAAGATGGAGTGGAGAGTTAAGGGGTAATCTGTAGTGATTCGATTAAGGTATTAGCTCCCAAGCCTGGTTTAAAAGTACAAGTGTGTGTTTTTTTTTTTTGTGGAGTCAGCTATTTATAATTAGGCCTATGTTTAGATGTAATTTAATCGTAGACAAGTGCAAGCTTTGATTTATTCCCTATAAAGAAATTACAAATTTCACTCGTCAACTGTAGTCATTTGATTGTGAAAATGACAAAGCTGTAGGCCACACGCTACCTCAGGTAGTCAGCAAAGCTATTTATGTTCTGTAAAGTTGCTACATGTTGTTTTTATTTTTTTCGATACACTAAAAATTCTAAATATATTACCAATCGTATCACAAACGTTTCTCGTAATGACCTTATCTACAGCTTGTGTGAATTAATGTAATACCTTTCCTTTCACACTGCATTATGGGAACAAGTTCCAGAGGGAAGAGATGAAGTAGAATCCCTTTGGGCGGACTTTTCAACCATTGAGATACCATAAAATGGTCAGAGAGCATCCTAGCGGTCACCAGATATTACAGACTACCCTGTATATCAGCGGGTCTCACAACGGGTGTCTGTGATTGACCCGTTGTTCGATCGTGAGCGAACTGAGAAAGGAAAACTTATCTTGCTGCTTATTACATGCTACTAGCTACTGTAACCATTATTTTGATAACCTGCAACGGTAATGAAATGGGGAGAAGAGCGGGATGAAATAATGTTCGTGGAACATAACTCTAATGAAATATTGAGGAAAACAGGTCATAGTAATAAGCTGTTTTGTCCCTCCAGTTGCTGTGTGGTAGAGAACATCACCATGACACGCAGGGCGGTCCGGGTTCGAGTCCTAGCTAGGCTTGCGATTTTTTATTGAAACATCCATAGTAATACAGTACTTGTGGCGGAGAAGTTTGCATTTTCGGGTTTTCGCGGTGTTTCCTGGTTCCCACTATAGGCAGCAACTTAACTCCACCAACGTTTCTCCATTTCGTGAGTATTTCTCCGATCATTGGTCGGCGCGCGGAGGAAGCTGGTTCAAGGGTCATGTGGGGTTACCTATACAGAACCCTGGATACACAGTGGACCGCGCCGAGTGGATGGGAATGCCTCAACTTGAGGGACAGTTTACCGTAATGTATCGGAGTCGGTAGACATTCACACCAGAGCAGCAGCTTACCCCAATGCAGGAAAGGAAGCTATTTTATTTTGCGAAGTGCTTTCTCATAAGTGTTCGTGATTGTAGGATTTATTATTTTTGTTACTTACTTACAAATGGCTTTTAAGGAACCCGAAGGTTCATTGCCGACCTCACATAAGCCCGCCATTGGTCCCTATCCTGTGCAAGATTAATCCAGTCTCTATCATCATACCCCACCTCCCTCAAATCCATTTTAATATTTTCCTCCCATCTACGTCTCGGCCTCCCTAAAGGTCTTTTTCCCTCCGGTCTCCCAAATAACACTCTATATGCATTTCTGGATTCGCCCATACGTGCTACATGCCCTGCCCATCTCAAACGTCTGGATTTAATGTTCCTAATTATGCCAGGTGAAGAATACAATGCGTGCAGTTCTGCGTTGTGTAACTTTCTCCATTCTCCTGTAACTTCATCCCGCTTAGCCCCAAATATTTTCCTAAGAACCTTATTCTCAAACACCCTTAACCTATGTTCCTCTCTCAGAGTGAGAGTCCAAGTTTCACAACCATACAGACGAACCGGTAATGTAACTGTTTTATAAATTCTAACTTTCAAATTTTTTGACAGCAGACTGGATGATAAGAGCTTCTCAACCGAATAATAACACGCATTTCCCATATTTATTCTGCGTTTAATTTCTTGCCGAGTGTCATTTATATTTGTTACTGTTGCTCCAAGATATTTGAATTTTTCCACCTCTTCGAAGGATAAATCTCCAATTTTTATATTTCCATTTCGTACAATATTCTGGTCACGAGACATAATCATATACTTTGTCTTTTCGGGATTTACTTCCAAACCGATCGCTTTACTTGCTTCAAGTAAAATTTCCGTGTTTTCCCTAATCGTTTTATTATTTTTGTTATGGAAGAAAATCCGAAGGATTGTACTGCAGCCTGAGGCTTATTGTGCTTACCTCCTTTTGACAGGAATGATTGTTTTGAGTCCGTAGCACCGCATTCCTATAAGTATAGTGAGTCACTGTTTGGTTCCATCTGTTATGCCCCAGGGCTAAAGAGCGCCCTGTAGCATGATTTCCTGTGGAGTATTAAATTTGAAACAGGAACAGTGTCAGCGGAATACACTGTTAAGACGCGCAATGCAATCCCAGCTTGCGAAGTAAATAGATGCTTAGCCAACGTTATAGAGTTTGTCGCGCTTGTGGTAAATCACTGGCTACGATAGAAGTATTCTTACGCCACAGATCATAGCTGGACTAATCGCATTGGTCCAGTAGAACAAAGCATGCATTTTAATTGGTTAAATTATAACACGCATTGTTCGAACTCTTTTCTTACGCGTAGTCTCATTAAAGCGACTTATCGATATATTGCATTGAATAAAATTAAATGTAAGAGATGTTTGATTAAGACGACATCTGTAAGCACGTGAAATCAAAAGGGGTTTTAAGCCCATCTCACCTGGTGGATGGCGTGGTCGGTACCCCGGGCGGGAAACCGATAACGAAACATAAAAAGTGTTGGTGAGGAGATTCTGCAAGTTAGTTGAGGCAGTGAAGATTTTGAGGGAGTGTTAATCGAGAGACTTGGTAGCGGCATGGCGTCAGCCAACGAGATACCTTGTAAGTAATTCAACTTATATGTATATTGTGTAAATATTTAATAAATCTAGTAACATTTTATTCGTGTGTAATACAGTCTAGACCTAATGAATAATTTCGAGGGAAAAATTGTTCCGGGGCCGGAGTTGGGAGAGCGTTGGTACGTTTAACCAAAGGTTCCGGGTTCGATACCCGGCCCCGGAACAATTTTTCCCTCGAAATTATTCAAATCAACTTTACAGGGAGTTATACCTGAAAGCTTGATTTGCAGTCTAGACCTAAGTTCAGTAACCATGTAGTTTTCTTATAGTATACTGAGAGCTCCAGCTCTTCCAGCAAAATTGTTTTCCATTATTGAGTAAAATGGTGGTGACAGAAATCCTGATAAGTAGGAGCAGAAGTCGACGCAGTAGGCATCCGGTTAGCAAACAGCGCGACCTAAGTGACGGTCGCACAACACATCTATCGATTCAACTACGCATCACCCAGCTCTGATGGAGTCCGCTATGAAAGCCCCTCCGTCCCCTGGGACTTCTGCAGCCTCCTCATATCGATGTCATCTACGTGTATATACAAGTCACGGTACTAAATTCGGCTTCATCCTATTTTGACCTGACGACCGCGTTCCTGTACGTATCGTGATTTACCATTTTGCGCCATTTATCGATTCAGCTACACATCACTCAGTTCCGGCGGAGTCTCCTATGAAAATTTCTCCACCCTCCTAAGATTTCTGGAGCTTCCGGTTTCGTTTGTACGGAAGTCACGGTAATACATCCTGTTGCACGCTCTGTCGACCTTAAAATACTGAAAGATGATAGATGAAACTGAAATTAATGAAGACGAAATGAGTCCGAAACTCTGATTTAATTGGTTAAGGAAAGAAAAATCGCGGAACCAGGTCATATGTCCCAACCAGGATTTGAACCCAGATCCAATCGTTTTTAATTGGTTATTTTACGACACTTCATCAACTGCTATGGTTATCTAGATCTAAATGAGATGGACGTGATAAAGCCAGCGAAATGTCCAGGATCCAGCGACCAAAGTTATCCAGCATTTCCTCTTAATGAGTTGAGGGAAACCCCGAAAAACCTCAACCAAATAACGTGTTCTAACCCAACCATCCGGATCCGCTCGTTTCAAGGTCAGACATGCTAACCATTACTTCACTGCTGCTAATGTTTTTTTTTAATTTTAATTGGTTATTTTACGACACTTCATCAACTGATATGTTTATCTAGATCTAAATGAGATGAAAGTGATAATGCCAGCGAAATGTCCAGGGTCCAATGTCCAGTTACCCAGCATTTACTCTTAATGAGCTAAGGGAAAACCCCGGAAAAACCTCAACCAAGTATCTTGTTGTTCCAACCCAACCATCCGGATCCGATCGTTTCACGGTCAGACATGCTAACCATTACTTCATGCTGCGAATGTTTTTTTTTATTTTAATTGGTTATTTTACGACATCTCATCAATTTCTATGGTTATCTAGATCTAAATGAGATGGAGGTGATATAACACCTTCCCTCCAGTTACTTTCATGGGTGCGTCTGAAGGAACGAAGAACAATACTTTCACTGTCTCTTCTGTTTAGAATCATGCATACCTCTACTCCGAATTATCTCTTATCGCGCTTTCAATTTCTTACAACTCTTCGAAACCGGCATCAAGCACTTCTTTCTATCCCTCATCATAGAACGTCTTTATACTCATCTTCCTATACTGTAGAAATACCTCGGCTCTGGAACTCGTTACCTAATGACGTCAGAGACTGCCGGACTTTATCACAATTCAAAATCAAATTGGAAAATTTTGTCTTAGTTAATATTTTTAGGTATTGCTACAAGTATTGATTTGTGTTTTTTTCTTTTTCTTTTTTAATCTAGATTAAAATTGCAAGCTTCTTGTTTATGTTTAGTTAATTAGTTAGGATAGAATTAATTATGATACTTAATCAATCATTTAAAGTTTGTGTGACTGGAACCTGTGTATATTTTTGTGTGGCTTTACTTTGTTTATAGTGTTTTTTTCTCTCTCTCTTTATTTTTTGTGTAGCTTTATTTTGCATACAGTGTATTTTTTTCCTCTGTTTTTCTATATTATTGTATTTGTATTCCTGGTGTTGTGGAAGAGAAGGCCTGATGGTCTTAACTACACCAGAATAAATAAATAAATAAATAAATAAATAAATAAATAAATAAATAAATAAATAAATAAATAAATAAATAAATAAATAAATAAATAAATAAATAAATAAATAAATAAATAAATAAATAAATAAATAAATAAATAAATAAATAAATAAATAAATAAATAAATAAATAAATGCCAGCGAAATGTCCAGGGTCCAGCGTCCAAAGTTACCCAGCATTTACTCTTAATAGGTTGAGGAAAAACCCCGGAAAAACCTTAAATTATCACAACCAGGATTTGAACCCAGGCCCGTAATGTTAAATTTGTTACTTATTTGTGTTACATGAAATATTTAAGCGCTGAAAGATCGAGGTAATTCATGAATTTCTTACTGAATGAAGTATGTACATTGAATATTACATTTTCTTTGACAGAGCGTAAAATGAATAGTAGTGCCTAAAGTGATTATACTTACTTTTTTACTGACTAGTGTTTTAAAGGTTAACAGTGGGTAAAATGCAACTTTACGCACTATCGTAGAAAAAATAAATAATAATAATCATTACTGAGATTATGTGGAACATTGGAAAATTAGCTCACAGCGATACTGTCACTAAATCCGTGTATACGGTACCGTTTGAAACACTTTTGAATTAATAGCATAGCATTATTATAAAGAGAATTTAATGCTTTAAGCTAGCTATTGCTACTGCTGCTACAAAGGAGTTCTTACCATGAAAACATAAAGCTTACGCAGTGTGCACAACAACACATGTGTATTTTATCTACAGCCAACAGTCACAGAGCTTTGCATATAATTCACTATGGCGCAGACACAAAAATCTCATGTTTTACACATCAGGCCTGCAGCCCTTAAATGTTTACATGACGTTCATCATGCGTACTTCGCTAACATTTGAACTCAGTATACCAGTTTCCCATAACTATAAATGTTGACTAACATAAATTTCACACTAGAATTACAGCAAACAATTGACAAAACGCCATTTTATTAATAATACACCTTTGAACATTATTATTTATTTTGCATACAGACTGGCAATATTAATTTTTTCCAGTTCCAAAGAACAACTGCAGCAAGTTTTTATTAATTAAACACAGTTGCCAATGGGCATTGTAACGGAGGACAAAATAAAGCAGAACAAGTTTTAAAAATGCAATTTCGTTCCCGGATGCTTCGTACGATGTCAATGGACTGAATTTCCAATTAAGTGACATGAAAAGCGGAGAGATGGACATCATACTAAATAGAGTTAATATTTTGTGTGACACAATAAAACGCAGGCTTTAAAGAAAGTCAGGAAAGGCACTGTTGTGAAATTATTGTCGTCCCTTTGTGTGTGATGCAGAACACAGAAGGCATATTGCCTGTGGCAGAAAAAACGAATGCGTGAAATGAATTTTTAATTTCATGGTCGTACGATGAATTCCGTTAGATGTAAGAGGCGCCACAAATATTAGTATTAATTAAGCAGTGACAAGATAAATACTAATTCCTTAGTCTAAGGATATGTTAATGGATGGCAAATGAGTATGAAGAAAATATTAACCAATAGTTTATTTAGTGTCGAAGATATTAATGATAGTGAGATAGTATCTGGGGAGATGGGATAGAACTCATATTTTTATTTATTTAACTAGCCAGCTAGCTAGCGAGTACAAATTAAAATTATAAAACAAAAATGTTTTTAGCCACTACCGTAAGAGCCAGGCTCGTGGTCTTAGCCAATAATATAACATAAAATGTACAAGGACAGTTTACTAAATACAGTAAGTAACTTAATTCAAACCAATAAATAACATACAAGAGCAAAAAAAAAAAGAGTAAAGAGAGAAAAAACACATTTAATATAAATTGACAATCAGACAGAAGCCAGTGATATTCAATAAAAACATAAATATAGTCAATAGAAATAAAAGGTAAGAAAATGCACACATTTGTTAATATTATATATCATGAATAATTTAATAAATTTCTTTTTTAAAAACCTCAATTTTAAAATATTTCAAATTTGGAAAATGGTTTGTAATTTTATTATAAAGTCTTGGGCCGAAACTAGCACCATGTTTAAGAGCTGCACTTGTATGACATTTAGTCTCAATTAATGGGAAAGTAGACATTTGTCTTCGAGTACGATATTCATGTCGATTAGATTTACCTTTAATTTGATTTCTGTGATAGTAAGTTAGTAAACTATATTTATAAATTTCTTCAGTAGTTAATACTTTAAATTCTGTATAAATTAAATTTGTTGGGTAATCCATATTTTTGGATAGACAAATTTCTATTAATCTTCTGTGTAATAAAATTAATGGATTAAGTACAGATGATGCTACTCCACCTCAATTTATTATACCATATTGTATTAATGATTGTACTAAAGCTAAAAATATTATTCTCAACGTCTCCTTAGTGATAAAATTTCGAAGTATTATGAATTTATAAATTTTCTTTCTTATACTTGTACACATAAAATCAATTTGTTTATTCCAACGTAAATGATGATCTATAATAATTCCTAAATATTTGACTTGTGTGAAAGGTGTTAGATGTGGGCAATTACAATAATTATTTGTTAATTCATTACATGGAATATTATGTGTTAGTAAGTGATAATTAGTCATAAGTGGAGGTAAACCTTTCGTTGTTAAAGAAAGTGGAATATAGGTAGTTTTATTAGTATTTAAGGACGGGAAATTAGAGTCAAGCCAATTTTTCACTACGTTAATTTCATTGCTATCATTTAAATAAGTGTTAGCCCAATTTTCCCCATTAAAGGAAATATATTACCACCATTTCTTTAGATCAATTTTCAACAAATTATTAATATATATTATAAATAAGATTGGTCCTAATACTGTACCTTGTGGAATTCCAATATCGATCAATTTATAATTGCTATTATAATTGTTAATTTTGTCTTATTGTTGGAGAAAATCTCGAGAAAAAAAGAAAACCCAGTAGTAAGTTCAAGTGGGAATCTAACCCTTGCCCAAGTGCTGCTGCATATCAGCAGAAAAACGCGCTACCTCTTGAGCCACGCCGGTGGTTTTTTGATTTCATGTTGGAGTGATTGTCATAGAAAACTGTCTCAGATATCATCAGGTCTGGCACATATTCCATTCATAGAGAGTGAAAGTTCTTTAACAAAAAATTCTAATTCCATATTAGTTCCAAAATTAATACCTTTCTAAAAAAAATAATTTTTCCACAAATGTTAACACTGTTTTATGGACATGAATTGCCAACGTTAACTAAAACTTTACCCCTACAGCATGTAACGTGTTTAGGCATCACGCAATTTACGTATGGAATAGGCCCAGTCATCTCTGAGGACAATCGTCTATGACTCTTCTTAGGACTTGCTATCACAGCAGCGCTAACTCCAGTTTCAAGAACACGCCTACGTCCGCCAATACGTTAACAAAGTCACTTTCTTTAAACGTGCGATACTATAATATTATCGACTTGTAATATGGAGCTCTCCGAACACAATACCCATGGCGAAAATGTCGTTGAACTGATGTTAAACTTTCAAATTCTGTAAAACACAA
This sequence comes from Periplaneta americana, assembly GCF_040183065.1. Taxonomy (NCBI): domain Eukaryota; kingdom Metazoa; phylum Arthropoda; class Insecta; order Blattodea; family Blattidae; genus Periplaneta; species Periplaneta americana. The sequence goes on from NC_091118.1 coordinate 173,401,989, forward strand.
CACTCATTTAGGTCGTTGCCTTGCAGTAAACGGCATTTTGTTTATTCTTTCGTTTCTAAGTTGTAATCTGATTTCCTTTGTTGTTAAAAAGAATGATACAAAACTCCCGTGTTTTAATATTACCGGTAGGTTATATTAATAACTTTTGTATCATTCCTGATATAATTTTTATACTTACTTACTTACTGGCTTTTAAGGAACCCGGAGGTTCATTGCCGCCCTCACATAAGCCCGCCATTGGTCCCTATCCTGAGCAAGATTAATCCATTCTCTATCATCATATCCCACCTCCCTCAAATCCATTTTAATATCTTCCCATCTACGTCTCGGCCTCCCTAAAGGTATTTTTCCCTCCGGCCTCCCAACTAACACTCTATATGCATTTCTGGATTCGCCCATACGTGCTACATGCCCTGCCCATCTCAAACGTCTGGATTTAATGTTCCTAATTATGTCAGGTGAAGAATACAATGCGTGCAGTTCTGTGTTGTGTAACTTTCTCCATTCTCCTGTAACTTCATCCCTCTTAGTCCCAAATATTGATATAATTTTTATAGCTATATTATTTTATCCAATTTGATTATGTGATGTGGACTTTACATCACTAATAAAAATTTTGTCAACACATTTATTACGCAACTACTTAGGTAATGATACTGCTATTACCTAACTAGTTGCGTAATGTGAACAACACATTAAATTAAATTAAATTAAATGGATTTGATTTTATTTATTATGAACATTAACAACAATATGTTCACAATTTAATTATGTAGGGTATAAGAATTTAAAACTTATTCATATAATAATAATAATAATAATAATAATAATAATAATAATAATAATAATAATAATAATAATAATAATCCATGTATTGTGGGTCCCTATCACCACGGCATGGCGCGTCCTCAGGTTGCGGATAGAGGAGACGGCCTCCAGATATGGAGGGCAGCTGCGAATATATCGAATGAGCAGTCGTGGACAGCCGATGAGGGGTGGTCCTCCAGCTTGGGGTTGGGCGAAGGGCTAACAACCCATCACCGTAAAAAACAGCTTGTTACGAAACCTAACAATAAGCCCCGGAATGGGACTGATTCTCTGGCACGACCACAGCAAAGGAATAAGGTTTTGAGATTTGGCACTTGGAACGTAACTAGTCTTTATAGAACAGGAAGGGTAACATTAGTAGCAAAAGAACTAGCTAGATATAGAATAGACTTCGTGGGAGTACAAGAGGTTAGGTTAGATGGGAATGGCATATCACGAATAGGCGATTACTTGTTGTATTATGGGGAAGAAAACATTAATCACCAGTTAGGAACAGGATTCTTTGTTCATAAAAGAATAAAATCAGCAGTAAAAAGGGTCGAATTTATCAGTGACAGGTTATCGTATTTAGTAATTAAGGATAGATGGTGCGATATCGTAGTTATAAATGCTCACGCCCCTACAGAAGAGAAAGACGACCATACCGTATAAAGGATAGCTTCTATGAGGAATTGGAACACACTTCTGATCAGTTACCTAGATATCACATGAAAGTTTTATTGGGGGGATTTCAACACTAAAGTAGGACAGGAGGAGGATATTTTTAAACCAACAATTGGAAAAGAGAGCCTACACGTAAGTAGTAATGACAATGGAGTTAGGTTAGTCAACTTTGCCACATCAAAAAATTTAATTGTCAAGAGTACAACATTCCCCCATAAGGATATACATAAATATACTTGGACTTCTCCAGACGGAATGACACACAACCAGATAGATCACATCTTGATAGATAATAGTATAGTAGACATTCGAACTTTCAGGGGGGCAGACTGTAATTCTGACCATTATTTGGTAATTGGAAAATTAAGAGAAAGACTATCAGTAGCCAAGCGAGTAGAGCAACAAGCTAATATTAGTAGATTCAATATTTTGAAATTAAAGGACGAGGAAACTAAGCAACGTTATCAGGTTGAAATTTTAAATAGGTTTGCTGCTTTAGCAACTTCCGACGGAGCTGAGGAAAAGTTAGACGTTAATAGCGTGTGGGAAAATATCAGAGATAATATCAAAATTGCAGCTGAGCAGAGCATAGGTTATCATGAAACTAAGAAAAAGAAACCATGGTTTGATGAAGATTGTTCCATTGCAGTAGATAGAAGGAAACAGGCAAAATTGAAATTCTTACAGGATCCAATTGAGGAGAATAGAGATAATTATTTCAATGAAAGACGGGAAGCAAGTCGTACACTTAGGAATAAAAAGAGAGATTACTTGAAGGAAAAACTGAATGAGGTAGAAACAAGGATAGGGACCAATGGCGGGCTTATGTGAGGGCGGCAATGAACCTCCGTGTTCCTCAAAAGCCAGTAAGTAAGTAAGTAAGTAAGTAAGTAAGTAAGTAAGTAAGTAAGTAAGTAAGTAAGTAATAATAATAATAATAATAATAATAATAATAATAATAATAATAATAATAATAATAATTGTTATATTAACTCCTGCAGTTGACGATGCTACACAAGACATTTTTCTTGGAACACCAATCTTCAAATTTATCTTTTTTATTTCACATCTTACGCGAGATTTCGATGGTACAAAACATCAATTGCAGAATTTGCAGCATTTCAATCTCAGAATCCTAATTTGAATTCACTTTAAAGTGTTTGTTTATTTCTACTAATACTATTGTTCATCTGTTTTAAACAAAAACCTATCGTGTTCAAAACTAATAAAGAAAACTTAAACGAATCACTTCTCGCAAGAAGAAACTAATAATAATATAATCGCCTCGCCACAAAAGAAAATCCATGTTAAAAACTAATAAAAATTATAGAATTACTTTTATTAAAAAATTTTTTTTTTATCAAAACGGCCTCGTTTGACAACTTTTCAATCTCGTATTGTGATATGAAACATTGAGATACTCATATCGTAAATAACTATTATGTCTTCCCAGACGAACCAGACTGTAATTTGAACACAAATTCCGCAAAGACAAAAGTAGCCTACCCCAACAATATCATTTAAGTTATGAAATACTTCTTAATATTATGTTTAAATTGCAGTCGTCAAAGGTATATTATTTGAATTTAATTCAATTTATTTGGCCATTAGACATACAATTTTAGGCTTCGTCAGAATACATTGAAAAACATATAAATGCATTTTTAAAAAACACTAATAAAAGAAACAGTAAAATTTAAATAATACAATGAAAACATGAAATAATTTGAAAATTTTAAATTAAAGGAAACTAACTAAATTGCAATTAAACTTATTTATTAAAATACAATTTCATACAAATTTGTGTTGAAAAACTCAGCAACAGAATAAAAAGGATTATTTAATAACCAATTGTAAAATCTAGTTTTGAAGCTATTGATTGGTAATTTATAATATTGACTTGGGAGCTTATTATATAATTTCATTCCCATAATTAAAAAGTTTGTGTTGCTCTTGTGTAATCTACAATATGGAATATTAATTTGTTCACTATTTCTAATTTCATGATCATATATATTTGCCACTAATGAGTAATTGTCGATATTTTGTAGAATGTAAAGTACTAGATCATATACTGGGTGTTCAGTTCAAAATGTGTCATGGCTCGCTGTATGTCGTCATGTGGCTAGCCGATGAGCTTAGAGAATTCAATCTTCCTACACTTCCGCAGAGGCATTACCTAAATGCGAGAAAAGTTGCCTAGCAAGTACGGCGTTCATTCTGAAGATTACTTACCGATACGTACGGTAACGCCAGTAGTGGCAAGAATGTGAACTGTTTGGAAACACGTACTGAAGTGAGTTTTTTTTCTTACTGTCGGGATATGGGGAGAGGGTTAAGACGATTACTTACGTATTTGTTGACATTAACTTCGACGGTCAACATGGACACGGAACATTTTGATTTGTGTTGTGGAATGTTGCCGTACAAATAACAAATACCCTGCGTACGACTTGCCCGCGCAAAACACAGTTCGAAAGAGGTTATGGTAGCACACAGACTTTACAGACCGCCATCTGTTGCTACGACATTCAAGTTATACCGTACACGTTCTCAAGTTCAGATTGAACGCCTTGATTAATAGGCAACTTCTCTGACATAAAAGCTGAAACTCGCTTCAAATCGCTGACTCACGACAGTGACGTCATGACACACTTTGAAATGAACACCCAGTATGTACAAATTTATGATTGTTAAAATCCGTGAGAGGTTCCCTTCCACAGTCTATCTACCAACTATTAGTGAAATTAAAATTCCAAGTCTTTCAAATACAAAACAGCTTATTACAAATTCTTAGAGACTCTTTACATATAATATCATCTATATTTTCAAGAAATGTCATTTTAACAATATGACATTTTGGCATCAAGCGCATCCCAAATCCAAAACTTAATATTAATCGACTTAAAAAACGTAACTGTTCTGTATTCTGGACCCTTGTGGTCACCCTCACTGGAGGGGTGATGATTTAATCAAATCCTTCTCTGTTCACAAAATCATAAACATAGAAATACAGTGCTATTCTGGAGCTTACTTCTCATTTTTATACATCCTACTGGAACACTGCTCGTCTATGAGAAATGTTAGTACACTGTAATAAGGTAAAAGGAAGAGGGTCTCAGGAAAGGGATTTGCCTTCATATATAACTCATGAGGCATCCAGACAGAGCAAGATATGTTAATGCATGACCTACTAGAAATGTTTCACGCGCTCTGCTCTTTCCATCAGAGTGTCCTGGGATGATACGGTAAATGAAATTTTTTCGCGACTCGTAATAGAGAGCGCGATAGAATTGGTTATTTAACAATGCTGTACCAAATATGAGGATATCTACCGTCGCGTCGATGAAATTGGTGACAACAAGATGGTGTGTAGCGAGCTGAGGCCGACGGTTTGCCATGGATTACCTGACATTCACTTTATAGTTGTTCAAACGGTAATCACTCAAGCGGAGTTCGAACCAGCGTCTCTTGAATTAAACATAGATCAATGTGAATTTTTAAAACATGTGCGTACTACAGATCTTTGGTTTTTACTAACGCCGTGGTTAGAAAGTTTGCTTGTACGATCAGAAATTTCTATGTCAGGTATTTTTGAAAATCAGTGGGCTGAAAAAGAAATGCTGATAAGAAATTATATTGTCTTTCGTGGACTTTAGCAAACATGGCGAGGTGGAAAGCTATTTTTCTAAGATTATTTTTTTTGTAACATGTAAATACGTCTTTTATAACATGTTCACGTTATTATTTAATATGAATTGATATTAAATTATTCATATACTTTTATTTTACAACATTAATAAGAAGATTACACGAAAATAGTAAAACCACAGGCTAGTATATACAGTCACGAAGCTTGAGTTGTAAGGGTACTAGGAACAATAGACTGTACCGTTACTATTTCGCATTGTCTGTGATAAGGCGATAGTAGCGATCTTAGTGGTTAACAACTATCTATGGATGCATATTCCCTAAGTATTGAGCTTCGTGATTGTATATACTAAATTGTGGTAAAACTGAAGTTTATATGGTATTTCACAGCCTTCCTTATTATCCATGGATGCTGTCATTGTTACAATCGATACACACGGCCAGTTACGTTTCTTCCACTGCTCCAAATCTCGCTGCAAAAACGTGCATTAGCATTTCTTTTCTTTGTTTCTTCTTCCCTTCATGTTCATTCATTCAATTTAATTAGACGATGTAGATATATATACATATAGACAGTCGAATGGACATTTTATGTAATTAAGTAGACAAAAATAATATGCAGTAGAAAATCATGATTTTTCAAAGCGAACATTTTTCTAGGATATATATTATTTTAATGTACCGAAGTACATATGATTTTTCATGCAGATATTCTGCGTCATCATATGATGAAAAAGTAATTGAACGGAGAAAAATTCTCTCCGGCGCCAGGATTTGAACCCGGGTTTTCAGCTCTAAGTGCTGATGCTTTATCCACTAAGCCACATCGGATACCCACCCCGGCGTCGGACAGAATCGTCTCAGATTAAATTCCAACTCTTGGGTTCCCTCTAGTGGCCGCCCTCTGCACTACGGAGTAATGGAAAGGAGAAAAATTCTCTCCGGCGCCGGGATTTGAACCCGGGTTTTCAGCTCTACGTGCTGATGCTTTATCCACTAAGCCACACGTACAGCTGAAAACCCGGGTTCAAATCCCGGCGCCGGAGAGAATTTTTCTCCGTTCCATTACTCTTTCATCATTTTTCTAGGAGTTTAATAGCAATTATAATAAAATTAACGCTTTAATAAATATCACTCTCAACAGTAGGGGATAAAACTACTGCTGTTAATTTATAAATTAATATTTACTCATATTAAAGCCAGCGAGAAAGAGTCGCAGTGTCGCAGGGTGTTAGTTAACCTACTCGAGCAGGTTGGGCTTTATTAAATAACATAGTGATATTTCATGAAGAAAATCGAGTTACGAAGAAAACTGAATTAAGTTTCTACCTAAATAACTTACGCACCTTATTTGTACGGCGGCACAAGCGTTATACTGTCGGCACCTGCCTCACTTGCACTTTACGAGTTGCGTCTTAGTGGCCATGTACCAGATGGGACTTGATGCAAAATAACGCTAACTAAATAACTCTCAAGTTACGAACGTTACGCTTTAAAAGTCTGTAGTTACTGCTCATAGCACTCCTATTACTCTTCTATTTTTATTTTCCTTGACTTTATTTGACAGATTCGGACATCGCGAAGCAGTAGGACGTCATTATCTGAATTGTATAGAGCATCGATTCTCAAACTTTTCCGTTCCAAGCTCCTCTTCAACTCCACATAAAAAGTGTACCCTCCCCCAGTAAGAATTTTAACAGGGGAATAATAAATTTACATGTTTACAAGAAAAGCAAAGCGTCAGGGCCAAATTTTTCGTGAAAAATAGTAAAATATCGCACTTATGGTTAAAATGTGACTGAATTCATTCGTAGTGTTCTGTCCAAGGGCAGGTCTTTCACTGCAAACCCAGTATTCTCCAGACTTTCCTGTTTTCTGCTTTCCTCTTTGCCTCCTCATATGATCCATATAGGCTATCTTAACGTCATCTATCATCTGATACCTTCTTCTACCCCGAACTTTTCTCCCGTTCACCATTCCTTCCAGTGCATCCTTCAAAAGGTAGTTTCTTCTCAACCAGTGGCCCAGTCAATTCCTTTTCCTCTTTCTGATCAGTTTCAGCATAATTCTTTCTTCATCCACTCTTTCTAACACAGCTAGTTTCTTCAAGCCCATTCACAACGAAAATTAAACATAGGCCCTAACCGTAACATAAACACAGAAGTTTGCGCCCAGGTTACCAAATGGGAGCATTCACAATGATTCACATAAACACTGACATTAACAAACTCCAAACTTTCATGCTTATGCTTACGTGATTTGCAAACAGAACACAATCGTGGAGCGCTGATGTATACGACAGAATATGAGGAAATGGCGTCGTTGTTATGTTTCCATGGTTACCAAGTATGTTTGCTGTTATGTTTATGTTCCCATCGTGAATGATGATATGACTTCTTGATTTTACCGTAACGTTTACATTCTTAAGTTAACGCTTGCGTTATGTTTAATTTTCATTGTGAATGAGCCTTTATTCTGTCTGTCCATTTCACACGCTCCATCCTTCTCCATATCCACATTTCAAATGCTTCTAGTCGCTTTTCTTCACTTCGTCGTAATGTTTATGTTTCTACCTCATACAATTCCACAGTCCACATAAAGCACTTCACTAGAGATCTCTAAAATTATTTTGTTATAAGTGACATTTCGTTATCTTGAAATAAGTTATTTTTCTAAAGAAAAAACAATATGCTTGTTGATTTACCTCTTTTTATGCCATACATTTAGCATATTTTCCATGTAGGTTTGGAAAATCTATACTAATAATAAATCTGTAGCCAAAATTTTTCTGGTAATTTTCGATTTTCCAAAAATAATTGGTGTTAACATGTATAATTAACCACCCTGAAACCGAAAATCGCTTTTTTGAAATTTTTGTTTGTATGTCTGTCTGTCTGTCTGTATGTTTGTTACCTTTTCATACAATAATGGCTGAACGGCTGTCGATGAAAATTGGAATATAAATTAAGTTCGTTGTAACTTAGATTATAGGCTATATGACATTCAAAATACTTTATTTAAAAGGGGAGTTATAAGGGGGCCTGAATTAAATAAATCAAAATATCTCGCTTATTATTGATTTTTGTGAAATATGTTACATAACAAAAGTTTCTTTAAAAATTATTTCCGATACGTTTTATTCTATGCAAAAGTTTGATAGGACTGATATTTAATGAGATAAATGAGTTTCAAAATTACAATAACAACGCCATCTAAGGCGGTGTAATGAAATAAAAAACAAATGACGTCGTCTACAAGGGGCCTTGGACAAGAATCGAAAATTATGAAACATAGCCTACAGAGAATGTTTCTGTGTTTGTATGAAGTAATATCGGAAGCTAAATTAACTTATTTGTATAATTAATTATTAATTCACCATTGGGAAGTGTAGTTTCTCTAGATGGACATAATGCTATAATGTTATTACAGTAACTTCTGAGTGAATTGAGGACAGGTAAGATTAAAATAACTTCTTATGCACAGAAAACTTCATAGGCTATTCTGTATATTCGTTTCCTGTATTTCCTAAAATAATTTTTATGACCAAATGAGTGGTGTCTGGATCAAAATGATCGTATTTTAATTTTTTAAACACAATTTAAATTAAATAACATAATAAACAATTTATTCTTCTATCAAACACGAATGTTCCCTGGATCAAATGTCCTATTTTAATTATGTAATTACTTTATATTTATTTCTAACGGGTGCAGCGGAGCGCACGGGTACGGCTAGTATTCTTAAATAAAATAAAAAGCTGACCTTTCATTGCATTTGAAACGAAAGAGTTAAAAAAACATAGGAAAAGTACAAAGTTAAAGTTTTATGGAGAACTTTGTAGGAAAAAAAGGTGCCATGTTGCTTGAGAGATCATGTTGTGTGACTAAGAAGCTGTATTTGGTGGCGCCATGTTGCGAGACTGGCGAACTGTGATTGGTAGAAAGAAAGTAAATAGAGAGAACAAGAGATCAACTGCATGAAAAAACTAACACAAAATCGGAATATCTACACCATAATAGACATCGTATATTAGCTAGATATTTAATGGCCACATATCACTATGCGATTGCAGTATTATTTTAATATAAAATATCTTTCAGCTCGCTAACAAATTTTAATCTATATTTAAAATATTTTTCCTTAAAAGAAATGTATTTTTTTTTTTCGGCAAGAGTGCAAAGTTTTATTTCGTCATACTGTTTTTTTTTTTTTTCGTAAAAACAAAATTAGTTAAATTTAAATATTTTAACATTAAATTATATGGGGAAAACAGGGGACAGAAAATAATTTCGTAATACTGAATATTTCCTTGCACTAGAATTCGGTGTAGGCCTAACTAAATTTTACTATACAACTTAAGAAATTCATCGTCACCGCAATCTTCGCCTTAATTTCTCGACAGAACAAACTGAAAATTACAAAGTGATCGAAAGGTTCAGGATTGATGTTCTTAAATTTGCAAGTACAGATACTAAAATAGAAATCCGGCTATAAAATAACTTCGGTAACCGAAAAAAAATTCCGAAAGGTTTAAGATTTATTTCCTTGAAGCATGCGATCTTAAAAGCTCCCTCGCTCATATTCCCACACTTGGCAGACATTAGTACATACGGAGATTGGAAGTGCAGAAAGTACCGTAATAAAACTTTGTGACGGGAAATCTCCCATAAAATAGCCTACTCTAGTCATCTAGTTAAAGTGCTGATATCGTCCACTTCGAATAACCGTAACGTTGTCAATATCTCCATAAAGCAACCGAATTGCCCTTAGATAACCTTTCATTTGCTCCGCTTGACTGGAATGGACGGAAAACTGATTGGACATGCACATATTTATTCTCAGCAGAATTTAGACAGATCGTACTTTACCACGTCTTTACCACAGTCTACTATATACAGTCACGAAGATAGAGTTTTGAGGATGCTAGAAACAATAGACTGTGCCGGTACTATTTCGCATTTTCTGTAATGAGGCGATATTAGCGATCCTAGTGGTGAGCAACTATCTAATGTTTGCATATTTATTACGTATTGAGCTTCGTGACTGTATATACTAGACTGTGTCTTTACTACACAGTACTTCACTTACATTACTGCAGTATCAAATGTTCTATAAAGATGTCGTTCTAACCATAATTGTCATTATCATAAATAAAAACAACACAACAAATATAACAGTTTCATGATTTAGGAAATACTCCCGTTTCGGCATCGGTAGGCTACCTTACGTTTCATTGAATCTTTTTCAGGCCGCCATATACTGTTTACGGCTTAAGGGGATGTGACCAAAAATAACATTTTCTAAAAATTAGTCTAAAAGAATTACATAGCGTTGGGAATCTCTCCACAAAATTTTACGGCCCAAATGTTAGTCTAAATGGGTTTCAATCAAGAAGAGTCATAGAATAGTTCTAGAAAAAAGATTGGATAGGGACTTGGACTAGAAAATAATTGTAAAATTATTTATCTTCAGGATTTAGAATAATTGATTTATCAATTGTTTCGTGTGCTATAAAAAGTGCCTATTTTTGTTGTTCTTGTGGGTCACAAGAGGTAAAATAATAATTAATCATGTGACATGCAAATTCAAACTTTACAACTTGTTATCCGCAGTACCCAATTTTCAATGAAGAAGGAATATTTTCTCAAAAACTATTTGAGATAAAGTAATGAAATTTTGCACACTCCTTTATTATTGCATAATACAAATTTCCCTGCCGAAAATTTGTTTTCAGGCGACTATTTAAAGAACTGTACCTTGGCAAAGCAATAGTATTAAAAATACATTTTTTAATCTATTTTGAAAAAAAAAACAATCGAAGTGTTCAAATTCTGTTTGCAGGGATTTGTTACATATTATATAGAACAAATGTGTACAAAATTTCAGAACCATATCTTTAATAGATCATGAGAAAATGTTCCTTATGTGTTATGATATCAGGTTAGGTTAGATTAGGTTAGGTGGGTTTGTAATTAGGCTTTCTGAAGTATTATAATTAAGTCAGTCATTGCAAATACCTGTATCAAATTTCAGGTGAATAGCTAAAAAATTGTAGATCAGTGATTAATTACATATAACCGTGTATTTGAGACTACAGTCTCGTCTTAACTTTCCTCCATGTATAATTGGAACCAATCCACGACTTTCTTAGGGAGTGATTCTATATGACGAATGGGAACAAAAAACGTACTGTCATTTGGTTCTTATGAAGCGAGTTTTGAGAAATTTCAGACAACTTGTTACTGTTTTCAGTATCTACACATTTTATAAAATTTATCTCGTGTTTTCATTATTGTTTTAAGACGCTTAGTGAAGCATCTCGTTATCAACATGTTTTTGTTTTCACAAATTTTAGTCTTTTCATTTTAAGTAAAGATTATTATTTTTTTTTTGGTCCTGCAGAATATGTCGGTTATGGTAGCAATGATTATTAGAGGATAAAAATTCGCTTCGGCGCCGGGGATCAAACCCGGGTCCTAGTTCCACGTACCAAGTGCTCTAACCACTGAGCTACGCCGAAGTTCAATCCACAGCACAGAATCTAATCCCTCTCCTCTAATAGTGTTTTTACCTTTGTGACCTGACTCCAAGTTCGGTATATATGTTGATATATATTAAGACAATTGCCATTATACAAGGAGCGCACTCAATTGAGTGATTTGGTGGCCGGGATTTCACAGTAATATGCACTGTTGGGCGAAGAATCTATGTACACATTACTTTTTTTTTGGTCCTACAGAATATATCGGTTATGGTTATGTTAATTAGAACTCGTCTCTGGTTTTTTAAAAGTTTGTCCACATGTTCCTATCTTGGATATCCTCCTCTGTTGCACGAAATGTCTCTATTGAATCTTACACATTATGCACACATACACACATACCTACATACATACGTACGATTCTATGAATATTGGTCACGTTTCTATTGGACACACCTACTATTAGTCATACCAAATTCGTCATATACATATATGTCACACTTGTCGATTTGTCACTAAGTGTTTTTGGTCATGTGAGGAATATTTGTCATATTTTTAATCTATAATATTGTACCAGGAATTCATGATTTTTTTTTTCGTTGTTGGTAACTCTATAGCATCTATTAGATGCTTTAGGTTGTGCTAACAGATGGAGAGATGGAGTTACTTGTCAACAATGTGATGCTGAAACGTGTGTTCAGGTTACTGCCCAGCGACAGTCCTGATGTATAATTTCAAGGGAAAAATTTGTTCCTGTGCCGGGTATCGATCCCGGGACTTCTGGTTGAACGTACCTGCGCTCTACCACTGAGCTACCCGGGAACTCCACCCGACACCGTCTCAACTTTTCCCTTTATATCCACACAACTCGCGTGGGCTGACGAAACGCCAGAGATCCACATTGAGCGCACACAATCGCTGTGTGACTTGGAATTGTGGTTTTCTGTTAACGTACACAGTGACGTATATATTATGCAAATCTAGTCTTTCAGGTGAAGCTCCCTGTAAAGCAGATTTGAATAATTTCAAATGAATGAATATTCAAATCTGCTTTACAGGGAGCTTCACCTGAAAGACTAGATTTGCATAATATATACGTTACTGTGTTCGTTAACAGAAAACCACAATTCCAAGTCACACAGAGATTGTGTGCACTCGTTGTGGGTCTGTGGCTTTTCGTCAGCCCACGCGAGTTGTGTGGATATAAAGGGAAAAGTTGAGACGGTGTCGGGTGGAGTTCCCGGGTAGCTCAGTGGTAGAGCGCTGGTACGTTCAACCAGAGGTCCCGGGATCGATACCCGGCACCGGAACAATTTTTCCCTTGAAATTATTCAAATCTGCTTTACAGGGAGCTTCACCTGAAAGACTAGATTTGCAGTCCTGATGTTTTTTTGTATTTGTGATGATTGGTTAATTAATATTAACCCGGCACACTCACAATCACACTCACATTCATACAAATTTCCAGACTCTAGACACCCAGGGAATTCTTCTTCTTCACACCGAGCGCCGAGCCCGGGAATCGAACCCGGGACCTCCTAATCTGGAAGCCAGCATGCTGACCAACAGACCACGGAGGCAGTCAATTTATGATTTATTAATGACAAAACTGATCATGTACAAGTAAGATTCTCTTCTGAATTAGGTGAAAAGGTTTGCATGAGAGTTAAATTAACATGTTTCGTGAGAGATTATGATCCATACCACGAAGAAATGTTGAAACATTTCCTTGTGTATTATATTTTTCATAATTCTGTACAATTCTAGCTATTCGAGAATCTAGCTGAATATACTTCTTATACTACTTATTTCTTTTCTCATATTTCAAATAATCCACGAGAATTCAGACAACTTGAAATTTATATTTTATATAGAATTGTGGAACCTATGGAAATTACTTTTACTCAGAACTAAAGATATTATGATAGTTGTGGAAAGTATGGAAACAACTAACTCTAAATTATAAATCAAAGTCTGGCCTATGTTTGTGACCATTCTTTTACGTGTGACAAATCCTGAATATATGACAAATTATACCCATTACGAATCTTGAATATGTGACAAATTATACCCATTACGAATCCTGAATGTGTGACGAATTGTACCCGTTACGAAAAATCTGTGACGAGTTTTCTGGACATACATACATACATACATACATACATACATACATACGAGTTCATACATACATACATATATTGGTACATATATACATAACATAACATAACATAACATAACATAACATAACATAACATAACATAACATACATGCATGCTTGCTTCCCTTTCTGAGAGATAGTGTATCTCAGTAGGCCTACAGTAAAATAATTTTTCAGCAATATTTTGCTAGAAAATTGAAGATAAATGGCTTATGACCTCTCGATGCACTCTTCATGAGATAGGATGTGAAATACATTTTAATTTCGTAAATAAGGTGGAAGCCTACTATTTTGTACGTAATGCAGAGGGAGAAAACGTTCCAAATATTACGACATAAATCCAGACCTGTAATATCGTTTCCCCCTAGGTATGATTGGCTGTTTTCCCCGGTTCGGCACTAACCCCTCCACATTCGCTGGAGATGTAAGGACTACAAATTGCCAATATTCAGAGATATGAGTGGTCTTATGACTGAAATAGAATATTAACCTGAAAATGTTCTCTTCTCGGAAATCAACTTTCGCGCAACGAGTACAAAACTAGCAAGCACTGCATATATAATAATTTTATATTCCTTTCTCTAATGCTCGTTAACGTGGATACGTTTAAGCAAAAATTTATAATGTAACAAATTAAATGTTAAAAAACAATTGGACTGTTTTACGGAGAATTGATTTCGATGTGTGATCGTAATCTATTTGAAAATTTTTGTTACATTCCTGGTACTTTAATGCACAGAATTTATCGGATTTCGTATTGCTTTAGTATTTTAATTTGATTCCAAGTTACTGCAAAAATTCGTGTAACGAATTCAGCATTTATAGTGAATTATCTATCTGCGTTTATATAAGTACAGCCTATGCATATTTACAACTCTAACCTCAGATATAATATATATTACTGATGGAAGGTAATGGTATAACGTCAATGAATCAGTGGTAAAATAAAAGTGGGTATAAATAATGTAATATTTTCATTTTTAATTGGTTATTTAACAACGCTGCATCAACTACTAGGTTGTTTAGCGTCGATTGGATTGGTGATAGATGATATTTGGCGAGATAGAATTCACCAAACATTACCTGACAATCGCTTTACAGTTGAGAGAAATATGGAATAAAATCCAACCAGATAATCAACCCAAGCGGGAATTGAACCCACGATGAGCAGAACACCGGATCGTCACTCAATCGCCTCAGTTAACCTTGCTACGCCGGTCGCTAATGTTTATCTTAACAACTTCCTAAGTGACCAGACTTATGAACTGGAAATTTTTCTACGAAACGAAAGCAATATTCCTAAGTTACGAGTATTTCTTACTTATATTCCAAGATTACCAATCATCGCGATCAAATACCGGACTATTTTTAGACATGTAATTTAAATTGTTAAACTATTAATAAGGTGGATCTTTCTCGTTAATTACTTCATAATTGCTTACTCATTCCAGGAGGCCTAGTATCAAGACAACAATACATTTGTACAATACATTGGATGGTGATTAGTAGACTTCGTAGAATAGGAAATGTCTAAACATGTAAATACACAATTATTTTATAGTGAGATATATTAACTCTTAAAAATTTAATGTAAGATACTCACATCATCCTTGAATATGTGCATTGCTGTGAAGAGTTACGTACATTTTGAGCGACTGCAAAGTAACCTCCTCTGATGGTCACCTAAACAGTTTTTATTTTGGGAAAATGTACGTTCAACATCACATGATGTAATGCGTACATATTTGAAGAACGGAAAGTCAGTACGTTTTAGTACACCAACTTCAGACGTCTTGTCGTAACCTGATGGTACATAATTTATAATACGAAGTCGTGAATAGGCAGAATTTTTAGCAATAATGTTTCTCAACTTACATTTCACTTTTTCTGAAATTAGTGAATTGTTATTTTGGATAACGGTTTGTGATACTTTATCCACTATATTAAGAGCTTCTGAGAGTTGTAGTTTAGACTATTCTAACAGGATGATGCTTTTGGGCACGATTTTAAAATTAGAATCAATGAACAGAATATCTTCTAATAACTGTTCAGAAGGCAATGATTTTACAGTTGCAACAGCGGAACTGTCTGTGCTATCCAATGCATCAGTTACATCTATTATTTTGCCGTAATGTTATGCATAATAATTAACAGCATCCAACCACGTTCCCCAACGGGTCAAGACTGGCTGCGGGGGTAAGGGTATTCCAGGGGCAATTGTTTGGAACAGCAACACTCTCATTGTAGTATGTTTGACTGAATTCTTGTCTGCACTGAACACATGTTAAGCTTTGACTATTCAAACCACAGTAATGCAAAAACAAGTGCTTACATAGGTATACGAGTATATTAGCTGTAGCTGCTCTATCTATTTGGACCGGTCACAACTCTTAACATGAACTGCTACTACTACAAGACCGGGCGGTCGCTCACCTCCTCTATACTACCATACATCGGCAACCTGATTCCATGCTGCGTGTGGCAATTCAACGAAGTCTAGTGATTAGCAATAGTGATCCAAGCGCCAAAATTCTGTTTCGAGATATTGGCCATTGAAATAAATCTGCTGTTTTTTTTTAAATAAAACATTTTATGCAAGAAGTATTATACTGTAACATTCATAATATTACAAAAAATAGCACAAATAATACCAAAAAAGGCAGTTGAATTAATATTTTAAAGAAAATAAATAAATTAATTTTATGCAATAAACAAATTTTTTGTTATAAATAGCAGAAAAATTCAGATGTCGCATTCTTGATTTTTCCGAGTTAAACTAGCCTACCATCACCAGATTTATGCAAATATCTAATTTTTTTTCAAATTGTCGGTTGGTTTATTATTGCGTAACTCCGTCCAATTAATAATCGAAACGATCGAAACATGAATATGACGCCAGTGAGTTGTTTGAAAATGTACTGAATAATATATCATATCATCTGTAAATTAATACCACAGTTAAGTATGAGAATTAGACTATGTTAAATTAACTATTTCTGTCTCTATGATCCCCGCGTTTATTAATCACTCCCATTTGTATAAGTCAGTATCTTTTTATTAAACTAAAAAGCTTTTACTTTCACTTTTTACACGTTCAGCCTCAGCGCAACAGAGCGGCTCTTATAGCTTGCGTGACGTAGCGCGCTTGGATGACATCACCTTATTAACAGAAAGTGTGACCAGATTTCTAGAATGTCAAGCACATAAACGTTTCACGTTAAAAGTCGAGGAAAAGTAAGAACTTGACAATTCAACCCGTTGCGACAAGTATAACACTTTACAATGTAAGGAGCATACGGAATCTGTTTGTGGAACTGGCATTTACAACTTTACGTGGTAATAAATCTGTAGTGCCTGAGAAAAGTGACGTAAGTCAGTTTCCAGAAACCTTTTCCGATAATTTATTGACAACTTACGGAACATCTGCTCGCTTGGAAAAAGAGACTTAAGTATTTCTCCCATTACAATAATTCATACAGAAAAAAATCAAATCTACATAAACGAGTGTAAGTTGTCAATAAATTATCAAAAAAGGTTTGTGGAAACTGAGTTATGTCACTTATCCCAGGCACTGCAGAAATTACAAGTTAAGAAGAAAAAGGAAGATATGGGGAGAAAAATGAAAGATGTAGCAAATAGGACAAAAAGAAGGAAAAAAAAATAGACGAGAAAATTACAAAATGGAAGAAAAGATATGAAGAAAAGTATAGAAAGAAAAACAGTTTAAGATATGGAAGAAAATGAGAAAAAATTACGAAAGGACAAAAATAAAAGGGGACAGAATATACTAATAATTCACAAATTAATCTGGCTGTACCAAAAGCAACACGATACAATGTTTTTATAGTTGGTTATTTAACGATGCTGTATCAACTGCTCGGTTATTTAGGGTCGATGGGATTGGTAACAGCGAGATGGTAATTGGAGAGACGAGGCCGAGAATTCGCCATAGATTACCTGACATTCGCCTTACGATTGGGGAAAATATCGGAAAAACCCCAACCAAGTAATCGGCACAAGCGGAAATCGAACCTGCGCCCGAGCGCAATTCAGGATCGGCAGACAAGCGCCTTAGCCGACAGAGCTACGATACATGTATTCTGTTTGTGGAATCAACCTCTATATGGTACAAAAATTACAAGAGAAGCTAGAACTTCTTCTCTTATCTAATTACTTAGGAAACACGACAGTCAGAGAAAATAAGCCACATACTGGGACGAGTTTCGGTTGCTGTTCCGCGGCGAGTATATTGCAACGTCGCAAAACATATCGCTGTCTTGCTTCTGCGCAAATAAGCTTCGTTCACCAGAGTATAGCCCGGGTCAGCTTACTTCATACTCTAAGGGTGAAATCTAACCATTTTTCCCGCATTACTACATATGCTAGTGGATTGTGGTGATTTTCTAGTTTGTAGATTGAATTTTCTTTTGCCAACTTCGTTTCGAATTTCGATATTGATAAATACTACAAATGGTAGTGATTTTGTAACTGTTATGTTGGCAGCTGAGACAGACGTTGTTAGTACTGGAGTTCCATGGAATTGAAATTGTACTAGATTTCTGAGCCGGTTACTGGAAGGTAGTGAAGTTTGAATATAGTAATAATTAATTGATATCAGTATTAGGCCTAATATTAATACATAATAGTTATTTTATGTATTGCGTTGTGATTACAATTCAAGACTATAGTCAGGTAGGCCTAAATGTAAATAAATATAACATACTTGGGTGTGATAATATAGGTGGGTGGTCGTTAGAAATACCATTTCACATTTTAATAAACTTCTTTAGTGTTTAGATTTTTATTACAATAATGTCAAAAAGAGGAAAAAGTATGGCAGCGACTCCACCAAGAAAGCGTAAAATGTGGTGCGAGAGTGGGGATAACTTACCATAATGGCGTTCTGTTCTTTCAGATTTAACCGAAGGAATTATGCTCACGGAGACAGCAATTATAAATAAAATAGCAAAATAATTAGGAGTAAGTATTCTTAAGCATACATTTCATGGTGATATTCGGTTTTCGGAGTTAGTACTAATAATTTCATGTGATCAAACAAAATACGTTTTTAGGTTAGGTCTCGTGAATCAATTGTCCAGCCAAACCAATGAATTTCATATTGCCAGACAAAATACCTAACATGTTGATCCCTTTCTCGTATCGTTTGCCTACGAAAATATGTTACAAATTATTGAATTATTTAGAATAACCTTCCAACATAAAGGTAAAGTTCGGTAAGTAAATAAGTCATTCAGTACATAAGATCGTGATTTTACTTCATATAGTGATATCTGGTAACAGTTGGCAACACTGACAAGACGGCAATATTTGCTGTTTAGGAACTGTTCTTACGTGGTCCTCACTATACTGGGTGTTCATTTCAAAGTGTGTCATGACGTCACTGTTGTTGGGTCACCGATTTGAAGCGAGTTTCAGCTTATATGTTAGAGAAGTTGCCTATTATTTAAGGCTTTCTTCAATCTGAACTTGAGAACGTGTACAGTATAACTTGAATGTCGTAGCAACAGATGGCGGTCTGTACGGTCTGTGTGCTACCATAACCTCTTTCGAACTGTTTTTTGCGCCGGCAAGTCGTACGCAGGGTATTTGTTATCATCGGTTGCGTACGGTAACATTCCACAACACAAATCAAATGCTCCGTGTCCATGTTGACCGTCGAAGTTAATGTCAACAAATACGTAAGTAATCGTCTTAACCCTCTCCCCCATATACCGACAGTAAGAAAAAAAACTCACTTCAGTACGTGTTTCCAAACAGTTCACATTCTTGCCACTACTGGCGTTACCGTACGTATTGGTAAGTAATCTTCAGAATGAACGCCGTACTTGCTAGGCAACTTCTCTCGCATTTAGGCAATATACCTTTGCGGAAGTGTAGGAAAATTGAATTCCCTAGGCTCATCGGATAGCCACATGACGACATACAGCGAGCCATGACACATTTTGAGTTGAACACCCAGTAGATATGGGCCTACCTTTACCGTATTCCAAATCTCACCGGACCGGTGGACATCAATGACGTAACGGGGCAGCGAAATAGAAACAAACCGCTCGACGATTCAAAGGCTATTATGGCGGCTGTGCGAGTTGTATGTGCTACGCTAGCAAGATTTTGTGAAATTTTCGTACAATCAGCTCGCTCAAATAAAGTGAGCACTGGTCCGTTGACATGTTTATTCATAGGCAATTAACTTTCTTTTTTTCACAGCTATACACAGCAACATATATCTGTAATACCTGTCACAGGATAATCGGGGCTAATGGACATGGACAAACCCTTTTCGTAAGAGTGTTATTGGGTTTTGGGGTGTCACTCTTTGAAAAGGATCAAATGTAGATATGTGGTAAGAGTACAATCCTTGACACAGCAGGTTGTATTGATCGCATCCTAGCTCTATAAAGGCAAAGGTAAAGGCATCCCCTATACACGCCATGAAGGCGTATTGGCGTTATGAAGATAGAACTTCATGCTTTCTTGACTTAGCACTAGAAAGAGAAGGTGTAGTCGGCACCACGCTCCGACCGCCTTTAATCTCTGGGAAAGACCCTGTATTGAATTTGATAGGACACTCAGTGAACCTTGAAGTCGTTCTGGAAGTTTTGGCAACGATAAAATCCCTGTATCACCCGGGATTGAACCCAGAATTTTCCAGTCTGTAGCCAGTTGCTCTACCAACTGAGCTACATGGCGGCCGTTTCAGTTCTCTAACCCCTGAAAAATTGTCACCTTCCGATTTGTCCGTCACAAGTAATGCGGGGGATCGAACCAAAATATTGAATGATGTCTGTACGTTATATTACTAAGCTACTGGAGGGGATGACATTTCAAAAGAGTAAGGAACTTTCAACATGAAGGAAACTACGTTAAGGGAACCAGCTAGTGTTCGATTTTTTGTTTTGTTTTAAAAACGTACAAAACTTGCTCTTTAAAACAATATAAATATTATTAGGGTGTATATGCAGATATGCCCTTTGAACGGCCTCTCTAAATTTGGCGGTGCATGTAATTCATAGTTTTTTAGTAGGTTATTTTACGACGCTTTATCAACAGCTTAGGTTATTTAGCGTCTGAATGAGATGAAGGTGATAATGCCTGCGAAATGAGTCCAGGGTCCAACACCGAAAGTTATCCAGAATTTTCTCACATTGGGTTGAGGGAAAACCCCGGAGAAAACCTCAACCAGGTAACTTGCCCCGACCGGGAATCGAACCTGGGCCACCTGGTTTCGCGGCTAGACGCGCTAACCGTTACTACACAGGTGTAGACTGTAATTCATAGTGTCTTCTTTTTTTTTTAAGCAGGTTTTCGTAAGTTGACATTTTTCAAACTTAAGTGCATTTTTCTCTTAAACTACTGAATCAGTTCATATGAAATTTTTATAGTGTTTTCTGCAGCCTGTGTTCTACATAGTAGTCATACGGGTTTAAGAATATCACACACATAACACGAGAAAAAAAGTATAAATGCATTGAAAAAAAAAAAAAAAGAAAAAATGTTAAACAAAGTTCAATATTTTTTCTGTTAAACTAGGGGTAAAATATTAAGCTAAATTTTGCTTTAGAATTTACAATATATGTTACTAGACGCTTTAAAAATACAAAATATATGAGTGAGGATTATAGCAAGTAATGCGCACCTGAAAAATGAGGTATACTTAGCAAAGTTGGAAAATAGGTTATCAGTTAGGGCCTTTCTTTTGCTCTTGCATAAGAAACAAATCAGTTGTTTTTTATACCACTGAATTCAGAATGATTGGTTGCATAAGCATGGAAATTGTTATTCCATTATGAGGATTAAAAGGCTGGAAATATTGAACTAAACTTTTGTACTGAAATTTTTTAATCGTACAGGCATCACTACCCACTTCCCTTAAGCAGTCCGGTCAGCCACTCCGGGAGGATTCAGACTATGGCCACAATCCATGTCTCTTTATTAAACAGCCTCTCCCATTGCGCTCTTTTTCTTTACCGTTACTATTGCCATTTATATTACTGCAATTATAGGCCAACCAACTTATTACCGATCGGAGATGAGATCGCTGCTATACTGCCACTATTAGGTGCCATTATTACTGTTGTAAATGTTACGAAGAGGAAGTGAGATAAGACAGTCGTCGCTACATTACTTATTTAACAACCTTGTATCAGCCGCAAGTTATCTAGCGTCGATGAAATTTATTATATGTCAAGATGTTATTGAGAGATGCAATTGAAATGCTGCGAACAATCGGCGAAATATATCTAGAAAAGAATGAAGAAGTTTATATAGTATTTTGGACCTAGAGTGGATTGGAACTGATGGGGATCCTAAAGAAAATAGATTTTGATTGGAAAGAGAGAATACTGTTCTGTTACCTTTATATAAAACGAGTCAAAGTCAGGATAGGAGAGGATATGTCAAATGGAAGTGAAATAGGGAGAGGAGTAAGACAAGAATGCCCTTTATCACCTACCCTGTTCAACATCTACTTGGAGGATTTAGTGAAGAACTGTTTTCATAACACGGCAGAGGTGATAGTAGGAGGAAGAAGAATAAAGTACATAAGATTTGCTGATGATATGGTGTTCCAGAAGAGGAGACGATACTAAGGGATATGCTACTGGAGATAAATGACAGCTGTGAGCAGTATGAGATGAAGATAAATGCAAACAAGACGAAGACCATGGTTATCGGAAGAAAAGTAAAGAAAGCAAATGTGCGAATTCTAAATGAGGCAACAGAGCAAGTGGACAACTTCAAATATTTGGGGTGTACTATAAGCAGTAATATGAGCTGCTGCCAGGACGTCAGAAGGAGGATAGCAATGGCCAAGGAAGCTTTTAATACAGTGGTCGTCAGCACTCGCTGAAATGTGCAACGAGTACGCGGTGCAGTCCAGTGTGCAAGGTCGTGCAACAGGGAGAGATAGAGAGCATAACCGCTAGCAGCTACGAGAGCACTGCGTTTTCAGCGGGTAAGAGAGGCTAGCCCCAGCGTGCTCTGTGCTGACGACCATCTTCTGAGGACTCCTGGAGAGAGAACTAAGGAAAATACTAGTGAAGTGCTTCGTGTGGAGTGTGCCATTGAATGAAGCAGAAACGTGGACATTACGACGAAGAGAAGAGAAGCACTAGACGAATTTGAAATGTGTATACGGAGAAGAATGGAGCGTGTAAAAATAGACGTATAGAATAAGACAAGAAGCTGTGTTGGGAAGAGTGGATGAAGAAAGAATAATGCTGAAATTGATAAGGAAGAGAAAAATGAATTGGTTGGGTCACTGACAGAAAAAACTGGATGAAGAAAGAATAATGCTGAAATTGATAAGGAAGAGAAAAATGAATTGGTTGGGTCACTGACAGAAAAAACTGCCATTGATGAAGGATACACTGGAAGGAATGGTGAACGGGAGAAGAGATCGGGGCAGAAGAAGATATCAGATGATAGAGACATTAAGATATATGGATTATAAGGGGAGATTAAGAGGAAGGAAGAGAATAGGGAAGATTTGAGAAATCTGGGTTTGCAGTGAAAGACCTGCCCTTGGGCAGAAAACAATGAATGAATGAATGAAGATGTTATTTTGGAGTACAATTCCTAGGATTATCTGACATTCTGTTTACAGTTGGGAAAGCATCGGAAGAAACCTAACCAGGTAATAAGGACTAGCGAGATACGAACCCACGCCCCAGTGCAACTCTGGTAAACGAGTCCGCTCGTTAGCTCTATACCACGCCGTTGGCCCATCTGTCAAAGAAGCCGTTCCCTTCGCCGGGTATTGATCCCTGACCGTTGGCTGCAACCACTTCACTGTCTTGTAACGCGGCAGCTGCTTCGTGGACAGGGAATTATTTGCTGCTTATGTAACCCATATGGAATAAGCAAAAGTGCTATGAGGATCCCACCTAGAGAATTGCACCATCAATCACAAAGCCCTATGTGCGCAGGAACAGAAGCCTGCTCCCTCTTGCAGCTGACCTTTCCATCACTCAAGATTTCATTTCTCTCTCACGCTCTTGTGTTCCGTATCCCACACTGACATTGCTTGGGCTGTGCCCAGAGGCTTTCTTCATTCTTTTCTGCCGTCTTCTTTAAGATACTATGAAGTGGGGAAATTTTCTGAATTAACAGAAGGCCTTTAGAAATACTCTGGCTCTGCTCTGTCACAACTGCAAGTTCACATATTATGTAGATCTACCGTAAATATTATGCCTCTTAATGTGCACGATTTTGCATTGAAATACTGTAAAAGAAAATGTAAAATCTACTGAAAGTATTTACTTGATACAGAGCTTTTATTCACGTTATTTTGAGAGGTGTTAGTATTAATCAAAACAAGAAAAAAAAAGTCTAATAAACATGGGTCCTAAATTAATATCTTCCGAGATGTAAGTACACATTCATCAACATCATAGCAGATGCTTAATGTGATTTCCTTTAAAAAAAAAAAAAAAAAAAGCATTCAATATTCTGAGAGGTGGTAGTATTTATGAAAACTAGAAAAAGTGTAACAAATATGAGTCCTAAGATTAAATTTTGTACGAAGCAAGGACACTGAAATTAGTTCTGTAAGAACAGCAAATCTTCTAATGGGTGATTTATGAAGATAATATGACGATGATGAAGAGAATAGTATCCTCAACTTGCCGTTATTCGCCCCGATTCTACGAGCGTGGTTCATAGATGTCGCTAGTGTTGAGAAGTGTCGGCCACTTAGTTCGTCAGAGATAATCTAGATTGCACCACAGGCAGTGGGTCTATATTGAACTTGCGATGGATGATGATGATGATGATGATGACGACGATGATTTCTTGCATCCGTTTCGGCGAAGTGCGAATGTCAGTAGTGTTTACAAGCAGTTACTATAGCCTTTACAATTTCAATGTATAGTTACAGTGATTTTTATAGACAACTAGCCGTACCCGTGCGCTCCGCTGCACCCGTTAGAAATAAATATAAAGTAATTACATAATTAAAATAGGACGTTTGATCCAGGGAACATTCGTGTTTGATAGAAGGATAAATCGTTTAATATGTTACTTAATTTAAATTGCATCCAAATAATTAAAATGCGATCATTTTGGTCCAGAGACACTCATTTGGTGCAATGACAATTCCTTTAACCTGTTTCTTAATTTTTATTACATGCAACCATAGTTTAATGAAGATTGACACCATTTAGATTTAATGTGTATATTTTATTTTACTTGTTATAGGTTTCCATTGAATTATGGTAATAACTTAATTTTAACCCTTGTTTTCTATGTATTCAGTAAATGGCGCATAGCCCACTATGGTTCTGAACCCTTCAAATAACTTAAATTATACTATATAATATTACATATTATATTATATTATATTATATTATATTATATTATATTATATTATATTATATTATATTATATTATATTATATTATATTATATTATATTATATTATTTTATATTATATTATATTATATCAGAAGTTACTGTAATAACATTATAGCATTATGTCCATACAGAGAAACTACACTTTCCAATGATGAACTAATAATTAATTATACAAATCGGTTAATTTAGCTTCCGATATTACTTCATACAAACACAGAAACATTCTCTGTAGGCTATCTTTCATAGCTTTCGATTGTTGCTGTCCAAGGCCCCTTATAGACGAAGTCATTTGTTTTTTAATTCATTACACGGCCTTAGATGGCAGTTACTTTAATTTAAGACTGATTTATCTCATTTAATATCAGTCCTATCAAATTTTTTCAAAGGTTAAAACTTATCGCAAATTATTTTTAAAGAAACTTTTGTTATGTAAGATTTTTCACAAAAATCAATAATAAGCGAGATATTTCGATTTATTTAATTCAAGCCCCCTTATAACCCCCCTTTTAAATAATGTATTTTGAATGCCATATAGCCTAAAATCTAAGTTACAACGAACTTAATTTATATTCCAATTTTCATCGAAATCCGTTCAGCCATTATCGCGTGAAAAGGTAACAAACATACAGACAGACAGACGGACAGACAGACATACAAACAAAAATGTCAAAAAAGCGATTTTCGGTTTCAGTGTGGTTAATTATATATGTTAGGACCAATTATTTTAGGAAAATCGAAAATTACCAGAAAAATTTCGGTTACAGATTTATTATTAGTATAGATTATAGGCCTAATTTATAATATTTCAAATAATATCATAGGCAATATCATTTTATAAAAGCTATGATTTTGTAAATTGCTATCATCGGAGCTAAAATAATTAAAGTTAATTAGAGTAGATATGGCGTCATTAAATAAACTGAGAAGAAGAAGAAGAAGAAGAAGAAGAAGAAGATGATGATATTGGTGATGGAGAATTGTTGGGATGTCACAAGGAAAACCGGAGAAAAATATCCCTAACACGGAATTGCCTATCAGAAATTATAAATTCAGAGTGAATCAACCAGTTAATATTTGAGGAGAAAAATTCGCTCCGGCGCCGGGGATCGAACCCGGGTTCTTGGTTCTACGTACCAAGCGCTCTGACCACTGAGCTACGCCGAATTCAATTCACAGCACCGGACCGAACTCTCCTCCTTCGATGTTTCCCTTTGTCGCCTGACTCCAAGTTAGGCATATTATGTTGACGTTTTATATCCAAGTCAACTGCCATTATACAAGGGGCGGACTCAACTGAGTGACTGTTTGGCCGGGATTCCGCAATTAAGTGCACAGTAATCTGTTCAGAAATATGCATTGCTAGCTATGAGAATATTAAAGATTTTATTAATTTGTCCAACCAGGATTTAAACCCGACCCCTCTGACTGGTAAATCCACTGGGCCAACGTTGCGGAGATCAATACTAATTTTGTGAATTCTTGAATTCGATTAAAATAATTCGTTGAAGTATATTTTCATTAAAATACAAAATGTTCATTAAAAGATATTCAAGTATTTTGGATTTTACCGACAAAGTATTGTAAAACAGAATATAATTTCCAAAATAATCCGTCCAATTCATTAGTTATGGACACAGATGGACGGACAGACTTGAGAACGTTCTTTTCCTTCGTGAATACGGAATAACCTGAAAATGGTGAACATTTTCACAGTACCATCACAAAATTTACGCCTATAATATTTCAAAATATGATAGGCGACCAGGGCAGCTGAGATGCAAACAGCTGTTCGCAATCGAACTCCACAGTGCGTTTGACAGCATCTCGCATAGGCCTACATAATGTCATCGCACTCACGTGAGGAAGATAACGCGGACAAAGGCAGATACACAATCGGGCATTAACAATGTCCATCCACAAAACAATAGAGCTTAATATGAAAAATAAAAATAACCATCAACATTTAAAAGCGTTCTTCGTTGGGTGGCATTCGGGCTTCAGTTTCTATAGCCTTGCACTGTCCATTCGTCCCACGTTATTTCTGTCCATTTTTTTTTCACTTTCTCATTAGAGAAAGTACTCCACGGGGCAACTGAAGTTGGTGTGTCTGTTTTGATCTTCCTTGTATAGAGAGAGTTATGATGTATTAATGATTTTGTTTGCCATTTTCCCTTGTGCAAATTAAAACAACAGTGTTTTTCACTCTATTTCAATAGAAATCAAGGAGTTCTGAATAAATTTAGTCGACTATTACACTTTTCCTACGTCATACTACTTTTGACCAATAAAACGGTACGAAAGGACGTATTTTAATCAATCATGGCTGCTTATCGCACAATTTTATCGTGTCTCTAGCATTTGTTTAATTTTTATAGCGTCCCTAGCCTTTGTTTAATTTTATCGATTCCCTAGCATTTGTTTCTTTGTTTGCCAACATTTCAAACTGAGCTGGTCTGGACGTAAAAAAAAAAAAAAAAAACAGAAAATTATAACCCACTCCAGTCGATGCACAGCAGTTTCAAATATGACTCGCATTGGCATTAAAGAACAAGAATTAATAAAGATCACTGGTCATACCTATGCATCTTCCCTGAAATCCTATTTACAAATAAATGAAGAGCACCATTCGGAAATCCTGAATAAGTTGAGGAATAAACCATGTACATCAACGAGTTCCACTTCTTTTAAGCACACGTCTAATATAAAACACTAACACCAACCACTAAAACATTCAAATTTGAAAGTTGTACTTTCAATAATTGTTTCTTTTAAAATTATTCATGTTTATTTTTTATGTCATCATCGTGAATTAAAACTTTTCTTGTTTATTTCATCATCCCTAATTAAAACTTTTCTAACACTTGTTTATATTATTTAGGTTATGTTATAGCTTCTGCTATATGATATTATGGATAGTCACGTATCAGAGATTGTTTAATACTAAGATTTATTGACGTTGATTACTGGGATCCGGATAATTGAAGTGGAATGAAACTGTTTTAATAAAAAATGAAATTGAATCAACAAAGCCTTCTTGACTAGTAACCGTCTACAGATTTCAATAAAGATTCCATATTTGGCACACCTGATAACATCACAAAATCATAACACACCACTGCCATCTAGCATGCATCTAGCGTAATATTTGTAATGTTGAGATGATACAATAATACATTTGAAGACAGTTGTATTTTCGTAAGTTAATTAATATTTTATTGTATTGGAGTACTTCTTTACTTCTAATCTTTATATACTTTCTTCTAATCGTGTAATAGTCAATTAAATCCCACTCGAGTTTTGATTTTCTCTAGATAAATCAAAACCTATAGTGAGATTACTGATGAAAAAACGTGTCGTCAGTTAAACTAAACAATGATGGTCTGAAGAAGATGGCGGAAAGTTCTTCATGGATACGATAGTAATGTGGACGTTAACCCTATCTTGTTACCAGGTCACAAGTTTTGTTTCCTCACTTCATGAGATGTAGAGAGAACATTTTATATGATCAAGTTTATTCTCACGAACAGGAGAAACAAGTTGGATCCTGAAAACGTGAAAAAGATTATTGTATCACAAAGTTTCATACAGTCATGAAATAAAATGAATTGTCTGTTTCAAATTCGTTTTAATTAAATTAGCAATAGTCAGTAAGGCAATAACTAAGAAAATAAAGAAACCAAGTTTTTCTTTAAGCCCAATAATTTTAATATTTCTTATTATGTAGTTAGTGTTTTGTTTTTTTGTGGGATTATTTACTATGTTAAGTTTGCCGGCTCTTCAGTTTTTAATACATACACAGGTTGATTCACGGGGATTTACTGTCACTTACGGAGCTTATTTCTAAAGACATTCTGAGCAAAAAATGTCATATAAATATGTGTCCTAATCTAAAAATTTTCCAGAGTTACACTAATTTGAAATTGTTAGTAAAATGCCTTTTTTCTTTAGTTTTAAGGGTAAAAGAATATTACAAATAGAGAATGAACTATTCAGAAGTATCATTTCTTTAACTGGCTAGTGTTCTGAAGCTAAAAATGTGTTGTTAATTGCTTTGTACAGATTTTGTGTTTCAATTTTTAACTAAAAATTACACAAAAATTGTTACAAATCATACGACTTTAGAAACTTCATTCTTTACAGTTTAATTATGCATTCTAATGTACAGTCTTGAAGAATTTACAAGAGTGGCATAATGTTTAACAATTGTTGTGTTAAATGCTTAAGGAAAATGTAATTTTGTATAATTTCAAGGGAAAAATTCTTCCGGCGCCGGGTATCCATCCCGGGATCCTTCTCTTAGCGCACGAATGCTCTACCGACTGAGCTACTCCAGGAACTATACATGACACCGTCACAATTCTTACCTCTATATCCACACAACTCAAATGGGCTAATAAGGCGCCAGAAGGGTCTCGGGATCGATACCCGGCCCCAGAACAATTTTTCTCTTGAATATTCAAGCCTGCTTCACAGGGAGCTTCTACCTGAAAGCCAGATTTGTGTAATTTTGTAATTAAAATTAAAAAAAAAAAAATCTGTACGAAGCAACTATGGAATTCACAACACATTTTTAGCTTCAGAATACTAGTTGATAAAAGAAATTATACTCCTGAATATTTCATTCTTTATCCGTAATATTCTTTTACTCTTAAAAATAAAGAGTAATGAGCTTAGGACACACGTTCATATGACATTTTTTGCTTACAATGTTTTCGGAAATAAGTTTCGTACGTGGCGGTAAATCCTCGTGAATCACTCTGTATAAGTGCAAATTTCGGCATATTTCAGAATTATCAGTGCATATTATTCTCATAAGCTATTGAACGGCTTTTGTTCGTATTTGGTATCTACAAATCAGTATCTTAGAATAAGGAATGTAGAATATAATAATACTGTTAGTAAAAAATTAAGAGGAAAATCATTATACATTTTACAAGATGTTAAAAAATTCCAGCCGTAAGTTCACGCAATTTTTACAGAATTATAATGGATAACTACAGGGTGCGTCAGAAAGAACGGATGGAATTCACATGGCAAGAAAATTGTAAAGATTCATCAAATCAAAAATTTATTGTTATCAACATATTCACCAATACATGCAGTTTATTTATGGAAAACAACATCATCCATATGATGTCCTTGGCTTTCAATACAGGCATCGAGGCGTTTTCTGATGTTCGCCATCACTTTCACAGTCATAGCTGGTGCAATTGCCACGATTTCTTCACGAATCGCTGTCTTCAGTTCGTCCAGTGTATGTGATCGATTTTACAAACTTACGCCTTCAAATGGTCCCAAAGAAAGAAGCCGCAGGGCGCGAGATCTTACCGCAGCCTCGGACAATCTCAGTGCAATAGCATGTACGCGGGCTGATCTTTGAGGTGGCCGCACAACATAGTGTCTGTCTCCACATTTGCTGTTCGCTCCGTGTTCGTCCAGGTGATTTCTTCTTTAATGTTGAACCTGTGATACGAAATGAAGCCACCCACCGCAAAATTGTATTCCGAGTTGGAATCCTAGCGTGACATCCGATGTCGAAATGAGTCCTGAGTGGCGATCACAGACTCTTCATTTTTCAAAAATGTCTCTACGATGAAAGCACGTTGTACACCAGACCAACACCATGTTCTCAACTGAAACTGCATTCTATGGCTGACCCAACAGTCGTGGTCCCCCTCACTATATCTCTCTCCTCGTTGCGTATCGATAGTTTGAAATCCATCCGTTCTTTCTGACGCACCCTTTATTTCATAGAAATGTTTACGAAAAGTTGTAATTCGTTCTGTATTATTAACATATTGAGAAAACTGTGAGAGAAAATTTAGAAAAAAACAATAGCTAGTATTCTATTATAGACCGTAATATACATTACCCTTTACGCTCGCTCTCAACCAGTAGTGGTTAATTAACACAACATATGGCTCAAATTATACAAATGAATTAACTCTCATTCCATTCTACTCTTTCGCACCTCGAGGCATTCGAGAAAGCTCTTCTCCTTTATCCCAGCTGCCATGTGCACATCTGTCTGCCTTACAACTCATCACAAAGCAAAAGCTTTTATCACCGGCCTGTGCTTTCCTATACAGCTATCCTCGATTTTACGGCTAAAGTGGAAGTTAAAATCACGTGAACCAATCGGAGAATAGTGTTGTCTGCAAGCGGCATGGAAAATATATGCGTTCCTCTGTTTACGCAGAAGCCTTAACTTATGGTACAACAGCAGAAATTTCTAGTAGTTAAAGTAGAAAAATTCTATGGATAATATGGGAAGAACATAAAAGCTCTTAGATTACAGTGCGTCTGGATTCTTAGAAAAGTAGTATTGTGTATTGCAGCTAATTCACACGTCAGAAAGCAGAGTCTATCAGCTCTCCCCGTCTGTAAGTAAAATAAATATCTAGAAGATGTCCTGATCCAGTGTCCGGTCTAGCGAAGTTCATTGATTTATATCGCGTATTTTTAGTTCCAGTTCATGATAATGACCTTTTGGCCTTGGAGTGCAGTGAAAATTTTTAACGTGAGACGGAAAGTATGGAAACTTCCGCTGACATCAACTATGAGCGTATTCCGAATCTCACCGGTGAGCAATCCGATGGCATCACGGTGTTCTGAATTCCACCGATGACGTCATTGATGCTCCACCGGTGTCGCACCGGTGCCATCAACTTGCAGAGGTGGTGGCAGTCTCCATCAGCCGCCATCAATGAATCTGATTGGTTCTTGTATAGGGCGGGAATTAGCAGACGAATGACATCGTGCACTGTCGTGTCATGGCGGTATGTTCTGCTTTAGTTCTGCTGTATTGTTTGTAATGAGCACAACGTAAAAACAATATGTTAATGGCTTATGAGCGAACATGTCAACGGACCAGTTATTACTACCGGTTCAAGAAATAAATTGTTTATGCTATCTTTTCTTTGAACGAGATGGCAGTACGAAAATTTTGCAAAATTTTGCTAGCGTAGCACAGACAACAACTTGTACAGTCGCCATGACAGCCATTGATACTTCCAGCAGTTTTGTTCCTTATTTCGCTGCAACGTGACGTCATTGATGCCACCGGACCGGTGAGATTCGGAATACACTGTATAGTCCGGGTCAGCTTACTTGATACCCTAAGGGTGAAACCTAACCATTTCCCCCCCCCCATTACTACATATGCTAGTGGATTGTGGTGATTTTATAGTTTGCAGGTTGAATTTTGTTTTGCCAACTTCGTTTCGAATTTCGGTTCTGACAAATAGGGGAGAGTTGAGTAGTATCGGACATCGGGTAATATCGGACAGTGCGTTTCTTTCATCTACCACCAGATGGTAGTACCTGAATGACATGGTTACGTTTCTGTATGCGACATCACATACATTATTTTATTTTAAGTATATGACCTCAACGGGGTTTGCCCTTAGACACAGAATAACAACTTGGTTTTGATGAGGTTAAAAAAATTAAAATTAAAACTGTGTTTATTATTAATTGTAATTATTAATTAGTTACCACTGCCACCGGGTATTTACCCATTTGCAGATTGAATAAATAAATACATACATACATACATACATACATACATACATACATACATACATACATACATACATACATACATACATACATACATAACTTTATTTTAAATACAGGGACATCATTTTATTTTTACTAACATTTTTAATATTAACCTGTCTATACCTTTAGAGAACCGGAAACACCGCTTGCTCCCCCCTCCAAGACTGGAGTTCGATGATACTGGCGTAAAACACAAATCACTCTACTAGGTATAGGAAGGAAGAAAAGTAGTTCATCCATTTACGTAAACTAGGAAATATCGCGATTTTGAGTTTGATAATTTTCATTAGGTTTTTCTTTAATCAAAGTACAGTACTGTTTTAAGAATAAGTGTTTTTACTCACGAAGTGAGTTATCCATGCGAACGTATTCACTATGCAGTGTATATTATACTGTCTACAGCACATTAGCGTACAATATAGAGAAAGAAGTTAAATTGAAAAATAATCATCATATGAATATTTAAACACAATTTTGAAAATGGTGGCCGTTCATTTCGATACAGGCTTCAGTTCTTTTGTGCATATTATCGCACTATAAACTATTGCATCTAATTCCAATTGCCAGTTTCGTCCTTCGTACTAGTAACTCATGTTGAAATAATTCTGTACCTACTCTACGTACTGTAAATTCAATCTTCATTTCTGCCCGACCCGAAAATATAAAATTACTCAGACATGCTATCTACTGTCCGTCCAAGTGGTTATGCCGCAGGATTGCAGAAAGGGAGGAAATCACGTGACAGTTAATTACTTAACGAGGCCCTTTTATTTAAGTTAAATTAAACAGCTGTATAATATTACGTAAACTTCCAATTCCTAAGAGAAATTAATGTTTTTAGAAAAGAGCTAAGACAGCCCAGCTATTACAGAGGGGCGAGCAGAAGCAGGTGGGGGAAATCGGGATGCGACGTAGGCAAACGGACAGTACCTGTGCGAAAATATGATTCAATATTGAAAGCTCTTTCGTCACTGGAAAACGCGAACATATTTCTGGAACGTACTATACTCAGTAACTCAGTACTGCTTATTATCTGCGGTCTTGGTTCTGTGTGGAGTTGGAACTTCCTTAGTAGAAGGGGTGGGAGTGAAGTACATTCAAAAACTCAGGTACAATAAAAATTGAAGTAAAAATAAAATGATGTCCCTGTATATGGCCTCAACGGGATTTGCCCTTAGACACAGAATAATAACTTGATTTTGATGAGGTTAAAAATTAAAATAAAAAATTAACATTGAACAGAAATATTAGTAAGTGTTAGTTAATTTTCTTAAAACTAAACAGTGTCGTTTCTGATCGCGAAATCTGGTGGCCCGGGTTCGAATCCCGGTTGGGGAAAGTTACCTGGTTGAGGTTTTTCCGAGGTTTTCTCTCAACTGAATATGAGCAAATGCTGGGTAACTATCGGTGCTGGACCCCGTACTCATTTCACCGGCATTATCACCTTCATTTCATTCAGACGGTAAATAACCTAAAATGTTGATACAGCGTCGTAAAATAACCCACAAAATAATAATAAACAGTGTGTACGATACAAATGACTTCTTAGGATCATCAGAGAATAAGTCGTGCGTCAATTTAAGTGCGTAGGAAGCTTTTATTTTGTAAATTATTAACACATCTATCAAAATAATTATGTACTTAACTTTCTGTAAGTAGGAAATTTGCTTCTAGTATCACATTTCAAACAAAGGATTTCTAGGCTTCATACAATGAAATCATTGTTGAAATGACAAAAAAGTAAACAACGTATAAGAGTCTTGTACTTTGTGCAGAAGTAGAGGATATAAAAGATGTGAGCTCTTCACGAAACGTCCTTCTTCTGAGACATCATCGTGACGTGCTCTTGATGGAAGTGGCGAGTAGCGAGTCTCTGTATACAAAGAAAGCTTGGTTCCATCTCAGTGTTTTCGTTTCACTCTGGCGCGCATCAGCATCCTAACACAGAAGCCAAGAAACATTATCTTCTTGCATAAGTTCGTATGTCTAGAGAGACATTGCATTCTTACTTACGTAGACTACTAGAGTGCAAACTAAAACTCGACGCGTGTGTCATTTAATTCGACTTCCATAAATACTATGCGAGCAGTGGATATTTGATCACTTAGTATTATACAGCATGATTCAACAGATTTTTGTGAAATGCTTTTTTTTTTTTTTTTTAATACGGCTTCTTTTCAGGGATACAATATTTTGAAGTGTAATTTGAAACAGTGATATTATAATGCGATTTCTGTAACATGGGGTTGCTATTACATAATTAAGATTACATACTTACAAATGGCTTTTAAGGAACCCGTAGGTTCATTGCCGCCCTCACATAAGCCCGCCATCGGTCCCTATCCTGTGCAAGATTAATCCAGTCTCTATCATCATATCCCCCCTTCCCTCAAATCCATTTTAATATTATCTTCCCATCTACGTCTCGGCCTCCTCAAAGGTCTTTTTCCCTCCGATCTCCCAGCTAACACACTATATGCTTTTTTGGATTCGCCCACACGTGCCACATGCCCTGCCCATCTCAAACGTCTGGATTTAATGTTCGTAATTATCTCAGGTGAAGAATACAGTGCGTGGAGTTCTGCGTTGTGAAACTTTCTCCATTCTCCTGTAACTTCATCCCTCTTAGCCCCAAATATTTTCCTAAGTACCTTATTCTCAAACACTCTGAATCTCTGTTCCTCTCTCAAAGTGAGAGTCCAAGTTTCACAACCATACAGAACTGTATATAACTGTTTTATAAATTCTAACTTTAAGATTTTTTGGCAGCAGACTAGATGACAAATGTGAAAGTTAGAATTTATAAAACAGTTCTATTACAGGTTGTTCTTTATGGTTGTGCAACTTGGACTTTCACTTTGAGAGAGGAACATAGGTTAAGGGTGTTTGAGAATAAGGTGCTTAGGAAAATATTTAGGGCTAAGAGGGATGAAGTTACAGGAGACTGGAGAAAGTTACACAACAAAGAACTGCAAGCATTGTATTCTTCACCTGACATAATTAAGAACATTAAATCCAGACGTTTGAGATGGGCAGGGCATGTAGCACGTATGGGCGAATCCAGAAATGCATATAGAGTGTTAGTTGGGACGCCGGAGGGAAAAAGACCTTTAGGGAGGCCGAGATGTAGATGGGATGATAATATTAAAATGGATTTGAGGGAGGTGGGATATGATGATAGAGAATGGATTAATCTTGCTCAGGATAGGGACCAATGACGGGCTTATGTGAGGCGGCATTGAACCTCTGGGTTCCTTAAAAGCCAGTAAGTAAGTAAGTAAGTAAGTAAGTAAGTAAGTAAGTAAGTAAGTAAGTAAGTAAGTAAGTAAGTAAGTAAGTAAGTAAATAAGTAAGTAAGTAAGTAAGTAAGTAAGTAAGTAAGTAAGACTAGATGTCAAAAGCTCTCAACCGAATAATAGCATGCATTTCTCATATTTATTCTGGGTTTAATTTCCTCCCGAGTGTCATTTATATTTGTTATTGTTGCTCCAAGATATTTGAATTTTTCCACCTCTTAAAAAAAAAAAAAAAAAAAAAAAAAAAAGGATAAATCTCCAATACTTTTTGTGTTTCCATTTCGTACAATATGGTCACGAGATATAATCATATACTTTGTCTTTTCGGGATTTACTTCCAAACCCAACGCTTTACTTGCTTCAAGTAAAATTTCCGTGTTTTCCCATTGTAATAGCATCAGAAAAACATTAAAATATAATTAAATACGTCGGCTTTTCTATAGCAAGCGACACTGAAACTTCCAACTTGAATTTTCCTAAGTTCTTCGGTGAGGGAATTTGTGACAGGTTAGGTTAGATTAGATTAGCTTAGTTAGGCTTAGCCTATGCCTTGCATAACGAATCTGCGGCAGGTTAGGTTAGATAAGTTCAGACTTTTTGTAAGCCTTGCATATATTAAGTGAAGTGAAATGTGCGTTTCGCGTTACATTTTGAAGTGTTCTACCTATTTATTTCACGTATTAAATAATCGCTTTTAGGTTATCTACATCGATTAAACCTTTCTAATTGTTACCTTTTTTTCTAACATATTTTCAAGTCTGTCGTCCTACACGAATTATTCACATTACAAACTACCTTTCCTCTGAAAATTAGACCATTTTTCCATTTTTTTCGTCAAAAAACCTTCAGTGTCACGTGCTATAGAAAACCCAATACTTCGTTATTGTTGGTTGTAAAATATCCGTTCGTACCAGCAATATTATATCAATATTTTTCGTACTGCGGAACATCACATTTGTTTGCAAGATCTGTTCTAAGCGTCTTCCATCCATAGCGACACCTCTGCAATTTTTTATATTCCAGTCATTTGACACTTTGGAATTTCGAATAATATTCTTGCTATTTTTCTCTAAATTTTTTGTTACTTTTCTTTCTCTCTTCAAGCTACGTAGAAGAATCTGAATCCGATTTCACGTCGGAAGTGTAAAAAAAATACAACAATGGACAAATACTCAGAAATAACCGAGAAAATATAGACGTAGAGACGGAAAACATCACTCTTCGTCTCGACTTCAGATGTTTTTAATATTGTCATTTCATGCAGAAAGGACATGAGTCATTGACTCATGACCTTTCTACAGAAACTGAGGGTTTGCAAAGCGCAGCACAAACTTTGTTTACGGGAGTACCAATTGTCTGTTTCAATGAATTACGCAGTCTACCCTAAAATAATCATTTTTTCAATATAAAACTAATTTTAATAAAAAAAGTTGACTCGTGACCTTTCTGCAACTACCATTCAGTTGTCTAGGTGGGTGGTATAGGAAACAGACGCTAGGTGCGCATGTGTGAATCACGTAACTTACTAGCTTGCGTCCACTTTATATATCATATTTCACATAGCAGTATTGCCAACTTGAGGGAAAAGTCTCTAAATCCAGGGCAAAGGCAATAATGAGGATGACATTTCGTATTTTTGATTAGCTACTTTTATGGGGTTATGTATTGGACTTTGGATGAGATCCAGAGTATTTTAAAATAGAATATATTTAAATACCGTAATTAAATTTTCTAAACTCTTAGTGTGCACTCAATGTTGGTTGTTTGACAGTTGTCAGCCCACTTTGAGGTCTGTGGATATAGAGGGGAAAAATTGGATCGGTGTCTGGTAGAGTTCCCGGGTAGCTCAGTTGGTAGAGCGTTGGTACGTTAAACCAAAGGTCCCCGGGTTCGATGCCCGGCCCCGGAATAATTTTTCCCTCGAAATTATTCAAATCAACTTTACAGGGAGTTATACCTGAAAGCTTGATTTGCGTAATACACGTCACTGTTCGTTAACAGAAAGCCACAATTTAAGTCACACGGAGTTAGTGTGCACTCAATGTTGGTTGTTTGACGGTTGTCAGCCCACTTTGAGGTCTGTGGATATAGAGGGAAAAATTGGATCGGTGTCTGGTAGAGTTCCCGGGTAGCTCAGTTGGTAGAGCATTGGTACGTTAAACCAAAGGTCCCCGGGTTCGATGCCCGGTCCCGGAACAATTTTCCCTCGAAATTATTCAATCAACTTTACAGGGAGTTATACCTGAAAGCTTCATTTGCAGAATATATTTATTTTTTCGCCACATCTAACAAGAATGTTACTTGCATATCTCTAGTTTATGAGACTAAGAAAAAACTCTTACCCACGCCCGATCACGGTCATGTGGTAGATCACGTGAAAGATGCATACGTGGTAAATCTCAAATTCTAGCATTTCGTCTCTTTGTGTGTATATGTGTGTAAACAAGAAATGACTTGCAGTGTCACTTCTATATACAGGGACATCATTTTATTTTTACTTCAATTTTTATTGTACCTGAGTTTTTTAATGTACTTCACTCCCACCCCTTCTACTAATGAAGTTCCAACTGTCCTCCACACAGAACCAAGGCCGCATATAGTAAACAGTACTGAGTTAGTGAGTATAGCACGTTCCAGAAATACGTTCGCGTTTTTCAGTGACGAAAGAGCTTTCAATATTGAATCATATTTTCGCACAGGTACTGTCGTCCGTTTGCCTACGTCGCATCCCGATTTCCCCCACCTGCTTCTGCTCGCCCCTCTGTAAAAGCTGGGCTGTCTTAGCTCTTTTCTGAAAACATTAATTTCTGTTAGAAACTGGACGTTTACGTAATATTATATAACTGTTTAAAATAACTTAAATAAAAGGGCCTCGTTAAGTAATTAACTTTCACGTGATTTCCCCCCTTTCTACGATCCTGCGGCATAACCACTTGGACGGACAGTAGATAGCATGTCTGAGTAATTTTATCTGTGCGGGTCGGGCAGAAGTGAAGATTGAATTTACAGTACGTAAGGTACTCTTTTATAGAGTAGGTACAGAATTATTTCAACATGAGTTACTAGTACGAAGGACGGAACTGGCAATTGGAATTAGATGCAATAGTTTATAGTGCGATAATATGCACAAAAGAACTGAAGCCTGTATCGAAATGAACGGCCACCATTTTAAAAAATGTGTTTAAATATCCATATTATGATTATTTTTCAATTTCACTTCATTCTCTATATTGTATGCTAATGTGCTGTAGACAGTATAATATACACTGCATAATGAATACGTTCGCATGGATAACTCACTTCGTGAGTAAAAACACTTATTGTTAATACAGTACTGCATTTTGATACAGTACTGCTAATGAAAATCGCAATATTTCCTACTTTACGTAAATGGATGAACTACTTTTCTTCCCTACTATACCTATTAAAGTGATTTGTTTGTGTTTTACGCCAATATCATCAAACTACAGTCGTGGAAGGGGGTAGCAAACGGTCTTTCCTGTTCTCTAAAGGTATAGCCAGGTTAATATTAAAAATGTTAGTAAAAATAAAATGATGTCCCTGTATAACAGTACAGTACAACTCCAGATCTGTATAAAATCCTTCACAGAAATAGCCCACCTGTTTTCATTTACTAAGATTGCAGTTACGCAGGCGCACTAGGAAAAAAAACCATGAACACGATACAGTAGTACCACTTAGATGCAGTGTTACATAATGTAACATTTGCTTTAATATTAGACCTCTGCATTCTCTTGAAAACGGCCGACCGAGCTCGTCGATCAGTCCTCGGTTGTGAAGAAGGCAGCCGGGAAATGATACGGTCGGGCGCATGCAGTCGAGAATTTATAACCGGTCGGTTGAAACGTTTACTCGGTCGGTCGTGAGCGCTCGAAGTTCTTGCACTACAATTACACCACTTTTTAATGCCTTATACCCAAAAAGCCTACCTAAGAAGGTTTATTTCAGATTGCACGAAAATTAGGAAGTATTTGAACATTTAAACAAGGAAACATAGTTTTTAAATGACACAATTCTTTAAATGAAATAATGATTTATCTTATCAATAATGTTATTCAGCATCCATCTTGACGAACTCATATCAGTAATGAAAATGTTTAACGTAGCTTAATAAATACTGATTGTATAAAAAGAACAGAGATTTTGTGATGCTTGTCAAATTTCTTCAAAAGCAGACATAATCTATTACAGTCATAGTATTTAATAAAAATAAATCAAATATACATGTTCGCTTTGCTTAATATTTTTACAATAGCATATATTAAGAGATGCCAATCGCAGACAATGATTGACGTTGGAGCTACTTATGGTAAGGTGTATGCAGATTCTATTATTCCACATTCAACGACCATATTACGAAATGTCAAGGATAGAGCAAACGAAATTCGTGCTGAAGTTATTCTAAAATTAAAAGAATCAATGGAGAAATCGCCATTTGATTTTCTGTAAATTCGTAATAAAGAACCCATAAAATCTCTCCGTACATAAAAGTCCGTGACAAATTTTACTTTGTGATTGAGATAAAAGTCTTCAGCATTGTATTGGTTACTGTGCTTGCTTCTGGAGTCAAAGTGAGAGGATTCAATCACGGCAGAGATATTGATATTTCAGTCGGAAATATCATAAATGCAGCTTCTATCTGATGGGGAGGAAAAGGCTTTGCCCGAATGTAGTACTTACAGATTTACTGTACGTGAAGGATAGCTTTATTCATGAATAAAGATGAACAAAGGCAAAATTCTAGTCCGACTCTGTTCTCAACTCTGTGTAACAGATGTCACTACAATAAAGATAGGTGAGAACTCTGTTGACAAGAGTGGGAACATGATAGTTCGTAATCCCTCCGGCCCAGAACTAACTTTAATGAGCCCTGCGAAATTTTAGAATGAGATGTGCAAATTAAGATTGAGTATGAATTAAGCCCAAACCTGTTGAGAAGGATAATTGATTTCGTTGTCAAGTGCTCGCTATTAGAAACAAACTAATCATCAGCAAGAAGATTTTTATTTAAAAAATACAAGCTTTGAGGGACACTCTACTGCTTAATCCAACTTTAGATAAGATTAAATTGTAAATTACAGCAAGGGAATTATTTAGATCGGTAAATCTGGTTTGGAACGTACAATATTTTGCTAATAAAAATGAAAAATTAAGATAATCTACGAAGATGTTCGTATAATTTAAATCTAAGTGTAACATCATCCAATATGCAAAATTAGCGAGTCCGGCAAGCATTTAGTCAGCACTCACGGATAACGTTCTCGCAGCCTGGCGGCACTACAGTCTGGCAAGTGATTTTTCGCGCAATTAGTGAATTATATATTTAAGAAAATGGATAGACTGTTAGTTGTTTTTTAGAGCAGTTGCTCAAAATACCAAGCGTTTCATATGTTAAGGTACCTACATACCGATCACCGACTCAAGTTTACACCTTTTATGAGTTGCACAATGAACAACAGGCCATGTTGTCGATTGACGTTGTCCATGGTGCACTATAGGAGATGAATCTACGTTATAGAAGAATAGTTATAGTTAGGACCCGGAAGTTCATACATTTGCATGC
Organism: Periplaneta americana; assembly: GCF_040183065.1. Classification (NCBI taxonomy): domain Eukaryota; kingdom Metazoa; phylum Arthropoda; class Insecta; order Blattodea; family Blattidae; genus Periplaneta; species Periplaneta americana. The sequence continues at coordinate 173,443,585 of NC_091118.1, forward strand.
TTTTTTTTTGGTTCCATATATTTTCTAGATGAACTATAAATTTTTTCAGTACAGTCAACTCTGGATATAGTCAACTCTTTTATAGTGAACATTCGGCTATAGTGAACCTAAATTGTTGGTCCCAACTCGCATACATTAAAAAGTACATTAATATTTCCGTTTATAGTGAACCCTCAATTCAGTTTTAATGAACCTTAAAAACTAAAGTTACAAAAGTTAAATCCTCACAAATTCTTATTTTAACTCAGACCTTCTTGTATAAAATTGAAAGAGTATGTTGAGAACAACATAAATGAAGGTGAGATTCCGATGGTTTTCAAATTCCAGCAACCCCCTCCCAGTTTCCACTAAGTGACCCGGGAAATTCTAAGGCTGAGTACACAGTCACACCATAACAGCGTTTGTTATTTCTACCCGATCAGTCTGTTTCTAATGTTCGAACAGTGAATGTACTGTACAAAAATGTGTAAAGTGTTTTCTCTGGAAGATCAGGCGAATATTATAAGTGACATTGAACGTGGTCTTTCGCAAGCGGACGTGGGTCGACAGCATAGTTTAAATAAATAAAATGTAACAGTATACAGTATATATTGTAATCCCTTCCACAAAAATGAAATATTTTAATTACTGTGTAGTATTTTATTTTCTTGTTCACTCTTTCATTCATTGCTGTCATTTATGGTTAGAGGAGAGACACTTCGGATTTCGTGAACCTCGGATAAAGTGAACGAAATATGCAAGTTCACAGAGGTTCACTATATCCGGAGTTGACTGTATATTATACGTGATTTTATGTTGCATGTAAGTGCATATTATTGTCACTTGTATAAATGCATAATACAGAGTGACCCGTTTGGGAAGACATAAAATAAAAACGTGATACAAAGAGAACTGTTACTATTTATTTTTAAATAATTTGTACACGCATTCTAGAAGAAAAGAAGTTTTGTACAAATTAGACCTCAATGTGCCCAGCATTGCGAACAGGACACAGTTCATATCTCGAGGCCAATTCCTCCAATGTGTGGGGTAACTTTCTCAAAAGCTGAGAAAATTTTTGCTCTGAGATCATGAATATTCCTGGGTCGCTCTGCACACACACATCATTCTTAACGAAACCCCAGAGAAAGAAATCGGGTGATGTCAGGTCTGGGGAATTTGGAGGTCACATAATTGGTCCTCCTCGACCACACCAAATGTGTCATGCAGATAATTACACACACTTAAGGATACACACTAGTGAGTTCTAATGAAACATTTTAATTTTTTACCATTTTTTAATTTTCCCACCAAAAGATAATTTGCTTTATGATAAATATTTGTGCAAGTTTAATTTCATTATTGGAATTGTAGGTAACCTAAATATGACTTATTTTAAAGGGCCGTATGAACGATATAGCCAGTACAATTTTATGCATGATCTTAAGACAAAAAGATTTAAAAAAATTCAACAATATTTTTTTTTATTCCAAACCACAAATGATAAGAAAAAACAAATACACAATTACATCGTTGAATTCTTTAGTTACATGTTAAAATGTATTCTACGAAACTATATATATATATATATTCATATATATATATATATATATATATATATATATATATATATATATATATATTCTTCCATGTGTAATCTAACTTATTAGTAAGATATGCATTTTTTCTATTTAATTTTTATGGAAGAAATTTACAAACAAAAAATTTGAAAATTTCAACATCATCTAATCTTAATGAAAGGAATTAATGATTAAAATTTCGTTGAAATCAGATAAAAATTGTGGCAGTTTTGAAACTCAGTAGTCATGTCCTTAAATCTTATGTCAAATTGTATTTATTTATCATAATTCAATTATCAATTACCCTTCAAACATTATACGCAATCATAGGGATCCCCTGTCACTTTTTTAAGCTCTGGAAATTAATTTAGGCCTACGTTTCAATATTATGTACACAAGTCACATTATTTAAAAATTAATAGAAAGTATATGTAAATTGTATTGCAGTTTCTATTCCATGTAGGCTATTAATAGTTCTATGAGAGTTATTCGGTACCTGATATCCGATGGAAAACGTAACGCAAGCAGCAGCTATCGTCCCGTGTATAATGCAGTAGTTCTGAATAAGCAAGTCCGCTGTAGTTTGTGCGTGATATCCCTTGGCGATACCGCACGTTGACTGTGCCCAAACTAATATCTCAGAGCGTCATTATCACATCGCACTCTCATAACTTTCATACGGACTTGCGAGTAATAAGGAAACTTGGCAACACTGTACGTTAACTTTACATAAAATAAACTACCACGGTAAGAGATTCCTTGTTGCAGATTATAATCCACGCGCAGACGTGTCATAGTTCTCCAAATATATTCTAGTTACTTCTTTTGAGATAAATTCTGTTTGCAATTTATAGTACGACTGTATCATCACAACCATGTTTGTCGACTAGCCTGATGCATTTGATGGACCGGCCCTTTGTCCCAACAAGGAAAATGGCACAATTAAAATTGATATGATAATATTGTAAAGAGTCACTCCAACTAGAGAGCTACTTTCTAAAAAGAGGCACATTTATCAGTATAATTATTTTATATAGACGAGGAGGCGAAACTTCGCATGTGAGCTGTACGATAGGGTAAAGAATGAGCTATCAGAAAGAGAGTTGGTTTCATGATGGTTAATATTATACACCGAAATTCACCGCAAGGGTTAAATATCAGTTCTACCAGGGTTTTCGACCTTTATATTAACACATGCATATTAAGTCAACTGTCATCACACAAGGAGCGCACTCATTTGAATGACTTTGTGGCCGGGACTCCACAGTATACAGAGTGGACCGCTCGAATGTACCTAATTTCAATGGTAAACGGTAACGTTTTTGTGAAAGGAAAACTCAACAAGTTTCGATATGCACATCACCATAACTCTACGTGAGCTCAAGCTGTCACTGTGACGATATCGAGGCGATGAACGATTTCTTGCCAAGCACGTTGGAGCATGTCTTCTGGAATGCTCTCAATAGCCTCTATGATGCGCTCCTGAAGATCACGAAGGTCTCTGACTGGGGTGGTGTACACTTTATCTTTGACGTAGCCTCAGAGAAAGAAATCGAGCGGTGTTAAATCCGGAGATCTCGGGGGCCAAACGACCGGTCCTCCCCTACCAATCCAACGGGCAGGGAACACGTTGTCTAAAGTCGTATGAACATCATTGATCAGGATCAGCGCCGGGACGGTCTAGCATCGTATTAGCGAATTCCACTCGTTTGGGTTTGTCATCCGGCTCCAGACGTTGCATTAACTGCACTTTGTATGCGTACAGTTTGAGACGTTTGTGGACAATTCGTTGCAATGTTGATTTTGGTACTTGAAGTTCCCGCGAAGCTCTTCTTAATGACTACCGCGGGTTTCGCTCATACGCGGCTTGAACATTTGCACCCATTTCGTCGGATGTTCTACGACCACCACCATGCTTCTTCAACAACGATCCTGTAGCTAAAAATGTATCGTGCCACTTCTTAATGCTTTTAGCAGTTGGAGCATCATGGTTAAACACTCGCCGATACTCCCTTTGAACTCTAACAATTGATTTAATCTCCGCATACCACAACACAGTTTGCGCTTACATCTGCGGTGTCGCCATTTTTACAATCGATACAATCTACGAAACGAAACCGTGTCTGCGCACCATCTACCGACAGGATTCGAAACTTGAGTTCTCCTTTCATATAAACGTTACCGCAAGGTTCTATCTTCAATCGTTCGCCAGTCACATACAATTGAAATTAGGTACATTCCAGCGGTCCACCCTGTATATGCACTATTAGGCGAGTAATCTACGTAAAGATTAATTTCTTTGGTCCTACAGAATTATCTGTTACGGTTACCATCGGCTATTAATAGAGCAAAATTTGATCCGGTGCCGGGGATCGAACCCCCAGTTCTACGCATTGTGCGCTCTAACCACTGAGCCACGCCAAGGCTCAATTCACCGCACCGGATTTAATTTTTCTCCTTTGGTATTTTCCCTTAGTTGTAATTACCAATGGTAACCATAATAGATAATTCTGCAGGACCAAAAATTAATCTTTACGTACAGTTAACATAACTTTTCCAATTCACTGCGGACTAAAGCAAGGAGATGTACTATCACCTTTACTTTTTAACTACGCTCTAGAATATGTCATTAGGAAAGTTCAGGATAACAGAGGGGGTTTAAAATTGAACGAGTTACATCAGCTTCTTGTCTATGCGGATGACGTGAATATGTTAGGAGAAAATCCACAAACGATTAGGGAAAACACGGAAATTCTACTTGAAGCAAGTAAAGCGATAGGTTTGGAAGTAAATGCCGAAAAGACAAAGTATATGATTGTCTCGTGATCAGAATACTGTACGAAATGGAAACATAAAAATTGGAGATTTATCCTTCGAAGAGGTGAAAATATTCAAATATCTTGGCGCAACAGTAATAAATGGCACTCAGGAGGAAATTAAACGCAGAATAAATATGGGAAATGCGTGTTATTATTCGGTTGAGACGCTTCAGTCATCTAGTCTGCTGTCAAAAAATCTGAAAGTTAGAATTTATAAAACAGTTATATTACCGGTTGTTCTGTATGGCTGTGAAACTTGGACTCTCTCTTTGAGAGAGGAACAGAGATTAAGGGTGTTTGAGAATGAGGTTGTTAGAAAAATATTTGGGGCTAAGAGGGATGAAGTTACAGGAGAATGGAAAAAGTTACACAACGCAGAACTGCACGCATTGTATTCTTCACCTGACATAGTTAGGAACATTAAATCCAGACGTTTGAGATGGGCAGGGCATATAGCACGTATGGGCGAATCCAGAAATGCATATAGTGTGTTAGTTGGGAGACCGGAGGGAAAAAGACCTTTGGGGAGGTCGAAACGTAGATGGAAGGATAATATTAGACTGGATTTGAGGGAGGTGGGATATGGCGATAGAGATTGGATTAATCTTGCACAGGATAGGGACCGATGGCGGGCTTATGTGAGGGCGGCAATGAACCTTCAGGTTCATTAAAAGCCATTTGTAAGTAAGTACCGGCAAGGTATTTTCCGTTAGTTGTAATAACCAATGGTAACCGTAATAGATAGTTTTGTAGGACCAAAAAATTAATTTTTATGTAGAGTTAACATAAGCCTAATCCCTGTGGAAGGGAGAACAGGGTCTGTCACTGTTCAGTAATATTGAGAAACATGGCCAGCTTCACTTGAATTATTTACCGACAATTTCTCATGGAAGAGGCCAACTTTTGAACTCGTGAGGCTGGGGGTAGAAAAAGAATCGCTAAAGGACAGATTTACTCCGAATAAATTAGTTTTCCTTCCTAATATCATTCCACTTTCGTCATTTCAACTCACGGACTGAATAATCCCGCAGCTTAAAAAGGGCTGTTTAATAAATAATAACGCTGTCTAATGTGGACCCGGTGCTCTAAAAATTACGAGAATAACGTGCTATCAAGCAGAGCATAAAATTTAAAATAATGTTATAATCATAGCATAAAACTGGAAATTAAGTAAAACAAATGACACTAACGGTGAATTAAGCGCCCCACTAAAAAAAATAAAAAAGCAGCGCTTTGCTTTAATCTGGGAAGAGCAATTGAAATGCTGCCAACAATATGTACCACAAAACATCACATACACATAAATAGTTTATTGCAGAGCTTTCAGCCGTAGAAATGCAATATATTGGTTATCATCTCTTTCACAACTAATTTAAAATTCGTCAGTTTATCTATGTTTCGAAGATAGATACAAAGAACTTACGCCACATATAAAAATGCATAGATCCTATAATGTGGGCATTACACTGCTTCCTGCTATATACCTAGCGGACCCGCGTTCGATTCTCAACATAGAAATAAACATTTCGCTTTCACATACAAAAGAAGTAGACGTGTTTTCTATGCCTTACGCTTGTCCTAAATTATTTTATCTCAAGGGAAGATTGAAGGCAAACGACAAAAAATTACATATGTTACTTTTAATTCAATTAAATTTGCCGTTTTTTTCTGAATCAGAAAAAAATATATATTATACAGAGCGTTAAAAAAAAGTATCCAATATTTTAGGAGATGATAGCATGTATCAAAACAAGAAAATAATGTCTAATAAACATGGGTCCTACAACATTTACTTTCTGAAATGTGAACACTTGTTCATAGGAGGTGCTCAATGTAACGTCCATTTATGGCAATACATTTTTCTGCCCTACAATACAGCAGGCTACCAGATAATCATACCGTAGTTGACACCCCTGGCGTGGAATAATGATACGTCGCAAGGAATACTGAAAACAAAAGTCTGGTTGCGGATATGAGTAGGGTAGGCAGAGATGGTGTTGTGAATTTTCGTAATCAGCATGTGTGGGCTGATGAAAATCCCCAAGCATTTGAAGAAACAAGGCATCAGCACCGATTCTCAATCAACGTATGGGCAGGCGTTCTTGGCGACAGATTAATAGGACCATATGTACTACCACAGAGATTAAATGGGGATTGTTATCAGGACTTTCTTATTAGGCCCAACGTACTGTCTATCTTGCTGGAGAATGTGCCATGTCAGTAAGACTACAGATGTGGTTCATGCACGATGGCATACCAGCACATTTTCTCCGCAATGTGCGTGAACACCTGATGCTGACATTTCAGGACCGCTGGATTGGTCGGGGAGGCCTCACACCTTGGCCTGCTCGTTCCCCAAATTTAAATTCCCTGGAGTTTTGGTTATGGGGACACATGAAGGAATTGATTTACGCCACTCCAATCAATAATGTGCGGACACTACAGGATTATGTCTTCGATGCATGTTACACATACAAGAACAGCCAGGCCAATTTCGAAGAGTGCATGATTCCTTACGCCGAAGGGCAGAGGAATACATAGCCATGAATGGACGTCACATTGAGCACTTCCTATGAACAAGTGTTCAGATCTCATAAACTGTGTGTTGTAGGATCCATGTTTATTGGACATTGTTATCTTGTTTTGATCCATACTGTTATCTAAAATATTGGATAATTTTTAACACTCTGTACATAGCTTATTAAAGTTATCATTTACTTCCTTTAAATGGCATGTTTTGAAGTATGTTAGACTACATAGAACCAAAAATAAAAATGTATATTTATCGCTGTATTTCTCAAAACGACGTTTCGTAGTCTTCTAAGTTCTTTTTCTCAGAAACTACAAATTCAACTTGATTAAAATTTTGCACAGAACTTATAATACTGTATTACAACAAATAACGAACAATCATATTGACAGGCTAAGTATTGACTCATTCATACTGGATGTTAAATATTCTAAAAACGTATTTTTTTCGATTGGAAATGTTGAACATTACACATAATTTTTAATAAGATGATATGAATATATGAGATTCTCTATTCTTGAGATTGTAACATATGACTCAAAATTTGTGAACAAATATTCAATTTTACCAAAACCAATGTCAGATGTTGAAATTGTGGACTTACTTTATGTAAAAAATATTCAGATACTAAAATTGTGCGTACTGGAGCATTTTGCTAAAAAAAATGATGCAGAATCACTGGAATAAAAAACTGACGTGCATTTTTTAACTATTGTAAAAATTTTTAGTAAAAAGAAGGTAATTGTTCAATGATAATATAGTAATACAACAATACAATTTTTTACACTAGAAGTAATATACTTACTTACTTACCTACTTACTGGCTTTTAAGGAACCCGGAGCTTCATTGCCGCCCTCACATAAGCCCGCCTTTGGTCCCTATCCTGAGCAAGATTAATCCAGTCTCTATCAACATATCCCACCTCCCTCAAATCCATTTCAATATTACTTTCCCATCTACGTCTCGGCCTCCCCAAAGGTCTTTTTCCCTCCGGCCTCCCAACTAACACTCTATATGTATTTCTGGATTCGCCCATACGTGCTACATGCCCTGCCCATCTCAAACGTCTGGATTTAATGTTCCTAATTATGTCAGGTGAGGAATACAATGCGTGCAGTTCTATATTGTGTAACTTTCTCCATTCTCCTGTAACTTCATCCCTTATAGCCCCAACTATTTTCCTAAGCACCTTATTATCAAACACCCTCAATCTCTGTTCTTCTCTCAAAGTGAGAGTCCAAGTTTCACAACCATAAAGAACAACCGGTAATATAACTGTTATATAAATTCTAACTTTCAGATTTTTTGACAGCGGACTGAACGGTAAAAGCTTCTCAACCGAATAATAACAGACATTTCCCATCTAGAAGTAATATAGCCTATTTAAATTTAATTGGTAATACAAGTCGCAAAAATATCTTGATAATGCTAGGGTTAACTTCGTTCACAATTTTTCCACTTGTTTACAAAACGATGACGTCAAGACTAAAGGGCCTTTTCTTTTTTTTTCAGGTAGGACCTTTTGAGCGACTTCTCCTCCCCTACCTACAGAGAGCCACCCGCCTCTTCACCAAAAAAGCGATCACAGAGGTGATCCTCTTTGTACTAACACGTACAAAAACTCGTCGGTTAGTAAATTTAAGGCATAACTACTGTAAGTAGGTGTACTATTTGCTATTTTCTCTCACTCACTTGTCGTCAGAACTATTTCTTTGCGCTTGCGCAGTGACTTTCTCTATACTCCGATTAACCACAGACGCCATTGGTGAAAAATGTATTTTATTCACATTTTTCCTGTCCGTTATACATGCTTAAAACATATGTACGGCCTTCCATTCTAAAATACGGCCTGTAATTCTATTTTAACGCTAGGAATGTGGAAATGAATGACATTCCTCGCCAGATATACGAGTGTAAATTGTGCGGTGAACATGCGATAACTGATGGCATGATTAGGAATTGGGAATTGTTTGAATGTTCAATGAGAACGAGAGAGCGTGCATAATGAACTTCAAGAATTACCATGTGCACTGTTTTATGGGACAGACAAGGTATTCTCTTGGTGTCATTCAGACTTCAAAGCACAACAATAAACTCTGCTATTTATTGCGAAACGTTGAATAAACTGCGACGTGTAATTAAAAAAAAACACGGGATGTTGAGTGCTGACATTCTTTTCCATCACGACAACGATCGGTCGCATTTTGCTGCTCAGACTAATCACTTCGCATATTCATTAAAAAAATGAACTACAGTGAAACCTGTCTAAAGCGGCCATCTGAAGTTACCTTGTAAAATGGCCGTTTTATCAGTGGCCGCTTGATTAAGGTTGCGGTTTTTATGAATCAGCATGAAAATACTGAATTTCGTTGATTTTTTAAAAGTGTGCGCGTACAACAATCGTACATATTAATGTCAGTCTCTTCCATTCTTGGCAACTAGCATTTTCAAAACTCGCTTGAGGTACCTCAGTTTAAATGACTGAATAATACCTTGTTCAAGGGGCTGGAGGTGTGATGTCGTATTTGGAGGAAGAAACACCAATTTCACGGATCACATTGCGATTTTGTCGTTTAATCTTCGAATTGAAATTGCATAGCAAATTCTCAAACAATGATGATGCCACCCAAGTTTATTGTTGGCAGTCCACTTCACCCCCAGTAAGCCCATGTCAATATTTTTGAAACATCTCGGTTTCAATGATTTCTCTATCATTAAGAGTGGTTCTTTTTCTCCTGCAGCATTACAAAAAAAAAAAGCAGCAAGGTTATTCTGTCTTTTGCCAACTTCCCCCCTTTACACTCTTTTTTCTTAAAACTTAAAGTTTTGTTAGGGAGGGCTCTGAAAAAAAACCTGTATGAAAAGAAGAAACATTCGTAAAAGCTGTTCCAAATAGAGAAAGATAGAAAGAGGAGGGAAAAAATAAAATTCGAATGGTTAACTACTGACCTAAAACATACTGTCACATTTTCGATAGAAAAAGTCCGTGTTTCAATCCTTTAAAAACGAGTAAGAATTTATAGCTGTGCAGGGTCGGAGTGGAAAGTGACAAAAGAGTCATAAACAGTAACCAACTAACCCCAAGATATGTACTGTTGTACAATTAGCTATTGTCCCCTGTCCTCTAACCATCGAAAAAATAGGTCAGATAGTATCCGTGAAAAGATTTTTTGTTGGACAGTGACTGTTATAGTCAGGTTCCAATCCAAATAGACCCCGGTCGCTGGCCGGAGCATGGGGTTGCCGCTAAATAGAGAGAGAATTTGTATTGATCTTATGGAAAATCCAATTGGTTCCAGAGAATATTCGCCTTTTGGCCAGGTGACCGTTTAAATGAAGTGACCGCAAAGGCAGGTTTCACTGTATCTCACACAGCTCTAACTTGACACTAACAGACTTAAACTTTTTACTACAACTGAAGAAGTTTCTGGCGTCCACAGTTGCAGGCGAATGATAACCTAATAGATAATAAAACATAGGCGGCCATATTCTGTGAAGGTGGTATATAGGAACTTGTGTCCCTCTGCTATAAATACTTCTCAGATTTTATTATTACTTTTTAATTTTTTAATTAATCAAGCTTTATTGTACAAAAATATATACATTACAGTTGTGAATAATAGTACCTCAAACTACGTTCTTAAAAATCCCTGATCTCCACCGCACGTAAACGAATGCTGATCGCATAAATGCAGAAGAAATGATGACGGAATGGAGAAATGCTAACGGAATGATGTCGATGTCTCTATTGGGAAAACGGGAGAACCCCGAGAAAGACCCCAATTGCCTAACACAGATGTCACTAAGTTTTTTTTCAATTAAAAGTCTCAGACCTGACCACACTGTTGCTATGTTTAGTGACAAGACGCTAAACGTTGGGAATTTTCCAGCAATATCTGCGACAAATTATTAAATACGATTAACGCCTTTTTATCTTCTTTTTTTTGATATAGTAATGACAGATGTAGATGAGTTTATTCTTGTATTTCTCATGCTACTATGAAAGAAATACTTGTGTGGACTTCTGGTTGAAATGAAGTTCCATAATAAAAAATTTCTGGGTTGAATCAGGGATACACCGGTACAAAGAACACGTCATCAAGTTTCGGGAATGAAGCTACAGTTGTTTTGGTTTGAATGTTTTATTTTTGTCATGGTTTAAAAATGGAGAATACGGCAGAGATATAATTAATGAAGGGAATTCAATAGGTATATTTTGTCTTCCTTGCAAAAGTGGTTTGATTACGATTCTTCACTTCTTAAGAAAATCACTTTTCTAAGCCTTAATGACACTTTCACATTCAGTGTCCTTACTGAAATTGTGAATATATTGCATGTTAGTATAGAACTCGACTTTGAAAATGGTGATGAATTGTACCAAGAATATTGCCTATTGAAAGAGACGATGCCGATACTGAAAGATCTACCACCTCCTCAAGAACGCTGAAATACTGTTTTGAAGACATGTAGTGTGCCAAACTTAAAGAAAATTGCTGAACACATACACGCTCTTCCAATTAGTAATGCTAATGTGGAAGGAGTTAAAAAAAAATGAATCTCTGGACTGACGAGAGAAACCGGATGAAGCCAGAACTTGTAAAATCAGAACTCTTAGTAAAGATGAACTTAAATATGTCATGTAGAGAATTTTTTTATTATATTTCAACAAACAAAGAACTATTAAACAAAAGCAAAGGAAGCAACAAGTATTCTTTTAAACAATGTTAATGTAATGAGTGTAGGGACATGTATACTTATCAACCCCTGTGCTTTTCAATTTGTACAGATTTATAGCATGTTCTTTAATATAGGGCTACAACCAAATAATAACACGAAGGTAATTGTAATTGATTAATTGAGGTCAAAATACAAGTGTATTTATATTGAAATTCATTATAAGTTTGTGCTTTTTTATTTTTTTAACGTGTCCTGAATTTCCGTCCTCTAGAGTTTGCAACCCTAGAACAGGCCCGCTAGAGTATGATTCATGTAACTCTGGTATTAAAACATGTCATTAACATAAGGTTTTATTATATGCAAGCAAGCCGGGAATCCTAAAATAACTTGAAAACGCAACGGGCACCGATAAAATTCAGAAGTTAGAGTAGACGTTCTCGATACGATCCTCGTATGTTCAGCAAACTGACGGCAGGAATGGTACTTTAGAATCTGGTGGCGCCATCTCTCTTAGTTAACGCTGAAAACTTGATCCCCGTGTCAAGAACGTGACCTGGATTAAGCCCGTGTAATAAAAGTAGCCGCAGCAGTATTCTCAGAACACTAGTAGCAGTGTCAAAGCTTGAGGGATCAGGTGCTCCCTGCTCGAACTCACACCTGCGGGATACCCCGTGGGAATCGCACAAGTAACACACGGCTTTGAATCTGTAATAAGACGGTGCGCAAGAATAGAACTATTGTGCCTACAGTATTCATTTCATGTATATTATACCTCCAGTTTATGAAATAGAAATACGATTTTATGCTCGACCATGCCGAAATGTAGTAATTATACACCTGGTAGCAGTCCTTTAATGGACCTCATTAAAGTACACCTATTTATTAAAGTTAATGTTTTCGATTATTCTCGGATATGCAATCGAAAGACAACGAGGGAAACGTCACGGAGGCTGGAAATCCAATACTGTCGCAGAAGGTTATGTTCTGTTACTATAATAATTAGCGTTAATTGTAAATAATATTCAAATAAATTCAATTTGTCATCTCGGTTTTCAATTCTAAATCAATTTCCAGGTTATACATTCTCTGCATTACATCAAGGTCAATGACATTATTGTTCCTCGGAAAAAATCAATACTTTCGCGTCTGCGCACATCTCACAGTTTCGAGCTATGAACAAGGTCACTTCCGATCTTCTGTCAGATGCAAATAAAATGAATATTTCTGAATAATTTCAAGTTAGAAATATGGTCGAGCATAAAAAGTCGTATGAAACTTCCTATAATGGTAATTAAGACGCTCGTATGAAAATTATGAAACGAGCGCAAGCGAGTTTCATCAACAAACATACTTGCGTCTTAATTACTATCGTTATAGGCTCGTTGCATAATGTACTATTAATACATCGATACGAAAACGAAAATTTGTCACGAAGACTATGCACAGGGGTAAGAGAAACTGCGAAGTAACTGCCAAGAGAAGTTGTGAGCTGAATGCGTATAACAGTAATTAAAAGTGTTGAGTAATTAGGGTTGGAAGAGTTATGAAACAAGTTTCAGCTTTTTCCTTGGCATTTCCAACTACTCTCTCAATGTTCGTGTCGAGTGGAGGGTGAAGAAGTACGGACGAGTAGGCACTACCTCACCAAAGTCGCCATGTTGGCACAGCCATGATTCTTACCATTAGTGTTTCATTATCGCCGTAACTACTTATTAGTTTGAAAAAATATACTAAACATAAAATACAATAATAATACATCTTGATTACACAACTTTTAACACTGTATCACTTCGGAATATGTATGATAAGACTTTCCTGTGTTAAACTTCAACGTACCTCGTTTACATGTTTAGACCTATTTATGGGTCATCCTCAGTACTGGTCGTTGTTGGTCTTGGCGCCTCTTGTTCTGTTTCCTGTGAGTGTGCGTTCGTGTGGTATAGTGTAGAGTCAAAGAGTGTGTGTGTTTTGAAGTTGAGTTGTGTGTTGAGAATTTCGTTGGGGCGTGTTTTCGTGTGTCTGTATTTATTTCATATTGTTCTAGTGTGTTTGGTTTCTGGCTTTTTGGTTGGATGTGTAGTATTTCCATGTCTTTGTTGATGTCTCTGTGGGTGTGGTTAGCATTTGTGATTTGTTCTGCATATGTGGAGGTGTTTTGTAATTTTGTTGCTGTAATGTAACACCTGCAACAACTTCTACATAGGACAGACAGGCATATCGTTTCAAACACGTTACAAAGAACACATCACAGCCATAACAAAATTACAAAACACCTCCACATATGCAGAACACATCACAAATGAAGGGTACACGGGAATAACGATCAAGGTCCATTTGAGAAAGTTTCGAGAAAAACGAATTTTAAAGTTTAAGGACTTAATACTTTGTTATGTGTGTATTTAATAGAAATTGACGTAGTGGAATGTCAAGAACGATTATTTCTTATTACTAGCTAGACCACATGATAGTACTTCCTTTCCACTATAAGATAGCATTATTAACTCAATTTCGATTTTTGATGGACCTTGATCGTTTTCCCCGTGTACCCTTCAAATGCTAACCACACCCACAGAGACATCAACACAGACATGGAAATACTACACAACCAACCAAAAAGCCAGAAACTAAACACACTAGAACAATATGAAATATACAGACACACGAAAACACACCCCAACGAAATTCTCAACACACAACTCAACTTCAAAACACACACTCTTTGACTCTACACTACACCACACGAACGCACCCTTACAAGAAACAGAACAAGAGGCGCCAAGACCAACAACGATCAGTTCTGAGGATGACCCATAAATAGGTCGAAACATGTAAACGAGGTACGTTGAAGTTTAACACAGGGAAGTCTTATCATACACATTCCGAAGACAATAATTATATTCATACGAACAAGATAGTCGAACTACGAAAAGTAAAGCTTACTTTTATGAAAGGAATATAAGCCAAAGTTATGACGACTCGTCCCAGTCAACTAGTCCCAAAGACATTCGTCCCGATATATTTGACCCGATGAACTTTAGACCCCATTTCGTTTGGTCCCAGATGTTCTCCCAGATTGCAATTGAAGCATGTGATCCCAAAACTCGCTCGACCATAGTGGGCCAAGCGCCATTTACTAAAACCGTAGAAAACAAGGGTTAAAATGAAGTTATTACCATAATTCAATGGAAACATATAGCAAGTAATAAAAACTATACACATTCAAACCAAATGATATGTCAATCTTCATTAAACTATGGTATTCACTTGACTTTAACCCTTGCTTTCTCCGTTTTTAATAAATGGCGCTTGGCCCACTATGGCTCTGAACCCTTCAATTATACTATTTTAAGCTCGTTTCTTAAAAAAACAATACAAATCCATGTCTAAAGGTTTGTATTATTGTGCATGTCACTTGAAAACTCGCTCAGTCCGTGGACCAGTGGATAATAAATCTAGTCCAGTCCTTTCATAAAAAAGGACTTACGCGTTTTAGGATCACACTCTCCAATTGGTACCCGTCCCTGAATTTCGTTTACTCGAACTAATTAAACAAAGTAGTTTCTCCCATAAATTATTTATTGAAAATTCACCTCGTATATTGCTTTGTATAGCGTATAGGCCTAATTTGATATGTAATTCGACGAGAATACCGAAAGGTTATATCACAAATTCATTATGTACAACGGTGAAGTCTTTGGAGATGTGAATCGTATGCAGAAATCATCAATTTAGGATCGGCGTCGAATTTTAGAAGTGATTCCCATTCTTATCCAGTGTATATCTGTCTGGTATAATCTCTAGAACTTCAAACAGATAAAACTTTAGCTCATCCCTGAAAGAGTAGAACTCGTGCTCAGGGGCGGATTCCTGAATTGAAATTAAGAAGTATATAATACAATTTGTCTCATGTCTACTACACAATAAGAATATATAAATTTAAATATACAATTTTTCATTGTTTATAAAATTCCATACATAACTTTTTAAATTTAACATTAGAACTATTAGAATTGACAAAATTAGGATATTTAAATATAAATTTCTTATATATTCTTGGGCCTAAATTACTACTATGATTAAATACTGTAGCAGTGTTGCATTTTGATTCAAACAATCTTAAAGGATTCACACTTTTTGTTTCATAATTTGAGAATACTTACTTACTTACTGGCTTTTTAAGGAACCCGGAGGTTCATTGCCACCCTCACATAAGCCCGCCATTGGTCCCTATCCTGAGCAAGATTAATCCATTCTCTATCATCATATCCCACCTCCCTCAAATCCATTTTAATATTATCTTCCCATCTACGTCTCGGCCTCCCTAAAGGTCTTTTTCCCTCCGCCCTCCCAACTAACACTCTATATGTATTTCTGGATTCGCCCATACGTGCTACATGCCCTGCCCATCTCAAACGTCTGGATTTAATGTTCCTAATTATGTAAGGTGAAGAATACAATGCTTGCAGTTCTATGTTGTGTAACTTTCTCCATTCTCCTGTAACTTCATCCCCCTTAGCCACAAATATTTTCCTAAGCACCCTATTCTCAAACACCCGTAACCTATGTTCCTCTCTCAAAGTGAGAGTCCAAGTTTCACAACCATAAAGAACAACCGGTAATATAACTGTTTTATAAATTCTAACTTTCACATTTTTTGACAGCAGGCTGGATGATAAAAGCTTCTCAACCGAATAATAAGAGGCATTTCCCATATTTATTCTGTGTTTAATTTCCTCCCGAGTATCATTTATATTTGTTGCTGTTGCTCCAAGATATTTGAACTTCTCCACCTCTTCAAAAGATAAATTTCCAATTTTTATATTTCCATTTCGTACAATATTCCCGTCACGAGTCATAATCATATACTTTGTCTTTTCGGGATTTACTTCCAAACCTATCTCTTTACTTGCTTCCAGTAAAATTTCCGTATTTTCTCTAATCGTTTGTGGATTTTCTCCTAACATATTCACGTCATCCGCATAGACAAGCAGCTGATGTAACCCGTTCAATTCCAAACCCCCTCTGTTATCTTGGACTTTCCAAATGGCATACTCTAGAACAAAGTTAAAAAGTGAAGGTGATAGTGCATCTCCTTGCTTTAGCCCACAGTAAATTGGAAACGCATCTGACAGAAACTGACCTATACGAACTCTGCTGTACGTTTCACTGAGACACATTTGAGAATACAATTCAAAATTATTTAGATTTTTATGTATGAATTTTATTAATACAATATAATAAATTTGTCTTATTTTAATAACATTAAAATCTAAAAACAATTTTTAGATGGAAAATCAATAGGTTTATGAAGACATATTTTAATTATTTTCTTCTGTAATAAATAAAGTGGATTAAAATTGTTTTAAATAAGCTACCCCAGCCCATAATTCCATACATAATTACCGATTGAAATAAAGTTAAGTATATTGTGCATAATAATCTTATTGACAAGTATATCCTCCATAAAACAAAATAATATATTATTTTACGTAATTTATTACAAAGGTAATTAATGTGTTGGTTGCAGTTTAAATGATTGTCAAAAATTATGCCTAAATATTTAACTTCAGAGGACTCCGTAATAAAGTCGGACATTTACACTGTATAAAGCAACAATTAGAGTTATGTAATTTAATACTTAATATAGGCTACATGTAGAAGGTTTGTTAAATTTTTCAGATAATGAGAATGGAATAACTATGGTTTTATTTTCGTTGAAAGAAAGATAATTTATGTCAAGCCATTTTTTGCGCCTTTATGTACAAAACAACATAATAAAATTTAATGTAATAATCTAATTATGTAGTACAAACTGTCAAGGGACCAATTTAATTCTGGTGTGATTTGTTGCGGGACAAATTTATAATTTGAGACGAGTTGTCATTGTACGAACTACCTAAGATAAATACTGTTCGGACACTATGCAAACAGGACGGAGCAGCATCTGTGCTAGAGCCGCCACTGGACAATAAATTCGCGCTGTCATACTCGATGCGAGGAGAGGAACTACTGTATTTCATCTCCCCGAGGACCCGCGATCGATCATGACACGCCGAATCTTCGTTATGACTGGAATACGTACGTCGTGTGCGGTGTCGACGTACACTGATTGCAGATCCATCCGTTCCTCGCGTTTAACACAGCAGACACGACAACCTAGTTCCATAAAGTCAATTTCGACCACTTCCGTGAAGGCGCTGCGTGCACAAAACTCTATCCAGGAGGCTTTGATTTTCCGTATTTCTATTCGTGGCTCGGACGTACTCAAGTTCAGAGGAAATTAGAAAGTTTAGGTTAAGATTATTTGTACAATGATAACAGAGGGTACATAATTATTATTAACGGCTTGGGTTGGTTACCTAGTTGGATTTTCTCAGAGGTTTTCCCGAGATGTAAGAAGAATGTCAGGTATACTATAGCAAATCCACAGTCTCATTTTGCCTAATAGCATCTCGCTATCACCAATTCCAACACTGCTAAATAAACTACTGTAGTAGTTGATGCAGTGTCGTTAAATAACCAATTTATAATTTACTGACCTGTTTTACATAAATTATAATTAGGGCTTACTCCTTAAAATGCTAAAACTTGTGCTTCTCGGGAGTGTTCTTGGAAAGGCAAAAGTAAAAATAATATACCTTTAAGATTTATAAAAAATAAGATACATTACGAAATGAAATAAGATTAATTACAATATAAAATTTAAGGCAATATACCTAAGAAATAATTTTTATATCAGAAAAAATGTGTGAAAATAATTTATAAATTTCCTCTTTAAACACGAAATTATTCATTAATGTTAGGTATGGGTAATTCTTAATAAAAGAACCGTATAGTCTTGGACCAAAATTAGAGCTATGCCTCAGACCAGATTCGGTTCATTTTGCTTCAATTACTGGAAGAAAATCAGCATATCTTTCTGTAAAATAAGCATTATATATACACGTTTGTATGTATGTATATATATGCCTGATAATAGATGTATCAGCCAAGAGCATACTTATAAATAATAATAAATAAATTATTTATTTAATCTGGCAGAGCTAAGGCCAGTAGGCCTTCTCTTCCGTCCAGACATTATTCTAATTGAATACAATTTTTACATAGTTATTACATTAATATCTAGACCATAAAACAACATAAAAGTAAATAATGAAAGTTGGATAAGTAATGTTAGTGTGACAATAATAAACATTGGTAAGAAATAGTGATAATAATAATAATAATAATAATAATAATAATAATAATAATAATAATACTCCCAAGACACAACTTCGATTAATTAAAATATGTCTCAGAGAAACGTACAGTAGAGTCCATATAGACCAGTTTCTGTCTGATGCTTTTCCAATTCACTGCGGGATAAAGCAAGGAGATGCATTATTATCTTTACTTTTTAACTTTACTATAGAATATGCCATTAGGAAAGTCCACGATAACAGAGAGAGTTTGGAATTTTGGAATTGAAGAGGTTACACCAGCTGCTTGTTTATGCAGATGACGTGAATATGTTTGGAGAAAATCCACAAACTATTAGGGAAAACACGGGAATTTTACTTGAAGCAAGTAAAAAAATATATTTGGAAATAAATCCCGAAAAACAAAGTATATGATGACAGAACATAGTACGAAATATAAATATAAAAATAGGAAATTTATTCTTTGAAAAGGTGGAAAAATTCAAATACCTTCGAGCAACAGTAATAAATATAAATGACACTCGGGAGGAAATTAAACGCAGAAAAAATATGGGAAATGCCTGTTATTATTCGGTTGAGAAGCTTTTGTCATTCAGTCTGCTCTCAAAATAGCGGAAAGTTAGAATTTATAAAACAGTTACATTATCGGTTGTTCTGTATGGTTGCGAAACTTGGACTCTCACTTTGAGAGAGGAACAGAGGCTGAGTGTTCGAGAAAGAGGTGCTTATCAAAATATTTAAGGCTAAGAGGGATGAAGTTATAGGAGAATACAGAGAGTTACACAACACAGAACTGCACGCATTGTATTCTTCACCTAACATAATTAGGAACATTAAATTCAGACGTTTAAGATGGGCAGGGCAAGTAGTAGGTATGGGTGAATCCAGAAATGTATATAGAGTGTTAGTTGGGAGATCTGAGGGGAAAAAGACCTTTAGGGAGACCGAGATGTAGATGGGAAGATATGTTAAAATGGATTTGAGAGAGGTGGGATATGATGGTAGAGATGGATCAATCTTGCTCAGCATAGGGACCGATGGTGGGCTTATGTGAGGGCGGCAATGAACCTCCACGTTCTCTAACAGTCATTTGTAAGTAAGAAAGTATATCAAATAATGTACATAAGAAAAACATATAACTTTGCATTTTACAGTTGTCATAAATTTGAGCAAAATTTACGAACTTTATAAGAAAAATAAGAGAAGTGTGTTTAGAAGACGGTTCAATATCTTTCAAATACTTGGAGTGTACTATGAGCAGTAACATGAGCTGCTGCCAGGAAGTCAAAAGGAGGATAGCAATGGCAAAGGAAGCTTTTACTAGAAAAAGGAGCTCTTCTGCGGACCTCTGGAAAAAGAAACTAAGGGTGCTATTCATAGACTTTTCGCTAGCCCGCGCTATGAGCGTGCTAAACTAGCCCCGGCTATCGACTGGTTACTTGTACGGGATTCATATCATATCGCTAACACTGGTTTATGAATACGGAAAACGTTAGTTCGCTGATCATCCACCGGACGTCCGCGCTATGAATATTCTATCTATTAATACGGCCCTTAGAGACTAGTGAAGTGCTGTGTGTGGAGAGTGTAGCTGTCTGGGGCAGATTCATGGACGTTACGACGAAGTGAAGAGAAGCGACTAGAAGCACTTGAAATGTGGATGTGGAAAAGAATGAAGCTTATGAAATGGAGACACAGAAAAAGAAATGAAGCTGCGTTGGAAAGAGTAGGTGAAGAAAGAATGATGCTGAAACTGATGAGGAAGAGGAAACGGAATTGGTTGGTCACTGGCTGGGAAGAAACTGCCTACTGAAGGATGCACTGGAAGGAATGGTGGACGGTAGGAAAATTCGGGGCAGAAGAAGATATCAAATGACAGACAACATTAAGATACGTGGATCACGTGCGGAGACTAAGAGGAAGGCGGAAAATATAAAATATTGGAGAATGTTGGATTTGCAGTGAAAGACCTGCCCTAGGACAGAACACTATGAGTGAATGAATGGATCTTTATATACTGTGGTTTACTGCATTCGTGTATAAATTCCTCAGTATTGTTGGAAAAGCGGACTGCGCAAAACGTAATATTACTGTTCCAGGAATCAATAGGTATGCTAAGAACGACAAACTTCAGGAATTTCTGTATTTCCCGTTTCGGACTGCGGTTTTATAGAGAACCCAAGAGTCAGAATTAGAAATGTTAGCTTAAGGGACTTCATGCGAATTCTGTGTCCCTGTTCTTTGATCGTGTTTTCTTGACTTGCTAGATAACACGCCAAGTTACGATTTCCTCTTACTATCTCACTGCCTAAAATAGGTCGATACCACTTCTCGTTCGCAATCAACTCGGCTGAACCTATATACCCCTCCCTTCTTTTTATTTTAGCGGTTCGTTTTCCGAGAAGCAACCCCTCGTTCAAACTCTGCTATTTTCAGCTCGTTAGAACGGGCACCATTCAATCCTTTTTCACACTCCAGAACACACACAAAACTTCCATTTACGAAAGTCTACTTCAGGTCGTAGACGTCTTGATTTGTACCTTCTCTTTATACGTATTATAGTGTAGAGAAGGTATTGTAATTTCATAAATAATCGATTTAGAGATTTTTGAGGAAATGCAAATGACTGCTCGGCCTTGACCCTCTATGGGTTATCACGCTACGGAGGGAAAAAAGAGACTACTTCAGCTGCAACTTTCGGCGGGGTTAGTTGTCATAGTAAATTTCGACAACGGATGACGCACAGCAATTGTTAGGAATAAAATTTAAAAAAAAAATGCGGAGGAAATATTAATCGAGTCCAAATCGGAAACTGTTGTAACATCATAATATGTTCTGATGTCACTTGTACATACTCCAACTCTTAAGGGGTTAGGTACAGCTTACAGCAGTAAAATTTTTAGAAATATTCAACACTTTTTTCCTCCATTACTGTATCTTGTACAATAAAGAAAATTGGTATGTGTAAAACATTATCCTTCTGCTATATAAAAAAATATTTTTACGATTAAAAAAATTTATTCATTTTTTATAATTCAAAATGGCGGCAGTTTACTGCGCAGTGATGAAGCGTTTGCCTCATAACTCATAAACTTGTTAACTTTTTCATGTTCGCTCGCTTTTATTTTACTGCTGAAACTCATGTTTACAATATCATGCTCTTTCAACTACATTCCTTAAAAAATAAGATTTTTTATATTGTATTAAAAGAAAATACTAATATTTGACAATTTTTTAAATTAATTTATTTTTATCAGACAATCTATCAAAGGTAGAGACGTGATCTTGCATCATATTGTAAATATGACATGCATAAATACACAAAAAAAAAAATTCATCACAAAATATTGGAGAGTTTTTTGGTTATGTGGGAAACGCTTCATCACTGCACAGTGAACTGAATTTAAAAAAAATGTAAATAATTTTTAATCGTGATTTTTTTGCATATAGCAGAAAGACAGTATTTTACACATACCAATTTTCATTATTGTACAAGATACAGTAATGAAGAAAAGAAATGTTGAATATTTCCAAACTGTTATTGCTGTAAGTTGTACCTAACCTGCAAATCAAGCTTTTAGGTATGACTCCCTCACGTCACTGTTCGTTAATAGAAAACCACAATTTAAGTCACACAGAGTTAGTGTGCACTCAATGTTGGTTGCTTGACTGTTGTCAGCGCACTTTGAGGTCTGTGGATATAAAGGGAAAAATTGCATCGATGTCTGGTAGAGTTCCCGGGTAGCTCAGTTGATAGGGCGTTGGTACGTTTAATCAAATGTCCCAGATTCGATGCCAGGCCCCGTAACAATTTTTCCCTCGAAATTTTCGAAATTATTGTACCTAATCTTTTAAAAATGTATAATTATATGTTATAAACTTTATTCCTCCGTATCCTCTCTATTTTCATTAAATTTTATATGTTTAATATTTGAAAATTTCTCTTCAATTTAAAAGAAAAATCTTTCTCTGCATGACAAGTTTATGGAATTCTGAATTTTCAAAATTTTTATCTTGCAATTTGTACCAAACTTATTTAAAATACATTATTCCCGATATTTTAAATATTTCTTTAGTAATTCTTTTATGCCTTCAGGTTAATATCCGTATTAACAAGCTGTAGTCCGGAATTGTGCGAGGCGGACCTCTCACCTCGCACGTCGCACGTCGCATGCGTCGGTTCAGAAAAACCAAGGCTTAAGCGGACTACACGAGAGATAGTGAGTGATTTCTACGGCTGCGAGACGCGAGGTCTGCGTACCTCACAGCCGTAGAAATCTGTTTGAATAGCAACAATGTTCAAATGTAAATTCTTTTTGATTTCTTTACATAGTTTAAAAATGAATACCACATAATTTATTAACTCCTTTCTCAACACATTGATCGTTAAGATAACATTGCTTTCAATGTTTTGTTTTGTAGCAGTGTACCATCCTCATCAGAATAGAAATGTAGCTGCGTTATAAATTTCAACATCTTAAGCCTTGGCTTTTCTGAACCGACGCATGCGACGTGCAGGGCCTCGTACAAATCCGGACTACAAGCTCTAAAAGTACTACATTTGCCGACAGTTGCCTTACAGTCTTACACTCTGACAACGCTGTCCAAATTCAACCTCGCAAATTTCTAGCGCAATAATTAATAATAGGTCCCTATTAGAAACGACAACAACCAAATTTCTTGGCTTAAAATTCGATAATGTTTTAAACTGGAAAAATCATATTAAATAAATTACCCCCAAACTAAATTCAGCTTGTTTTGCTATTAGATCTATGCAAAAGATAGTCAATATCAATACCTTAAAAACAATATACTTTGCATACTTCCACTCGGTAATGAGTTTTGGAATAATATTCTGGAGAAATTCCACAGATAGTAACAATATATTTCTATTACAAAAAAGAGTAATTAGAATAATAGTAGGTGCCAAATCTAGGGAATCTTGCAGGACTATTTTAAAAAAACTACAAATAATGCCCATGGCTTGTCAGTATATCTTTTCATTAATAATCTTCCTCGTATGTAATCGTGAAAACTTTGTAACTAATTCAACAGTTCGTAGCATAACTACACGTCAAAAAATGACTTTCATACTCCATCGGCAAGTCTATCGTGCTATCAAAAAGGAGTGCGTTATATGGCAGTAAAAATTTTTAACAGCCTCCCTATCGATATAAAAAATGAAACTCAAAACATAAAATTATTTAGAGCCAAATTGAAGAAGTACCTAATTTCTCACGCCTTTTATTCGTAGGTGAATTCATGACATTCAATAACACTTCATGAAATTGATACTAAAACTTTGTGTTGTATTAGTAGACTATATTGTAAATCTCATCTGTATATATTTCATCTAGACTGTGACTATAAATTAAGATTTTATAATGATATTAAGTTTTTTGACTTGTTCCATATTCTAGCTCTAAGCAATGTAGGCCTATGAATACCATGGAATGTTAATAAATGCAATACAATACAATACCGAAACATAAACACAATAAAGCTAAATTAGTCTCTCTTACTAACAATGTCGTCAGTATTATTTTTATGCAGAAAGACTGTCCGACTAAAGCGTTTTCATAATAGCAAGAGAAGAAAAAAAAAAACATTCTTTTCCTTAGAAAAACAGGAGGAAATTAACGAGCATCTCAGCTACGGCGGACATTTCTTCTAATTCCAGGGTCTGTCAGTAAGAGCTTCCCGTTTGTCTTAAACCGCGCAATTCGTAGAGTGAACTTCCAGCCGCTTTATGAGCGTCTTTGTTGAGTTCCATTGAAGCAGTCTTTAGTAGAAATACTTGAGATAATTTTCCTTCTTGACAGACGACTTGCGTTGTCGCCATTGTGTCGCGTTTCTCTGTCGTCCTTCTAACGCTGTCTTGCTTTCTTAGTCCGTTCGGTGTACTCAGAGCATCGAGAAAATTAAATGTTGAACACGGTCTGCGCCAGAGGTCTTCAACCTGCAGTCTTGGTTTTTTGGTTGCGACATTTAGTAACCACGCTGTAAATTTTGTTTATGGTTATAAAGATGTACAGTGGACTCTCCTAAGTTCGAAAGAACAGAATTGAAACTTCTGACCAATAAGGGTAGTGGGTGTGACAGGTGAAATGAATACAAATTCTTTTGGTTATCCATCAACGAATACAGTACTATACTTGCATTTCCTGTCAGCCCCGTGACTTGTGTATGCGCTTCTACACTTGTTTTTTTTAAAGATGGGACATGACAGGAGCATTGCGATCGGAAAAACAACTGAATGTCACATAGCGTGGTAGGCCTGTTGCTATGGTAACAACGGTTGAGTTGCCAAACTTACAGTTCGCATGTGGCGATTGCTTAATAGCTCTCTTGGCGACATTTATTGTGCGCACAATGTTAGCATTGGTACGTTTCGTCTTTAATTCTCTGTCGATTTTTGTATTGTTTTCTTACCTTCACGTCAATTGTCAATGAATATTTTAACGTCAGCCATCTTAACGACAATTGCTACCTTCCATCAGCTGGCAGCGTGGTAGTCCATATTGGCAACATGGCACTGTAGTTCCAAGCTCGGCCGCTTAACTGTCATGTCCCAACTTTCAAAACAACAAGTATAGTACCAGAGTGGGTTTCGACAGTTCCGTCTCACAAACGGCACAATTCTCAAACACAAAAAAAAAAATAGTGCATTAATTTAAAGTCAGTGATCAATATGGATGTCCTAATCAATAAAATATTCTGTTTTCCTTTAACAAAAGTATCACTACAAGACACAGGACCAATTTCCATTCAAATGGCAAACCCATTTTTAGTGCCTGTATAGAAGCGTGTCTAATTCTTCTACGTAAGCAGTCGAACTGTGGGATGTCGAATTTGATTTCTGTCGATCTTAAGAGCTTCCACTGTATTAATCATTCTATTCCAAATGGAATGCATGTAGATGCTGCATATTACATCTTCTACCAAAAGTTTGACACCCCTTCAAAATTATGTTTCACTCTTGTCCTTATAGACTACTTATGTAAAACCCTCTGATGTTTATACAGGAACCAAATGCCTGTGAAAAATAAAGTTTTTTTACTGCAAACTCAATCTCTCTAACTTTCAAACTGTGAATTTTACAACAATTTTTATGTTATGAAAACTTACAGAAAAATCACATGTTGTAGGGGATACATTAATTACCTCAAAATGAGTGTACTTAGATTAGTGAATTTTGGTATAGAGTTAGATATTAACATTGGGCATATCGAGAATTAAATTAATGGCTTTCCCAAAATACGCTGTGAAATGTTTAATATAAAATACCTTTTATCTCGAAAAGAAGCAAAAACCAGCAACATTTTTTTAAACTTTTTGATTGAAATATCTCAAAGAATAACCCCTGAAATTAGTGACATTACTTACGATTCACCCTGTATATTGGAAACGGAAAAACGACGTAGCGTACGTTAAGCTGTTATTCCAGGGAACTCCTCAATTACAAACCACAATGGAGAGAAATGATGAACTTGCAAAGAAACAATATTGATTCGTAACATGTTCGAACCGAAGCAGGTATTCATGTAATACATGGCGATGATGACGATGATGATTATGATCATAAAGATGATATCTCACAGAATCCGACTGAGATCGATCCCGATTATTTGTAACAAGAAATCAGCTGAATAGCGGAACTAAAGCTGGATCTAAATCGTAGAAATAGCACGGTACTGTATATCAATTTAGTGTTAGGTAACAAAAATAAAAGAAGTCTTGGTGGGTCAATAACGCCGGCGTAGTAAAATAGATAGAGAAGCATTAACATACTTCAATTGTACAATTAATCGATTCTATTACAGCGACCACATGCAAATAAATTCATTTCAATTCATTACACACTGCTGCAGTCCTTCACTGTCGCACACTCGCTATCGAACCCAGCAACTGCGGTTTCAAATTCCAACTCGAAAGTGGAAAAATCTTCCTGCTATTGTAATCGAGTCTGCGTTCCGTACTTTTCTATGTATCGCCTCACTCTATTTTGACCAGCAGTCAGAGAAGTAACGTCTATTATTATTATTATTATTATTATTATTATTATTATTATTATTATTATTATTGTAGTGACATAATAATAATAATAATAATAATACATTATTGCTTATTTTACGACGCTTTATCAACTGTTAAGGTTATCTAGCGTCTGAATGACATGTCAGCGAAATGAGTCCAGGGTCCAACGCCGATAGATACCCAGCATTATTTTGCTCTTGATGGGTTGAGGGATTACATTTTACTCCAAAAATCCTAGTGGATTGCTCAATTCTTCCTCTGTATGTCATTACTTTATTTCTTCTCTTTCTTGTCTGAATTCTCGTTTCGCATATTCTACTTATTGCGTTTCGTTACAACGTCTCCGAGATCATGTTGCCAATTTACAGCTAGCAAGTGACGTTTTACGCCAAAAATCCTAGTGGATTGTTCAGTTCTTCCTCTGTATGTCAATACTTTATTTTATAACAACAACAACAATAATAATAATAATAATAATAATAATAATAATAATAATAATAATAATAATAATGATAATGGTTTATTTAACCTGGCAGAGTTAAGGCCATACGGCTTTCTCTAACACTCAACTGTACCTTTCTTTTCTGGATTCTCTTTTTGCATGTTTTACTGAACAAGAAAATGCAGTAATGTTTTAATTAAATGTTTGAGCGTAAAAAATAAGTTTTTTTTAAATTATTTTATTTCGAAACAAAAAAAAAACTGTACAGGATTGAAAAACACGATAAGTAGAGGTAAATTAAAAGTCATCCACTTTTCAACAATCTGTTTCGGGGGGGGGGGAAACACGGTCTACTGTTGATATACCAATCCTGAATCCAGTATGTTCATCTCTCGTTTCGTGATATTGTTCGTCTAAAAAGCACTTCAAGAATTTCTTACATAATTTATTATCTATCGTCGGGAGTAATGAACTTCGCAGATTCACCTACCTCAGAAGTGTAATCCGATTCTGATAATCTAACAGAACTCTTACAGAGGCATTGAAAAATAATCAACAGTGTCTGATAGAAAAAAATATACAAAAAAGTATGTTTATCAATCCATCTATTATGATTTTTTCTTTTTCAAAGTAATCCCTATGCTCTGTTTCTACCGCTTCAAGCACGTCATGAAAACGAAATCCATTTCGTCAGCTGATTATCATTTCAAATCATCTCCACTATTATCAACACCTTTCTTGTTTCATGAAAATCATAGACTTTTTAAGTTTTTTTTTTTTTTGTTCACAGAAATGTTTAAATGGCAGAGGAAGTAAAAGAGATGAAATATACACTGTTTCTTCCGCTTAAAAACTTTATAATAATATGAGAAACGTGGGTCACGGATTCTTCTTATGCTATAGGCGTTGTTAAACATTTTTTGACGTTTCCTTCAATAATATTGCGACACTGAATATAATAAGACTACGTAAAATTGTTCTGTACAGTCATCGTCACATTAGGTCATACACTATTGATAGATAGATCCCTCATAATTAAGTGATCATCGTGATATAACAGCACGCCTCTTTTTTTTAAGTTGTTAAGACTGATGACTTTAATTAAATGGTTGACCAAACAAGGTTGTAATCATCATGTCTTTTTGTGTTGAGTCAAGCATGAATAATAAGGTTGTTTTTGAAGCCCTCTACACGTTAGCATCAGTGTTTTATCACTAGGAGATTTTAGTACACTTCATTTCACCTGATTGTGTACATTACAATAAGTAATGATAATAAAATAAGTGCTTCCTAAACCAATAATCTTGACTTA
This sequence comes from Periplaneta americana, assembly GCF_040183065.1. Classification (NCBI taxonomy): domain Eukaryota; kingdom Metazoa; phylum Arthropoda; class Insecta; order Blattodea; family Blattidae; genus Periplaneta; species Periplaneta americana. The sequence continues at coordinate 173,472,161 of NC_091118.1, forward strand.
CCAAAAAAGAAACATTTGCTAGTTACAACCTTGTTCTGGCCAACCATTCAATTGGGAATTACACTGTTTATTGTCTGGGTAAAAATGAAAAATCGAACACTTATCCACTGTCATAATGCTACTTAAAATGTAGTTACATTCAAGTTCACCTCGATTTCACAGTTTTGACAGGAAACGAGAGATCCGTCAACAGGACACAGTGCACATTCCTGAACCTTCCGTAAGAAAGTCTTAACTATGTCCTACGAGATGTTGAACTGTCTGGTTATATCATGAATTCCAATACGTTGGTCTTCACGCATGATCACAGTTTTGTTACATGCAAAGGATAGGCGACAGTTCGCTACTTCTCTTTGACCAATTTCTCTTTGCTCTTGAAGTGCTTCATCCACCCAACGACCTAACTCATGACATAACCTCTTCACCAAATATATCTCTCCAAGCAAATTAAATCTTTCTGTCGTATAATTTCTCCAAACGATAACATAACTTCATTGCATGCAATTGTTCTAAATTGGCATATCAATTCTTGTAACTTTTTTATATAGACTATTTTCAATTCGTCTTTAATTGTTCTTATATTATTACGTCAGACATCAGGAGACATGTTAACCAGCGTATAGATAATTATACAGTATGGACACTTCGCGTCGGTACCTTTGATGTAGCAGAACTGATTACAATGACCTTCAAACCAGCTTGAGCGTGAGATTCTGCTTTCTCCCAGGAATTGGCACTGACCTCACACCAGCTAGCAGTCGACACAGCGGAAATATGACACATACAATTAATACATCTAGGTACATTATGCATTCAAATAAAATAAATTGGATCCATAAAATAATAAATCCGCCATTAACTGTAATGTGTAGACTCTAGAGTTCCTTTATAATGAGAGTTGAGACATTGACCCCCATCAACAATTAAAATATGTAATGATTTGATAGCGCTGAAAATGGAAAAACAAAACTCCTATGAGAAGTAAAACCATATACCTATATTATATTGTATACAAATATTAAACGAATTTGATACATAATTTTATAATGTATTATATTATTTTATAATATAATTTATTATATATGAAATATAAAAAATTACTATTACAACTAGTTTGTCACTGAGAAATAAGGAAAAACTGTTAACTTGAATTTATTTGAAGCAAAGCGTTACTAGACTATGGAATAAGGTAGGCGATGTTTGGATCCTGTGTCTCAACTCTGTTCTCAATTATTATCTTAGCGTGTGCTCGATTACACCAACCTCTAGCGCTTGAAAGTGGAACTAAACGCCGGCACACAGAGAACCAAAACACAAGAAAATTAGGAGTGGATCAGGACAGCACGTTTGCACATCTCCTTTTTATGTTAGGTTAGGTTAGGTTAGGTTAGAGTAATTTTAACTGTACGTTTCACTCTTCATTTCAGTTTGAAAGAACCTAACCTAACCTAACATAAAAAGGAGATGAGCAAACGTGCTGTCCTGATCCACTCCTAGAAAATTCGCTCAGTGTCCATACTTTGTAATCCCTATTCGCTGTGTTAACCAACGTAATGTACACCAGCGCTGTCACTTTGACAACGACGAATTCCTTTCAAGAAAGTTGCTTTATATTATTATATTATTAACATTTCTGTCGTATAATTTCTTCAAACGATAACATAACTTCATTACATATAATTGTTCTAAATTGGCATAACAATTATTGTAACTTTTTTATATACACTGTTTTCAATTCGCCTTTATTTATTCGGATATCAGAAGACATGTTAACTAACATAACGTACACCAGTGCTGTCACTTTGACAATGACAAATTCCTTTTAAGAAAATTGCTTTAGATTCTTTTACATTTTCTTACTATAAAATATATATAAGTACTAAGTTAGGTACACACCAAGTTCACTTCATACATTTAAACTTACTTGATTGAGATGAAGGAGATATTGTTTCGGTCTTTGTTTAAGTACTATATGCAAACAAGATGTTTCTTTAAGATGCATCTACTTTCATCATTATATATGTAGGGAGAGAAAGAAGTCACTACAACAGATCTAACGAGAACAATATTTTATTCTCACTCTTGTTTCATCTTCAAAGCATTAAGAAACTGTCTTGTACAAACAGAGAGTATGACATTCTTATCCTCGATAGCATGACTGATTTTATAGTCTAGCATTAAAGAACTCATTCCTCCTTGTCCTTTCATCGTCATGTTTTACCTTCTCCTTTGATATCGACTTATGGCATGGGGGGGGGGTAGGCTATATACGAGTTTATCTGTAGACAAATACTTAGCAGGCACTCACTGAGGATCTTACTGGTCGTACGGTCAGCACGACACAAGGCCACCGACGAGACAACTCAGAACAGTACATGACAAGAGAAGAACATCTCCTACACCGGGAATCGAACCGTGGACCGCTCGGAAAGGAAATGCATACGCTATCCACGCAATGAATCGCAGTTAAGGAAGAGGAAATGGGAGGAGAAACAATTGAAATATATCGATGGCTGAGAACCAGACTGTTCTAAGTCCAACTTTTTATAACAAAGAAATCTGTGTTTCATTGTGTTTCTGTTCTTGTCTGCATATATGAATCGAACAAAATTGTAACGATTCCTTTCCATAAGGTTGCTATGAAGCTATTCCAAATTATTTCATGAAGCTTCGAATGTCAGGAGCTTAAAATAACTCTCCTGAGAAAAAAAAAAAAAGTAAAATTGACTTGGAACAGTCTGGTTCTGAGCCATCGATATACGATCGCTCGTCCTTGCAAAAGAATTTGGAGCTGTGAGGAACTATCTATGTGAGCTCCAAAGCCTGCTCGTTACCTGTCTCACTCCGTTTTTCAACGTCCGGTTGAAGGGACGTAAGAGAATTTTGGAGAGGAAAAGTCGAAAATGTGCATAACTTAACAGCTGCCACATGAGGGGAAGAATGTCGTAAGTAAGACTATACAGCAACAGAACAGAATCGCCTAAGATGTTAGAAATATGAGCAAAGCGAATGCTGAATGGGAGACGTCGATATCCTCGCTAGATAAGAGATCAGAGTTCCTGAATTGAGCAGGTGTCGGTCAAATAAGTTCGTTTTAAAGTATCGAAGGCGACACGCGAAAACCAAGGCTCCGATTCTTCAAGGCTTTAATTAGGAAAATGCTGAAATTTATGGTAGAGCTTGCAGGTTCGTGGCCCATTAGTTTTAAGGTTAATCCCAATATTTATCTTAGCATCTTAGGAAAATCACGGAAAACCACAAGCAGGATGAGTTGTCTCAATTTAAGAGACTAGCCTTTTAATATGAGGTGACTAATAGAACATGGCTCGATCGACCTTGAGGACATACTTTGGGGAAACGGAGAAGAGGAATGTGTGTTCCTGACTTAGTGATTTAGGGTGGGGCATATTTGTCATCCTCATTCTGAATATAAGTGATTAAGTTGCTGAGTGCAACATTCGTCGTGCTGGATGCCTGACTATCCAAGGTCATCCCGTCAACCAATACTGGTATTTGAAAATATGTGGGAATAAGGATAGGACTCTTTGTGTGTATTCAATAGCCCAGAATGTTGTTGACTACTAGACAAGATATCGAGGTCATTCTGGCATAAGATGAGCTGGGCCTTGATTCTAAGATTCGATCAAGTAATACTGTTGTTACTTGCCGTTCCCGATGCTGTATTCGAGGTTGCCAGAGACCGAGTCCAGCTGCGTCAGCTCAATTAGGATGACGGAGGGTAGAAATTAAGAGAGGTGATTCTGGCTGGGAGTGGGACCTGATCAGTAGCTTCGAACAAGTAGCGAGTTCTTGCCGCTTCTGAAGTCAATCCCAGTGTTGTATTAGGTTACCAGGAACAGAGTTCAGCTCCGTCAGCCCAAACTGGAATCACGCTATCCACAGAGACAAAGCGACATATTACTCAGAAGTCCAAAATAGAGTGAACTGCGTATTTATGTTGGAATACGAGCTCAGATTATTGCCGTGAGGACCGTTCTAACATGCACGATCTGTTTTATTTGTGGTTACAATCGATACACTTCATAAAAGGGTTTCAACGAACCCAGCTATTGCTGTCACGGTTGTTCAAGACATGAACGGCATAAGTCAGAATTCGTCTTCAGAGATGCAAAGACCCCAATGAAAAACCTGACACTACCTCTGCTCTGTTTTCTCAAGTTGTAATGTTACATGACGAAGATCGCAAAACCATGCAAATGTCTAAACGTGCAGTTGTTCATAAATGAAATACGCTACTGTCGGTGTAGCGTAGCGGTCATCAGCACAGAGCACCCTGGGGCTAGCGTCTCTTACCCGCGGAGAACACACTGCACTATGGTGCACTCGTAGCTGCTAGAGGGTATGCTCTCCACCTCTTCCTGCTGCACGACGGGGCACACGGGACGGCTCCGCCTACCCTTTATCCATTTCAGCGAGTGTTGACGACCACTGGTGTAGCGTATCGACGTGAAATCATGGGAGTTTCGTCACGTGTTCGTTCATTTCCGAAAATCATACACCAGTGGTTCCAGATCTATAGTCCGCAGACCCCATCGAGACCGCGAGTGATTCAAAAGAGGTATGCAGAACCAAGATTTGTTTTAAACGAAATTTTCATTAAATTTAACTTTATCACATTCTCTGATCTTTTCAGTTTATTAGAATATTTTCATCTCACCTCAGACTTCTGAAACACAGAGTTTAACAGAAATTCGATCACCGAAAGAACTTCTTTTGACTTGCATGTCTTTCTTACCTATCTAGGCGACATTTTTAGTTTCATTAAATTTTCTAAATTATTGTTTTCAGTGTTAAACTCGAATAATGTTCAACGTTCTAGATAAGATTTAAGCATTGATAAAAGAAATTAAACGTTTATATTGTCAAGTTTATTTAGATCTATATACACTTTAACATCTAGGTCATATCGTGTGTGTAGGATCTTTGGGTATATCAGTAGACTGTTGACTACAGTTGCGATTCTGTTTCTATTGTAATATCGATGGCCCAGAACCAGACTGTTCCAAGTCCATTTTTTTTTCCAGGAGAGCTATTTTAAGCTCCTGACATTCAAAGCTTCATGAATCAATTTGGAATAGCTTCATAGCAACTTTATGGAGAGGAATATTTACAATTTTGTTCGATTCATATATGCAGACAAGAACTGGAACACAATGAAACAAATTTTTTTTCTTATAAAAAGTTGAACTTAGAACAGTCTGATTCTCAGCCATCGATGTGTTATTTATGGCTTATATTAATATTAACTGATTTCAATTTTGAATGATTATGAATGGTGCTTAAAGCGACGATGAATCAGAGTATGTAAATTTCCAACCTGACTTTTGCCTTTGTGATTGCGAGAAAGTATGAAGAAACCTCAGTCAATTGGCCGCCCATAGGGTTTGAATGCAGGGCTTTTGAGTGCTAGTCTAGTGCGTTACAACTGAGCCACCTCGCTCAGTAAAAATTAAATTTATGGTCTCGCTGAGTACAATGAAATTTCGATTCATTTTCCACTGTCAATCACTTTTTAGCAACAAGTAATGGTGCTCTCTCGTCCAATATCGTTGAAAGTATAGAATAATAAAATAATAAAATTAATTGAACATTTTCCATCTTGTAATTAAATAAACATCATTTTCACAGAAAATAGTTTTCAAAAAAGAGACGTTGTTATAATATTATATTCTGAGCTGAACTAAAAATCGTGTTTTCTGCAATGACTCTTGTTACAATTTCGGGTGCTTACACCATCATGTCTATCACGACATTTCCTTAATTGCCGTACAACACAATGCCATTTGCATCAATACACTTATGTTTGTGTACATTTTCTGCTATAATCTACTAGAAGAAATCAGTCGGTTATTTGAGAAACCACACGTGTCCTTAGCTTAGTGGAGACATCTATAGAGTAGCCTACAAGAGATACTAAACAAAACGTTATTTTAACTGTTGCAAGCGCTGATAAATTTACATTTAGTCTTCTGGAAACTCTTATCAGTGTAGTTAAATTTATTAGAAAAGTTACATAAATGGAGAAAATTATGACCCTACTGAAAATCGAGCTTGCGACCTTCCGGCGATACCGCGCGCCCCTTCTGTAATAACGGTATATATGTAGGTTAGGTTATTTTACGATGCTGTATGAACATCTCTGGTTTTACCGTCTGAATGAAATGAAGGTGATAATGCCGGTGAAACGAGTCCGGTGTCCATCATATTGGGTTGAGGGAACACCCCGAAAAAACCACAACCACATAACTTGCCCCGATCGGAATTCGAACCTGGGCCACCTGGTTTCGCGGCCAGACTCGCTAACCGTTACTCCACAGGTGTAGACTGTAATAACGGTACTCTTGTTCACCAAAAGTCTTAAGAGGTTAGGTACAGCTTACAGCACTAAAATTTTTGAAAACATTTAACTTTTTTTTTCCTCCATTACTGTATCTTGTACAATAATGAAGATAGGTATGTGTAAAACACTATCTTTCTGCTACACGAAAAAAAATATATGTATTTTTAAGGTTTAAAAAATATATATATATATTTTTTTTTCAAAATTGAAAATAGTGGCAGTTTACTGTGCAGCGATGAAGCACTTCCCTCATAACTCATAAATTTGTTAACTTTTTCATATTCTCTTTCTTTTATTTTATTGCTGAGACTCATATTTACAATATAATGCTCTTTCAACTATATTTATCAATAAATAATATTTTTGTTATTTTGTTTTAGAAGAAAGTACTAATATTTGACCATTTTTAAAAATGAATTTATTTTTTATCAGACAATTTATCAAAGGTAAAGACGTGATCTTTCATCATATTGTAGATATGACATACATAAATACACACAAAATATTTCATCACAGAATGTTACTTTTTGAGTTATGTGGGAGAAGCTTCATAACTGCACAGTGAACTGAATTTTGAAAACAAAAATGTAATAGTAATATGCGTTACAAGAGCGGTATGTTGAAGTTTTCATGTTCGAGGAAAAGTTTGAAAAAGCGAAAAGTAGTTGAGCTTTTTTAATTTCCGAGAATTGAAAGAAAACATACCGCTCGTGTATCGTACATTATTTTGTGCGAAGATCGTTTATTACATACCTGAAAGAGGAATTTCTAATTAGTTGCAATGAAATCTCCATCTTGGTTTCTGTTCAATGACGGCAAATTTGCAAAACAAAAATATCTATCTTCAACATTGTTGCTTTAAAATGTTTTCTATGTTTACTATACTCCAGCAGGCCGTGATATACGTTTGTCTTTTTTTCCCCCCAGTCTATGATGAGTCTGGAATCTTGTTGATTTTTTCACGGCTTTCTTAATGTTACTTGCATCACGAATGCAGTAACTTTAGTGGAGTTGTAGAGTTTACTTAATTTTTGCAAATATTTAAAAACAATAATTAACAGTGGAATTTAGGTGAAATTGCAGTGGTAAGTTTCCAATTTATAATTATTACTATATTGAACGTCTCTAAAAATAATATGTTAAAAGCCTAAAGCAGTAAAATCAATATGTCAGTTAAGCGGTAAGAAGAGGGAAATTGTTATGTGCGTTAGGTTGGGAATACTGAATGTGGAATTTTAGACTTACCGCGGATTGGTTTTGTGCGGAAACCAAGCAAATACGCACGATCTCGCACAAATATATTTTTTTTAATCGTAAAAATATTTTTTTCATATAGCAGAAGGACAGTGCTTTACACGTACTAATTTTCATTATTGTACAAGGTACAGTAATGGAGGAAAAAATGTTGAATATTTCCTAAATTTTACTGCTGTAAGCTGTACCTAACCCTCTTAAGACATAGCGAGGATCGAGCTTAAGTTCTTTTGGTAAGAGGACGTCAGGTGACTTGAATCGTAGTATCGATTGAGTTATTATTACTAAAATTTACTCCCACGACTCACTATCCAATATTATATGACCCCAATAATTTTATTTCAGTAGAGCATTCTGTTGTTTATATCCAGCATAAAATAATAAACTGAGCTTTTTTAAATGTAACTCAGCTATAAAAAGCAGAGCGTATTCTGTGTTACACAGCCTGACTTGACCGTAGGGATCACTAGAACTGAGATTTCTATGTGCATACATATTCTATTCATCGCTCAGAAAATATTTAATAATGTCAACGAATCACCATATTAGAATAATTACTTGTTATTAATGGAAAAAAATTCGCTCCGGCGCCGAGGACCGAACTCGGCATTCTTAAACTGACAGTGCATATACTGGGTGTTCAGTTCAAAATGTGTCATGGCACACTGTATGCCGTCATATGGCTAGTCGATGAGCCTAGAGAATTCAATCTTCCTACACTTCCGTAGAGATGTATTACCTATGTGTCATAGAAGTTGCATAGCAAGTACGGCGTTCATTCTGAAGAGTACTTACTGATATGTACGGCAACGCCGGTAGTGGCAGGAATGTGAACTGTTTGGAAACATGTACTGAGGCGGGTTTTTTTTCTTACTGACAGGATATGGGGAGAGGGTTAAGACGATTTCTTACGTATTTGTTGACATTAACTTGGACGGTCAACATGGACACGGAGCATTTGATTTGTATTGTGGAATGTTGCCGTACGCAACCGATAACAAATACCCTGCGTACGACTTGCCCGCGCAAAACACAGTTCGAAAGAGGTTATGGTAGCACACAGACTGACTCAGACCGTACAGACAGCCATCTGTTGCTACGACCTTCAAGTTATACCGTACATGTTCTCAAGTTCAGATTGAACGCCTTGATTAATACCCAACTTCTCTGACATAAAAGCTGAAACTCGCTTCAAATCGCTGACTCACAACAGTGACGTCATGACACACTTTGAAATGAACAACCAGTACTGTAGGAGTCCAGGCAGCTAAGTCACTCAAGTATTCTCCTTGTGTGATGATTATTGACTTAATATTATGTTAATATAATTGTCGAACATGGAATAAGGTCACTAAGGGAAAAGAACCAAAGGAGAAAGATTCGATCCGGTGCGGTGGGTTGGACTTCGGCGTAGCTCAGTGGTTAGAGCACCCAGTGCGTAGAACTTGGATCCCGAGTTCGATCCATGGGGCCGGACCGAATTTTTTTTTCCATTTTGCTTATAACTTTCGACTCAGTTATTTCCGGACCAGGGTTCCTTACCTCAAATTGATACATGTTCCCTTCCCCATCATCCCTGAAAGTTTGTAACACCAGCCCGGAAACACCCTATATATGACATAGAAAGTTAATATGGAATTAGGCCTATGTTTTGGTCATATTATTTTACATGGAATTACTCTATTATATCTGATATCAAGAAAACACTGAAATATATACTGTATATTTTGCAGCGATGTGTAATAATCGTATTGTATTGATATTTAAGTCTTCACATTGTAAACGTGGTAAATGTTGGTTAATTAAATGTTTGGTTTGCCTACATAACGTTACATAATATTTTTATGTATTTACACATGCAACTAAATATTTCCCTCTATTTTGCTACACATTTAAGTTAAACGACGCAATAATCCCTTTTGCTCCCTGTGTTAAAAACCTTGGAGTTTACTTTGATACGCATTTAAACTGGAATAAGCAAGTAACCCATATTACCAAAAAAGTTCTTTCCATACTACATTCCTTAAACAGCATTCGAAAATTCCTTCCGCTATCACTCAACAAAATACTAGTGAAAACACTAGTAATGCCCCACTTCGATTATTGCGATTTTCTACTGACTGACCTCAATGTCAACCAGTCGCAAAAATTACAACGTGTTCATAATTCTTGTGTTCGCTTCGTCTGCGAGGTCCGTCGCGCTGACCACATTACTCCATCCTTCCAAACTCTGAACCAGTTACGGCTTAACGAACGTAGAAATTTTCATTCTCTTTTTCTCCTTTTCCAAGTCCTTCACACTTCTACACGTACCTAAATTGACTCCCGTTTCAGTTACCTGTCATCATATCATAATCTCTTCACACGCACGCAAAATAGCCTCATACTAGCCGTACCAACACATAAGACATCATCGTATTCATCATCATACACAATCTCGCTCTCGCGCTTGTGGAATACCCTACCCAGTGACATCAGAGACTGTCGGAATTTAGTAGCGTTCAAAAACAAGCTTATTAAGCATTTTCTTACTGCGTAGAGTAGGTTTAATTTGTACTTAATCAATAAGAGAAATGCTTCTCTCTTGTTAACTTTTACAATAAAGTGTCTAGCTTTTATTAATCGTTAATCTTTTAGTACTTAGATTTTTATTATATCTGTAAATTTAATATTAATTGTAATTATAATTGTAATTGTATTCTTAATATTGCAGTTGTAATCCCCTGTTAGAGAGGAAGAGAAGGCCTGATGGCCTTATCTCTACCAGGTTAAATAAATAAATAAATAAATAAATAAATAAATAAATAAATAAATAAATAAATAAATAAATAAATAAATAAATAAATAAATAAATAAATAAATAAATAAATTTATATGAATATTTTTCTATGTGACACTACATAAAAATCCCAGCTGTAGTGCTCACAAAGTTTCAGGCAATGGGCTCTAAAAATTGCATTTGTCGCTGTGTAGTAGCCTACCTGCATTGTGTTAAGGATTATGAACTTCATAATGCTTCTTGTCAAGTTTAAAATTCTACGCCCAAAGTTGCAAGTTCAAGAACGTCCCATACATTATCAAACATTAAAACTACTGAGCTGTGAAAACTTTGCAGACTGTAACTTTTCCTAACAGCTCATTTAAAGGCACTTTGAGTATGCAGAAATAGGCGTTAGTGGATAGTATAACAGCGTGTGGTCTACATTGTACTCCAAGCCATGTATTTATGCAATATTTTGTGGCGGTGTGGTTCCACTGTTTGCTTATTTGGCCTCCTTCCAGCTCCTCTGAAAATCCACACGATGCAATGTAATGTACAGGTAGTAATCCCCGCACACAATGCTCTATAAATTCACACAATTACGTAATATTGCCTACAGTAATTTCTAGAACAGCGTATAAGTGTCGCATAAATTATACATACATATTTAACATTAATATCTACACGATATGAAATCTTACTAGACTTTTATTCCATAACCCAGGGTCGGATTAACTCCATTTGCAGCCCTAGCTTGTATCACACATCTTGCACTTACACAGGTTTTACCAAAAGCTCAAGAACATCCCTCCGTAGGTGATGTTTCACTCTGTCCTTATGTGAAACCACCTGATGTTTATACAGGAACCAAATGCCTAAGAAACGATAAGTTTGTACGGCAAACCCCATCTGTCTATCTTCCAAACTGTGGATTATATAACAAATTTTCTGTTATGAAACTTATTGAAAAATTACATATTGTGTAGAAAGACAATTAATTACTCCAGAATGGATTGACTTAGATCAATTAATTTTGGAATGGAGTTAGATATTAGTCCGTTGTCAAAAAATCTGAAAGTTAGAATTATACTACTGTACTCCAACCACGAGAAAGTCTCTGCGGAATGAAACGGAGCGGGGTAATGCTGTGAATGAATGTTGATGTCATAAGATGTCATAAGGTCACACACATGGGTACTCGTATCTCTATTGGCTAGCTCTCACAGCACAAACCATAACATTGATACACATATTTATACTACCCTAGTTACAAAATTAGATCACTGTTAATCTCCTGGTCTTTTAATCCCTCCATACAGGAAATAACATATGCAGGAGAGCGCATAGTTTTTAAACTGACATTATAACGGTAATATTATCTATCTAATTCGCTCCAATAGATGACGCAATAGTAAGCACATTTCTTTCACGGTTGATCTCCTGGTTGGAGAACAGTATATTACCGGTTGCTCTGTATGGTTGTGAAACTTGAACTCTCACTTTGAGAGAGGAACAGAGATTAAAGGTGTTTGAGAATAAGGTTCTTAGGAAAATATTTGGGGCTAAGAGGGATGAAGTTACAGGAGAATTGAGAAAGTTACACATCGCAGAACTGCACGCATTGTATTCTTCACCTAACGTAATTAGAAACATTGAATCCAGACGTTTAAGATGGGCAGAACATGGGCGAATCCAGAAATGCATATAGAGTGTTAGTTGCGAGACCGGAGGGAAAAAGACCTTTGGGAAGGCCGAGACGTAGATGGGAGGATAATATTAAAATGGATTTGAGGGAGGTGGGATATGATGGTAGAGACTGGATTAACCTTGCACAGGATAGGGACCGAAGGCGGGCTTATGTGAGGGCGGCAATGAACCTCCGGGTTCCTTAAAAGCCAGTAAGTAAGTAAGTAAACATTATGACTACAGAAAAATATTTATCCTCCCATTCCATCCTAAGTACAAGTTTTCGTGGACTTTCTTTGGTCTTAAAACTGACATTTTAGTAGATAGTGTAATTTCTACATAGCACAGACAATCCTCAAACAGCACTGGCCAGCAGAATGAGTTCGCCGTTGATATTACTGTCTAAACCCTATGCTAAGCGAAGGGGTTGGAGCGAGGAGGGGTATGTTGTGACGTCTCACTTACGTCTAGGTTCAGGCCCGTTCAGGGTCATGCCTCGCGAGACCACATTTTGCGATCACTGATATAGGCTATTAACTCTAAGAGTACTGCACATTATAAGATGCAGCAGCGTAGTAGAGTTCATTGCCTCTGATTCCGGCATTGCAAGCCACTCTACTAATGATATGATTAAACAAAAGGCTGGTTACAGAGGATCAATCATCAATTACGCTCTCCGCAATAAAATGAACCGGCGATATCATGTAATGGATAATCAGATTAATTAAATATTGCGTCGTGTTTCACATACTAATGCAATTACCACGCAGATCGTTGTTTGTGCTTTGCTCTCGATTAGGTGTAACATACACCAACACTTTACTCTTGCTCTTAAGAATACGTTTTGAGAGAAGCCTCGTATTCAATGGGAGAAACATTTATATAGTTCAAGTGGAAGTGTTGGTGGAAAAATAGTGTTGGACAAGTTTTCTACTTTCTTTTTCATATCCTCATTTGAAATGATTTCAGTAGCTTATTTTCACTTCGTCGTAATGTCCATATTTCTGTCTCATACAATACTACACTCCACACAAAGCACTTTACTAGTCTCTTCCTTAGTTATTTTCCCAGAGATCCAGCAAAAGATGCTCCTTTTGCCATTAAAAGATTCCTTTGTCACTGCAGTCCGCCGAGTTAGCTCTCTGGTAGAGCTTCTGTGTCCAGACTAGCTGGCCTAGGTTCGATTCCCGACGGGATCAGAGATTTGTAATATTTCTACCTCGGGACTAGGAGAGATGGCTTTATTGGGTTATTTTACGACGCTGTATCAACATCTAGGTTATTTAGCGTCTGAATGAAATGAAGGTGATAATGCCGGTGAAATGAGTCCGGGGTCCAACACCGAAAGTTACCCAGCATTTGCTCGTAATGGGTTGAGGGAAAACCCCGGAAGAAACCTCAAAGGAGAGATGGCAGTGCACAACTCCTAATCACTACATTGTGCACCAATATGCCTGGGTTAAATCCCAAATCTCTCCGCAGTGCACATGAAGAGAAGGCATATGTCACTGTTGATAGAGATTCGTCCGTCGGACGGGGACGTTAAGCCTGGCGGCCCCCTTGGTGCTATTATACAAGAGTAGGCTACGTGTTGCCACCGAGTTTCCCCTTCTCCCTCATCTTCATCCTCCTTACCCGTTCCCTACACTACACTTACACGAAATCTTACACATACACCCACCCTAGTACACTACGTAACTCTCCACAGATATACATCATGCACAGCATGGCCCACCGAAGTGGTGTGCAACTTGAAAATGGGTCAGAGTGCTGTCACGTAATTGAAGTGGGTAGGCATTGGATGCACATATACGTAAACCTTTGCCACTGCTATCCTCTTTTGACTTCCCGGCAGTAGATCATTTTACTAATTATAGGCCTAGTACTACACATAACTGTTGCATAAAATTGTTGGAATTAAACTTTTAAATTTCCTTCCCTCGAGTGCAGTATCCCTAGTATGAAGACATTTAAGACAACTTTTAAAAAGTTGTAAGGTAGAACGAAATTATTCATTTTAAGAGCGATCATATTACCAGAAGTAGCTATATAAGGATGTTAATGAGTAACAGGTAGAGAAGAATTTAGGAGTAATACAGTGAAATTTCTCCTTATAGACACCCCCAAGATACGGACACTTCTGATTTTTATGTCATAATTAAATAATATAATAGTGCATTATGCAACGAGCCTATAATGATAGTAATTAAGAATCGAGTATGGATATTTATGAAACGAGCGCAAGCGAGTTTCACAATTTTCATACTAGCTTCTTAATTACCATTATAGGCGAGTTTCATACGACTTTTTATGCTCGACCATATTTCTAACTTGAAATTACCGGTATTCAGATGCATACAGTTTATTTGTATCTGACAAGATCGGAAGTGACCTTGTTCTAGGTCGTGAATTGTGAGATGTGCGCAGACGCGAAAGTATTGATTTTTTTCCGAGAAACAATAATGTCATTGACCTTGACGTAGTCCCGTTAAACTTGATAATATTATAATATTATAACCTTGATTATTGAATTCGACATTGAAAAACGAGATGGCAAATTGAATTTATTTGAATATTATTTACAATTAACGCTAATTATTATAGTAACAGAACATAACCTTCTGCGACAGTATTGGATTTCCAGCCTCCGTGACTTTTCGCTAATTCTCTTTCTATTGCATATCCGAGAATAATCGATACTTGCGGTTTTATAACGGTACAAAGCTGACTTGTCATTGGCTGAACACATGTAAGCTGAGTTATCATTGGCTGAAGACCTGTACTTTAATGAGTAGGTGTACTTTAATGACATGCATTAAAGGGCAGCTACCGGGTGTATAATCAGTACATTTCGGCATGGTCGAGCATAAAATAAATTATAAAATGAGCCCTCGTTTGCTGACACCCAGTTACGGACACGGACAGCTGTTTCACAGTATTAAAGCTTGTTTTATCTCTTAACTACTGAAAGAAGTTGGATTTCAGGAGCTAATACAGTGGAAGCTCTTAAGTTCGACAGAAATCAAGTTCGACATCCTATAGTTAGACTGCTTACGTAGGAGAATTAGACACGCCCCTATACGGGCACTAGAAACGCGTTTGCCATTTGAATGGGAATTGGTTCTGTGTCTTGTAGTGATACTTTTGTTAAAGGAAAACAGAATATTTTATTGATTAAGACATCCATATTGATCACTGATTTTAAATTAATGAACTCCTCTTTTTCTATTTGAGATTTGTGCCGTTTGTGAGACGGAACTGTCTAAACCCAATGTGGTACTAGAAGCGCATACACAAGTCTCGGGGTGGGCAGGAAATGCAAGTACAGTACTGTATTCGTTGTTGGATAACCAATAAGAATTTGTATTCATTTCACCTGTCACACCCACTACCCATATTGGACTGAACTTTAAATTCTGTTCTGTCGAACTTAGGAGAGTCCACTGTACATTACGAAAACGGAACATTGAGCTTTGAGGATTGTGGAGTAATGTAGCAAGTTTAAAATTCAGAACCGTGAAAGAAAGTAGAATTTCTTACTATTTGAAATGAATTGAGCTACAAGTTGATGACGCTGAAAAATTGCAGAAATCGAACCACAGACCTCTGAACCAGACAAGACGTAAGAACATTTACTGATTGATTGATAACAATGTAGATGTTAAGCAAAATTCATTGAAGATAAAGTGATATTGTGAAGCATGTAGGAAGAATAGAACATCTACCAAGGAGTGCAGTGGATTCAACGCTGTGAGATAACGGTTAGCATGTCTGACCGTGAAACTACCGGGTCCGAATTTAAATCCTGGTTGAGACGAGTTACCTGCTTTGGATTTTTCCGAGGTTTACCCCCAACCAATTGAAACAGAATTACTGTACACTTCCCCCCTTTCATTATCATCCCCGTTTCCTTCATATATTTCGGACTTGCTCCGATGTAGCGTCGACTCTCACGTGGGCTCATCGTAGTTCGTGGGACCGAGAAAGGTAAAGGTTCTGCAGGCTGTAGGGGAGTTTGGAGGCGGCGCGCAGGGGAATGTGTAGCGCGGCGGCCATTCCATTCCCGGTCGTACAATGGGCCCACCTAAGCGGCCTACGTGCGAGGGCGGATCCCAGCCCTCCCCAAGGAGGACTAACAGATAGAAGAGATGTAGTAAAAGTGAAAGTGAAGGTGAAAAAGATGACGATATCATTTCTGAAATATAATTCAGCTTGACATACAATGGTGGGATTGATAAAATTTTCTGTTAACCGCAGTGATGCTGAAGCTCTTCAATTGAAACAACAATTACAGGGTAATTTCGAGCAAAAGAATTAGTTAATCCAAAGTGTACGCGACAAACTAGCCTGACAGATAATTATTTTTAAGGGAATTTCATCATAAATACTGTAAATTGTTCGTGATTTGAATACTGTAAACTGCATTGTATACTACAGTATAAATTTGCATGGTATTTTTCTTTCTTTTGGTCCTATCTAGTTCAAAGTGGCAAAGCATTTACTGTGTTTAGAATAAAAGAAATAAATTCATTCAAAGAGTGAAGGCACAGATATGCATATTACAAAGTTACAATGATATTGTGCAACCTCTCTCGCAATAAAAGACACCTCCCATATGCAAACAGATTGTTACGTTCCTTTGATGTTCGTAAATGAGAGGTTTCACTGTATATTCTATGTGTGTTTTCCAGTTCAACTGATTATCCAATTTCAAACCGAGGAACTTTGTGTTTATAGATTCTTTGTGATAAATTCCATTTAATATAATATTGTAAGAAAAATGAGCACTATTATGCGTACTAAATTTGTTTATACTAGTTTTATCGATATTAAGTGTTGGTTTATTTACACTAAACCAATCATTCTACCTTTCCGAAACTACGATTTCCTGCACATTCAAATTTATATACGAATAAGCGAAATGTTTGTCAATAACTTCAACCCTAAAAAAAAAAAAAAAAAAAAGTAAGAACCCCTCTTTCCCTACTTCACAAGCTCTATAGAGCATAAATTGGCTAAGAAAGTTATGGTTTTAGTTTTTAGGATGCGGAAAAAATTAACATGGTTGATTTCCTGAAGTATGATGCCAATATCAATGCTAAACATTATTCTGAAGTTAAAGTATGAATGGAAAAAATACTGAACTCAAGAGACGAGGAAAACTGAACAAAGAAATCATCCTTCAACAGAGCGTTTGCAACTCAAGTGATATTGGAAGACTATCATCATCCATTATAATCAGTAAATTTGACCCCAGCAGATTATTTCGGTTTTCAGGACTCAGAAAGAGTTTTAAATGATGGACATTCCAAAACGATAATGATATGATGGAAGTAGTGAATGACTAACTTCAGTCATAAACTTCTGAACTTTATTTCAAGAAGATAAAAGAATTTTACATCTTACCAATAAATATTGAACTGAAAAAAGATTATGTTGAAAATAAACAGGAATTAATCAAACCTTATCTTATTTTTGTGTTCGACTAAAAACTTATTAACTCCCCTCGTCTGTTGAGTTACCTTGCAAGTGATGTATGTTTGTTTGTAAGCACATATCTGTTGCACGCTCCTTGAATTTAGTATCGATATTGAAACAGGAGTCACCGAGCTTACCCTATGTCACCGATGTTATGTCACACGTAATTGGTTACTTACTTACAAATGGCTTTTAAGGAACCCGAAGGTTCATTGCCGCCCTCACATAAGCCCGCCAGCGGTCCCTATCCTGTGCAAGATTAATCCAGTCTCTATCATCATACCCCACCTCCCTCAAATCCATTTTAATATTATCTTCCCATCTATGTCTCGGCCTCCCTAAAGGTCTTTTTCCCTCCGGTCTCCCAACTAACACTCTATATGCATTTCTGGATTCGCCCATACGTGCTACATGCCCTGCCCATCTCAAACGTCTGGATTTAATGTTCCTAATTATGTCAGGTGAAGAATACAATGCGTGCAGTTCTGTGTTGTGTAACTTTCTCCATTCTCCTGTAACTTCATCCCGCTTAGCCCCAAATATTTTCCTTAGCACCTTATTCTCAAACACCCTGAACCTATGTTCCTCTCTCAGAGTGAGAGTCCAAGTTTCACAACCATACAGAAGAACCGGTAATATAACTGTTTTATAAATTCTAACTTTCAGATTTTTGGACAGCAGACTGGATGATAAGAGCTTCTCAACCGAATAATAACACGCATTTCCCATATTTATTCTGCGTTTAATTTCCTCCCGAGTGTCATTTATATTTGTTACTGTTGCTCCAAGATATTTGAATTTTTCCACCTCTTGGAAGGATAAATCTCCAATTTTTATATTTCCATTTCGTACTATATTCTGGTCACGAGACATAATCATATACTTTGTCTTTTCGGGATTTACTTCCAAACCGATCGCTCTACTTGCTTCAAGTAAAATTTCCGTGTTTTCCCTAATCGTTTGTGTATTTTCTCCTAACATATTCACGTCATCCGCATAGACAAGCAGCTGATGTAACCCGTTCAATTCCAAACCCTGCCTGTTATCCTGAACTTTCCTAATGGCATATTCTAGACACGTAATTGGTTATGTCGTCAAAATGGGAGAACGAAAATAATTGGCAAAGAAGTGTATTTTGGACACAGTTTTATTTGTTGACATTTGGACTATTACATTGAGTAAAGAGGATGTCATGTAAGAGCTATAGGCTGTACTGTATGCACTGAATGTAATAGGAAAAGTATGCCTTCAAAATATCACAAAATAAAACAAGGCAATAACTCTGACGAGCAAATGCAATGTTTAAGCAAATATAGCAATAAATTATAATGTAGTCGAACAGGTAAAGAGTAACTACTCGTATTTTAGGTTATACAATTTCGCTGATAGATAGATGAAAGAGACATTAAAGTGAAATGAAATACGTTCAAACAAAACTGTGACACAATTATTACAAGCCAAGAACGGAAACGCAATTAAGATTTTATACACCTGCGGAAGCATTATGTTTTAATTTTTGCCCATTAATTGAAAATTTAAAGAATCAGAAAAATCTGCATGTGACCGTGTCGGCGACACTTAAAACATCTGAGTGCTCTTTCATATTTAAGTATAAGAATACAGAGTGTCCCAAATTGATGTATACACTCCTTCAAATACTATTCCACAGTAAAGAAATGAGATAGAAATACGATTTTTGCTGTTTATGATTCAGAAGGCAGTGGAAAGCATGGAAGCATGTTCATCTGTTTGTAAACAAACATGGCGATACAATTATCCTCGATGAACGTAAGTGGACACTGAAATGTTACTGGAAAGTGGAGAATGTTGTTGGGATTCAACGACGTTAGAGCTGAACTTGGAACCACCAACAAGGTTAACTATCACAAGAATCCGAGACAAGTTTGAAGTCGACGGAACGGTGCAAGATATGTTGAAAGGGCGGTGCGGAAGAAAGAGAAGTTCCACAGATTACGTGAGTGTTGATGCAGTCATGCAGGCTTTTGCACAATCCCCAAAGAAGAACGAGGCAATGGTATCAGCAAATCCAGTGTTCATCAAATTATGCGAGCTCAAAAATGGAAGCCTTACATTCCGAGACTTGTCCACGCACTAAATGAGGACGACGCAGAGATGGATAGGATGAAGAGGAAGTGCTGCGGAGTTCCCACCTCGATCTCCGGATTTAACTTCTCCAGACTTCTACCTATGGGGAGCTCTGAAGGACACGATGTACGCCACAAAAACCACAAACACTGGAGAAACTGACAGTTCAGATTGAACATGCCTGTAATTATATTCCATTAGCAACAATCCAGTTGGTATGTCGCTCTGTTGTACGTCGTTGTTGGGAGTGTACTGTGGCTGAAGGATACTATTTTGAACATGTACGGACTTAAGGAATACAAAACCGCAAAAATCGTATTTGTCTCATATCAAAATGTGTACATGTACATCAATTTGGGACACTCTGTACAGGGGTGCCATTTGAAATTATAAAAGTGTGGTCGCGAGCGTCAAATCTAAAATGGAATTAAGCCTGGTTTCAGACTTCCCCCTCAATATCTAAATTGACGCGTTTTTTTGTTTAAATTGAATTCAATTTAAATAATTAGTTATTTAGACTGGGAAGTTTTGAAATGAAAGCCGTGTATAAAAACAATATGTCTCTTTATTCTTACTTACAAATGGCTTTTAGGGTACTCGGAGGTTCATTGCCGCCCTCATGTAAGCCCGCCATCGGTCCCTATCCTGAGCAAGATTAATCCAGTCTCTACAATCATATCCCACCTCACTCAAATTCATTTTAATATTATCCTCCCATCTACGTCTCGATCTCCCCAAAGATATTTTTCTCTCCGGTCTCCCAACTAACACTCTATATGCATTTCTGGATTCGACCTACATGCCCTACATGCCCTACCCATCTCAAACGTCTGGATTTAATTTTCATAATTATGTCAGGTGAAGAATACAATGCGTGCATTTCTGCGTTCTGTAACTTTCTCCATTCTCCTGTAACTTCATCCCTCTTAGCTCCAAATATTTTCCTAAGAATCTTATTCTCAAACACCTTTAATCTCTGTTCTTCTCTCAAAGTGAGCGTCCAAGTTTCATAACCATACAGAACAACCGGTAATACTCGTATAACTTTTAGATTTTTTGACAGCAGACTAGATGACAAAAGCTTCTCAATCGAATAACACCACGCATTTCCCATATTTATTCTGCGTTTAATTTCCTCTCGGGTGTAATTTATATTTGCTACTGTTGATCCAAGATATTTGAATTTTTCCACCTCTTCGAAGGATAAATCTTCAATTTTTATATTTCCATTTCGTACAATATTCTAATCACGAGACATAATCATATACTTTGTATTTTCGGGATTTACTTCCAAACCAATCGCTTTATCTTTATTCTAACAATAAAATAATAATAATAATAATAATAATAATAATTATTATTATTATTATTATTATTATTTATGAAAAGAATAAGAGAAAAATTGTGACTTGTGGGATTCTGCAATTCACGATTCAATTTTTTAACACCTAACAAAGTAGAGACGTGACTGTCGCTTATCTCAGCTTTATCAGCCGACTAGTGACAATTGGACGGAGTTACGCAATAATAGGCCAATCAACAATTTGAAAAAAAAAAAAAAAAGAGATATTTGCACAGATCTGTTGATGTCAGGCTAATTTAACTCGGAAAAATCAAGAATGCGATATCTGAATTTTGCTGCTATTTATAAGCAAAAATTCGTTTATTGTATAAAATTCATTTATTTATTTATTTTGCTTTGAAATATTAATTCAACTGCTGGTCTCTTATCAAAATTCGGTTAGTCTTTTTTGGTATTATTTGTGCTATTTCTTGTAATAGTATGAATGTTATAATACTTCTTGCATAAAATGTTTTATAAAAAAGCATTTATTTCAATGGCCAATATGTCGAAAGAGGTTTTTGGCGCTTGGTCTCTTATTGCATAACTCCATCCAATTATAATGTATGCAGCAAGTAGTAGCCTGGATGCTTCGGAAATTTCTATTTCACCAGTCACTTGAAACTCCCAAAGTCTATAAGATATCAGTACTTCAAATTTGTGTGATAAATGATTCAAGTGAATGTAAGACAATCTTCATTTGTTCTAAAGCATGTTCTGACTGAGAAATATGACACATGTGTGCCTTGAGGAATATGTCCACGTCCCAGGCTTGGCAAGGAAGATATACATCATTTTCGAAGCAACCACAGCGCCTGACACGAGGCTCTTGTGATCGATGAGAGTGTGTCGCTGGAGATACTTCTCCACGTCTCCATCGCAGTGGGACCAGCTCAGATTGCGTTTTATTCTTCCCCAGCCGCACTAAACCAAGGGTCGATGGAAATTGCGTGAGGCTTAGTAAATCCTAAAAGTGTGATAGGGAACGTGACTCACATGCCCGCGATTCTATCCATTTGCTTGTATCATACAGTGTGTTCCTTACAAGGGAAGGGTTTCGGCTCGAACAGGAATTTGTATACAGGCCCATTTTTACATCTCTGTAAAGCTCCCAAAAGCATTCGTTTGTGTAATGTGTGGTTTGTCTGTTAGAGCGCTGTACAAGTTTAAGGGTGAGGAGAGCACTGCACAAGTTAAGGGGATGGGACACCTTACCCATAAGCCTAGCCTAGCCTAGAAGCTAGTGCGAGTGGTAAAATGTCTATAGCCCCTTTAAGAACATTTTGTGCGAGATCGTGCGTATTTGCTTGGTTTCCGCACAAAACCAATCCGCGGTAAGTCTAAAATTTCACATTCAGTATTCCCAACCTAACACACATAATTTCCCTCTTCTTACCGCTGAAGTGACATATTGATTTTACTGATTTAGGCTTTTAACATATTATTTTTAGAGACGTTCAACATAGTAATAATTATAAATTGAAAACTTAACACTGCAATTTCACCTAAATTGCACTGCCAATTATTGTTTTTAAATATTTGCAAAAATTAAGTAAACTCTACAACTCCACTAAAGTTACTGCATTCGTGATGCAAGTAACATTAAGGAAGCCGTGAAAAAATCAACAAGATTCCAGACTCATCATAGACTGGGGGGGGGGGAAGACAGACGTATATCACGGCCTGCTGGAGTATAGTAAACACAGAAAACATTTTAAAGCAACAATGTTGAAGATAGATATTTTTGTTTTGAAAATTTGCCGTCATTGAACAGAAAGCAAGATGGAGATTTCATTGCAACTAATTAGAAATTCCTCTTTCAGGTATGTAATAAACGATCTTCGCACAAAATAATGTACGATACACGAGCGGTATGTTTTCTTTCAATTCTCGGAAATTAAAAAAGCTCAACTACGTTTCGCTTTTTGAGACTTTTCCTCGAACATGAAAACTTCAACATACCGCTCTTGTAACGCATATCACTATTTCTCCAACGTTCTGTCCGAAAATATTGCAGCTAATCAAAAGTATATACTGTTGTGTGAGTCATTGAATGCGCACAAGGACTCAACCTTAATAAATTAATCATTCCAAGGCTAGGACATGGAATGTATGACCATTCCATCTGAAAAAACTACAGTAATTATATCCAGCCTCTGAATATCTATTTCCTTAGACAATACAAAATATATGCTCGGAGGATAACACATTACATAAGGACTCTTGCTGAGAATCCAGAACTTAACTTGGGAAATCGAGTATTTATAATGAAAATGCACTCTGTTATTCATAACCAGTTGTCTGCTCCAGTATACCGCCCTATGCTTCAGTATTCCTGGCAGTCAGCTGGTTACGTGAATCATGAACAAGTCTCGGACTTCAAAAATGTAATTCAGGTGACATTTGATTTTCCAGCACTGGAGTGTGGTTCAGAAGGTTGTTCAGGTGTTGCTTCTGCGTGTTGTGCTTATTGCTCTGCTCCATGCTGTTTCATGCATTTTATAGATAATCCTCACGTACATTTTTAAAGAAGTATATTGACCAATACCAACCAAACGGAGAGTTACACAAACGAATGCTTTTACGGTCTTCATCACCATTGTGAGGTAAGCTTCTGTACAAATTTTTAACCAAAAATTCCTGTTCGAGCCGAAACCCTTCCCTTGTTAGTATACTGTCGCCGCATGCACATTAATTTTAAGATTTCCCTATATTCAGGGCCAGGTATTTATGGAGATTAATTTTATCATTTGTGTTTTTAATAACTCCTGTACTATGGACCCCTATCACCACGGCATGGCGCGTCCTCAGGTTGCGGATAGAGAAGACAGCCTCCGGATAAGGAGGATAGCTGCGAATATACTGAATAAGCAGTCGTACTCCTCTCCCTATTTCACTTCCTTCTGATATTTATTCTCCTATCCTGACTTTTACTCGTTGTTTCATATATAGGTTATTGAACAGCCTCCTGTCTTTCCAATCCACATTAATTTTCTTCAGGATGTCCATCAGTTTGTTCCAATCCACTCTGTCAAACGCCTTTTCTACGTCCACAAATAGGCTACTATATACACTTCTTTATTCTCCTCTAGGTATCTTTCGCCGATTGTTCGTAGTAGTCCAATTGCACCCCTCGTACATGCCTACGTAATTTAGTACTCATTTCTTCAGCTGATCTTTCACTACATTAAGAGATATGGGATCATATGCGGAGATGAAGAGGAAGGCAGAGAACAGGAAATATTGGATAAGGCTGCGTTTGCAGTGAAAGACATGCCATTGGGCAAAAAACTATGAGTGAAAAGTATCAATTTTGTTCAAATCCAACTAACTGAGTAAGGAAGAAAATAAATTAATTTCATACCAAACGGAGTGTTTTTACCGTTACAATAAATATTATGATGTAACCTTTGCAATAACAAACTATGTGTTGGTCTGCTGTCGCAGAATATAAACAGAGAAAAAACAAACCAGCTAGAACTAGAACTCAATGTTGGAAGTGGGAAATAGAACACCACGTGTTCAGGTATTTTTTTCGGTTAGTTTCAACTATTTGCTTATAGATTATATAAAAATCTCATTTTTACAAAATTCCTGGTTTGCTCTCTTGTTACATAACTCTTTCGAATTGTCGTGGCTCAAACACACTTATTTACTTGTCCTCTTAATAGTACTCTGTTTTAATGTATTATTATTGGAGGATAGGCTGTTTGTTATTTACAGTTATTTCTTTCATTCATTACACGCACTTAAATTTTGCAAGCTGTATTTATTTAACCCTAGAATGTTATCGTTATTGAGTAGTAGTGTATTACTATTGATACGTAAAAATGACGTAATAGGCGAAAAAAGTACTTTTGAGCTGTCTTCTCAGAGTATAATTTTTATTTCTTTTTTTTGTAGTTTTATTTCTTTAGGTCCCCTTTTTAATTTGTATTTTCACTGAAATAAACTTATATGAAATATAAAATCATATAGACCTAACTACAGGAAAAAACTCTAAATAAACGTTTTATTTATTTTCTTTAGTTTTATTTGTTTTTGTTTCTAATTTCTATTTATATCAAAATAAATTTACAGGAAAGAAAAAACCATATAAATCTACAATTTTTATTGCTTTCATTAATTTTACTTATATGATTTGTTTTTTGTTAGAATAATTTTTAATTAGATGAAAATCAATGGATTCTTATGAATCTTGGTACTAACGGCAGCCGTAGAATGCACCCACGTATCTACAAACATGTTTGTTACAACATATTGTGGTGAGCGTTATCGTTCTATATCCAACTAAATTTGATTTGATAAAAACACGTGAGAGCAGCACAGGCAGAAAGAAAAATTTTCTTCCATAAGAAAAGTCTGAGAATTTTTTTTTTTTCAAAATTCGGTTGGAGTTTTATTACTAGATTTTCAGCATAGGAATTCTCTTCAGCTTCAACTGGATATGTTTTGGTTGAATTTCGTACAATTTATTTTCTTTTCTTCGATAGCTGAATACGTGATGAGTAGGATCCGAGACTTCGGACCCAATAGAGCAGTTCAGTGGGAAATCCGCATAACGGCGTACTGAGTATAGTGGTAAAGCGTATAGTGGGTGGGGGTACTGTAGAATGAATGCCAACAAATACGCAAAGAGAAACGCTCTGGATTTGAAGGTTCTGACGAATAATTTGGTTTTCATACAAACGCATTTTCAAACTGTGTCTGAAACTATTACACGATTAGAAATGTCAGAGCAAGAGATGCCGGAAGCCCTCAAATTAGTTGAGGAAATGACACAGAGAATTAATGAGACACTAAGTACACTGGTTAGTGAACATGTAGAACAGAAGTGGAAATAAATTTTATGTAAAAATAACGGATATGTAATATTGTGTAACATAAACAGCAAATTAGTGGAGAGTCAACCGAGAATAAAGGACTGTCTCTTAGAGACTGCGAAGATGTTAGGTTTTTTTCGTTTTGCATAGTTTTTCACAGTCCAGACTTCGTTTGGCAGATAACCGAAAAAGATTTACGTTTGAGACACTGAGGATGTATCTTGTAGTACATTGCAATTCGGTACTGTAACTACACTTCCTAAAGACGACCAATAGGATAAGTGAAGAAATTGAAATTGCTACATGCTTATTTCCACCATCAGCACTGTGTATAATTAAACACAAATGCTTATAAAAGACAGGAGAACAAATGCTTTTCACATTGTTTTGACATTGTCATTGCTTAATGTATATTTACTTTCAGAATGTACATAAGTGTGTGTTTCCCCATACTACCATTCTCTATTCTAAATAGCAATGTTGTTACCTCAACACATCTCTACCTTTCACTACCTGCAGCGAGTCAACAACCTATAGTACATGTACAGTAAACTTACTGTATCATGTCCCAAGTCTCGAAGCCTAGTGATGAGTTTCCCGTTTTCTTGCTTCTTTTTCTTCTTTCTTAATTTTTTGTTCCCTACAATTATTCTCAATCCCTCCTACTGTATCTTCCATTATTTTTTCTCCTTGAGCTGCAATTTCATCCCGTTATGTATTCTGGATCCTTGTCACTGTCACAAGCTTCATATTCAATCTCTACATTGTCTTCAGCACCATCATCTCAACTTTCAACTATAATTTGCATAACAATGTTAGGATCTCACGTAAGTGTTTATCCAGAGTTGCTTTGTTAGATAAAACACACTTATAAGGAAATAAATAAACTGCACTGACAGAACATGTTCTATTAATACTATTGATGCGTACATCTAACGTACACTTCCAAATATATTTTCTAATAACTTGGCTAAGCGTGTAAGTTGCAACTTGCTGTCACGACTGATCGTCAGCAACTGACAGGTGGAGGCACAGCTAGAAGGAGGGGCTCAGTTGATTGGAAAAGTAGCGAAGATCAATTGTTTATCCATTAGGGTACGTACACGTTGGAGCGACGATAAAGGATAAAAAGAAGCAGTGATGCTATATCAGAGAGAATTGAAACATGCATTGTCATTGAGGTGTGCATATTGGAGTAACGATAAAAGCGAAGATACACGATAAAAGCGACGATAAACGATAAAAGCGACGATAAACGATAAAAGCGACGAAAAAGAAAAATTCAATTTTCTTCGCTCTTGTCGTTCATATGATCTCTGATTAAGATAATATTAATCTGTATAATGACCAGTGGTTATCAACATATCCAAATATTAATCGATTTCTGATTATTTTGGCATATTAAATTATCATGGATATTGACAAATTGATGAGTTGTACATTTATTCGTGATGCGTTATGTGATCATAAGAACCAATCACATTACAATGAATTTATACTAGCTTGGGGATGAGAAATGGGTTCAATTTTGTACGTACAGTGGAAGCTCCTAAGTTCGACAGAAAACAAGTTCGACATTCTATAGTTCGACTGCTTACGTAGGAGAATTAGACACTCCCCTATATGGGCACTAAGAAATGAGTTTGCCATTTGAATGGGAATTGGTTCTGTGTCTTGTAGTGATACTTTTGTTAAAGAAAAACATAATACTTTATTGATTAGGACATCCATATTTAATCGCTGATTTTAAATTAATGAACTCTTCTTTTGCTAATTGAGAATTTTGCCTTTTGTGAGACGGAACTGTCGAAACCCACTGTGGTACCAGAAGAGCTGACACAAGTCTCGGGGCGGGGAGGAAATGCAAGTAGAGTACTGTATTCGTTGTTGGATAACCAATAAGAATTTGTATTCCTTTCACCTGCCACACCCACTACCCTTACTGGACTGAACTTTCAATTCTGTTCAGTCGAACTTAGGAGAGTCCACTGTATTTAAGTTATATTAACCTTGAACCTAGCAGCTGGTATTTTCTATATGTGTCTTCTTTCATTAAGTGAATGCATAGAATATCTTCTACTGATAAATCAAAATGTTCGCTTCCCGCGTCCTCGTTGCTCCGATATGAGCACTTGATTCTTTGATAATACCGTCGTCCTGAGTGGCGCAGTTAGTATAGCGCTGGCCTTCTGTGCCCGAGGTTGCGGGTTCGATCCCGGGCTAGGTCGATGTCGTTTAAGTGTATTTAAATGCGACAGGCTCATGTAGATTCACTGGCATGTAAAAGAACTCCTGCGGGACAAAATTCCGGCACACCGGCGACGCTGATATAACCTCGGCAGTTGCGAGCGTCGTTAAATAAACCACAGTTTTTTTTATAATACTAAACCGTCTCTAGGTCGTTTCTTTCATAGTTTAACGTTGCTCCAACGTGTACGTACCCTTATAGTCAAAATTACGTACGATAGCATTCTATGGTTAACCTACTTCCATTGACCTAATTGCTGTATAGACGTTACAAGCAATTATAAGGATTTCCTCAAATCCCCTGTCACGTTTCTTTTACTACAAACTTTACAGGATCTGCCGGGGATTGAACCTCCACCAGACCGTAGTCCTAGTAGTCGATTGAGAACTATGACAAGGTCTGCAGTTTCTTAATTCTTACAAATTGCTACGCCTGAACTTTCCATTACAGCCTTTCATGTCGTGTAAAAGTCGAACAGATGTAATTAAGGAGTCAATAAGAACTTTTCTTGTTTCCGTGTCGTTGTTGAAACCTAAATTGGATTTAAAAGTAAGTCATCTAAGGTCTTTTAAGTTGTAGAGTTAGACTTGGTACAGGATGCATAGAATTCATTTCAAACCGTTATTTCCATGTTGCTTTGTAAATACTGAGGAGTGTACTCATAAAATAAGTAGCTTGTGATGAAGCCTTTGTAACGTCCTGTTTTTTGCTCTCCCTAGACTTTACAATTTCATATTTTTGTAATTCATTATATTGCATTGCGAAAGAGGGATTTTAATTTTATTTTGCATTCATACTGAAGCTCATACAGGCGTCTTGAATGCTCTGACAAGGAGAAATCCCGAACACAAATGCGATCTTTTAATAGAACGCATACCAATCTGAAGCGTGGGTTTCAATACTCCTAAGTAGCAGATGGAAACCAAATGTGTTTTAGT
Source organism: Periplaneta americana (assembly GCF_040183065.1). Taxonomy (NCBI): domain Eukaryota; kingdom Metazoa; phylum Arthropoda; class Insecta; order Blattodea; family Blattidae; genus Periplaneta; species Periplaneta americana. Next base: position 173,501,158 of record NC_091118.1, read on the forward strand.
TATTTATTTAACAACGCTATAGCAACTACAGGGTAGCGTTGAGGCCGAGAATTTGCCATGGTATTACCTGATATTTACCCTAAGTTAAGGAAGACTTTGGAAAAACACAACCAATTAATCAGTCCAAGCGGGTAACGAACCCACGCCACAGTACAGTTCCGGATCAGCAGAAAAACGCAATACCGCCTAAGCTACGCTATCTTAACGCGAGAAGTACGCATCATAGATGAGTCGAGTTAAGCGTCGTTCAACAGAGAATCGTTTGTCCTAGAATTAAGTCTATCCGATCATTCCTCAGAAGTGGCATTTCGGAGTAGGATGTACTGAAAATGTGTAACGCAGTAACAACGTTGTCAGTCACCCAGCCGGACGAAGTGTAAACTGCTGACGCAGGACACGGTTCGAAAGGGGAAGGATGTGGGTACACGACTGTGAAATTTTGGACCGCGAGTTGCCTTTGTAGCGGACGTGATGGGTGAGGGGCGCACGTTGGGGTACCAAAATCTTGCTCACGTGGTTCTGCGTACCCGTAACTTGAGATTTATGAGGTCGAAGATAGGTCGGGTAAGTGATGTTTAACAGAGTATCACTTGTTTTGGAATTACATCTCTCCGATCATTCCTCAGAGGTGACATTTCAGAATTGGATGTAAGGAAAATGTGTAACGCAGAAACATTGTTGTAACAGACACGAACGAAGTGGAAATTGTGAATGCCACATACAGTTCGAAAGAGGAAGGATGTGGGTACACGACTGTGAAATTTTCGATCTCGCGCTACGCTTCTAGCAGAAGTGTTAGGGGCGCACTTTTGGATACCAAAACCGTGTTCACGCGGTTCTCCCGCGCTCGTATTTTAAGATGTACAAGATCGTAGATGGGTAGTAAGTACCGTTCAACAGATAATCGTTTGTTCTAGATTTTTTTATTTTTAGTTGGTTATTTAACGACGCTGTATCAACTACTGGGTTATTTAGCGTCGATGGGATGGTGATAGATGAGACCGAGGATTCGCTATAGATAATCTGACATTTGCCTTACGGTTGGGGAAAACCTCGGAAAAACCTAACCAGGTAATCAGCCCAAGCGGGAATCGAATCCACGCCCGAGCGCAACTCCGGATCACCAGACAAGCGCCTTAGCCGACTGAGCTACGCCGGTGGCCTTGTTCTAGAATTAAATCTTCCGATCGTTCCTCAGAGGTGAATGTAAAGAAAAATATATATTTTTTTTAATGTTTAGATTTTTTTATTTCTTAAATCAAAATTAATCGATCTCACCGCATGAATTCTACCGACGTAATTTCACGACTGAAACCTCGCGGACCCTTCCATAGTAAAGTGTCCCACTGCAGTTTTAGGTACTGAGATTTGTTATGTAATAATGTTAAAAGTCAGCGTGAATTTCATTTTGTGTCTAGTGTATATTAGTAGATTAACGTTAATTAATGTTAGAAAAATTGCATACAAACTTTGAAACGAGTAGAGCGCATCTGACATTCGGAAAGAGGATGCGAAGTAAGAACAATAAAGCAAAAAATGGTAGGTACCATATGAGAAGTGTATTTAGTTAGAAAATCACCTCTGATATAAGCAAAATATATACAGGCTGAACCGTAAGTGATGTCATTAATTTCAGGAGGTTATTCTTTGAGTTAATTCAAACAAAAAAGTTTAATACAATTTTGCTCGTTTTTGCTTCCTTTTCGAGATAAAAACTATTTCATATTGAACATTTCATAGCGTGTTTCGGGAAAGCCATTGATTGAATTCCCAATATGCTCAGCCAATTTAAAAGAACGGTGTATTGTAAGTCGTGAGCGTTTCAAATACTCCGTCGTATGCATACTTTAAATATTCTGGTGAAAACTGCAAAGTCAGCGATGAGGAAAATGTACTCACTGAGTACTTTCCCCTCTTTTTCTCCTTCAACCCAGTCCAATGCTAGTGGTCTTGATTCCTCTCTACTGGGATCACTGGCGTTGACTCATTACTCTCTACTGACCTTGCGTTTACTTGCAGAGTAAATATAGAAGATGGCTTCGAAACAAAGCTTTAATTTCTACGATGAACGGGAAAAAAAGTATTTTTCTCCCTTCAAGATGGAAAACAGGAATGTTTACTTTCGAACAACATAAGAAACTTCCGTCATATTCAATGCTAAGTACACGCCACTGTAAATTGACGTTCAGTCTTTGTTTCGTGTCGCTACTTCATAAAAAAAAACGGTGCTAAACTTTGGAAGGGGTTGAAATGGCCTTTTTACCCATGATGCTCAGTTCCCCATCGCTGTACAAAGTGCAGCCTTCCTGTCCCTGTGTTGTAAAAGCTAACGAGGAGCACTGTATGGGGTGTGATTACACCTCAAGTACTTTTTTGGTCTTAGAGAGGGCAGACGTAGATGTATATATTGCTGCATGATTTAAACAAGTTAAAATTTAAATTATTGATGATCCAATTTAAAAAGTAACTCATTGTCACACACGCATACACATACTCGTATATACGTAATACGCTTTTCAATATATGATTGACAGTAGACAGGCTTTTCGGCTCTCAGTTTCATCTGAGACAAACCAGAATCTTTCCAGAGTTCTGAAAGGGAGTTTCTCAGGTAATCTGTGGCGAATCATCGACCCCCATCTTACCAAATATAGGGTAACCAGATTCACATCGATAAAAAAGAGGACACAAAGCTTCAAAAAGGAGGACATTGTTCGAAAAAAAAGGAGATAAAATATATGTATACTTAGATTTAGGCTTAGGCCTACATTATACTTCAAATTACGTCAATGTCTATTTTATTACAAAATATTTACTGTACATATTTAGGCTTATATCATACTTAAAAGTATGTTAATATCTATTTTACTACAAAATAATTATGAAAAAAACTTAATAATAATCATTTTACAGTTAGCTACATACGAAAGTCAAAAGGAATTGTAATTTATTAAAGAGAACAGAAAATATCTATTCACATTCGCACCTCGATCTCTCGAATTATTAGCTACCTCTGAGCAACAACTATAACATGATAAATACTGCAATCAGCACTCTTCAGACATCCTTACAGGAGCTGTCTAAATGGTTCTCTAACTGGAGATTACTACTCAACATTACCAAGACAGAAGCTAAAATCTTCACTTTAAGGCCTATTCATAATCCACCTTCTTTGGTTCTTCTAAATGAACAAATTACATGGCTCTCTAGTCAAGAAGCTGTGAAATATCTGGGACTATTTACATGGAATGCCCATATAACTCGCATTGTTACACTAGCCTCTTCCAGAATTCGAAAATTATACCCCTTGTTTAATAGACGTCCACAAATTGGATTGGACTGTTCAATGCTACTCTACACCTCGCTTGTACGACCTCTTCTAACTTATGCAGCGCCAGTGTGGGGGGCAGCAAATAAGACTCACATGCATCGCCTACAAGTTCCCCAGAAGAAGTTCCTGCGAACAGCAACAAATGCCCCCTGGTTTGTAAGAAATCAGCAACTGCATCAAGAATTGGGAATTCTTCCACTAGAACAGTACATCCATTCAATGTCAAAATCCTTCTTCAACAAACTTCCTGACGTTCCTGGAGCTGTGACATATAACATTGGAGCAAGATCTTGTCAGCCATCTCGACTTAAAAGGAAACTTCCTCAAGACATCTTTCTTAGCGATACTGACGACTCTTCATAAACACAAAAAACCATCTTCATATTTTTATTCTCATAATTCACAAAAATGATTAATTAACTAATTTAAATTACTTAGAGGAGCCTTCAGAGCCAACCTCAGCATGATATTCTGTATGTGATATTCCATAATTTAACAATGGTCTGTATAGCAAGTTTGCTTGTCGACCAATAAATAAATATATATAAAAAAACTATAACATGAAAGAGCAAAAAGAGTTATGATCGTTGGCAAAGAGTATATTCCGTCGATGCTGCTGCCACCTACTTGGAAAATTACTTGAAAAAGACGTCAAATCAGACAATTTAAAAATATCAAGCATACAAATTACGAAAAGAAATTCATTTCTTGATTTTCCAAAAATTAGCCCGGACCCCGGACAAAGGCCTAAAAAGGAGGACATACCCGGACAAAAGAGGACGTCTGGTCACCCTAGCCAAATATCATTTCATCGACGCTAAATAACCGTAACTGATACAGAGTCGTGAAATAACCAAATAAATAAATAAATATATAATTATAAAAGTAATAATAACAGTTGCAGTAGTGGATGATGATGATGATAATGATGATGATGATAATAATAATAATAATAATAATAATAATAATAATAATAATAATAATAATAATAATAATAAACACCTGATGGATATAATGCTTACATTCAAGTCATTCTCTACTTCACACTCAAAACAGTGCTCAATGACACTGAAAACTGCAGAATAACTATGTAGAATGCAAGAAAAGTAGGTTTACAGTGTCGCCAACATTATAATATGAGTTCCTGAGAGGGTTGTACATGAACCCAAGCATAATTTAATTTATTTGTGGGCACATTGTTGACAAAATTGGAGCGGTAACAATTGGAAATAACATAATAATGTTTTTCTGACACAAAATAATGAATACGTATTGCTGAAATCACATATGATGATATTATTGATCAATAACTAAAACTGGGGTGTGATCACACCCCTCATAGGAATACGAAGGTTAAATCAGTTTGAAATCGCGCCACGACTATGTGGCAACCGAGTCTGTACTGACAGCAACATCATGTCACTTCTGTTTAGTCGCCTCAATAAGGTTTTATTTTTTATTTTATTGGGTTATTTTACGACGCTGTATCAACATCTCAGGTTATTTAGCGTCTGAATGAAATGAAGGTGATAATGCCAGTGAAATGAGTCCGGGGTCCAGCACCGAAAGTTACCCAGCATTTGCTCGTATTGGGTTGAGGGAAAACCCCGGAAAAAACCTCAAGCAGGTAACTTGCCCCGATCGGGATTCGAACCCGGGCCACCTGGTTTCGCGGCCAGATGCGCTGACCGTTACTCCACAGTTGTGGAAGCCTCATAAGGTGCAGACTAGTATTTGCTTCTAATACGATAGAGAAATATTTTTACAAATTCAGACAAGTGCTCGAGGCAATTTTTAGTATCTTTCCTTTTTGCCTCTCTATCTCTTTCTAAAATTTATGAGTTAGGCCCCACAGTCAGGGTTTCTACGGGGTGGACAAAATAAAACTGACCCGCGGAAAATATATTTGAAATATATGAATTTACATTATGTATAATACTGATGCGGAAATGACCCTGACAATGCAGAAAACCGTGATTTCAATCCAACAATGGGTTGTTGTTGTCACATTTACGCGCATGCGCATCTTCCGCATGCTGTCCTGAGTTTCGCTGTGCCATTACGTTTGAGTGAGTGAGAGAAGCAGACGTGTTTAGTGGACAGTTGAATGCAACACAAAATTGTGCTCACGATAAAACAACGCGTGTTCACTGTCGAGTGTTATGCGAAGCACAATTCATGGAAAAGGTGTGCGGAACTGTTTGCGCAAGAGTTTCAGACTGGACGTGTTTTGGCAAAACCTCCAGCAAAGGTTGCAATGCAAAACTTAGTGACAAAATAGCGTGAAACTGGCTCTGTAGTGAATAAAAACCGGAACTATCCGAAAAGAGTTCGAATGTCACCAGAAAACATTACTCTTATAAGTATAAATATACATAAATGTAAATATTACAGATTTTCCGGGCCAGTTTTATTTTGATCACCCTGTACAAGCCCTTGTAAGTGCTAACGGTGGCCTAGGTATTTATATGGATCTAGGTGTTTATATGGATAAAAGTTTAAATTGGAACATTCAAGTTGCAGAAACCTGCAAAAAAGATTTTCATTAATCCACTCGTTTAGGCGATTGAAGAATTTTCTACCCTTTTCCATGAAAAAAATGTTAGTGCAATCACTCGTGATGCCCAGGGCCGCCGAGAAGGGGGGGCAAAGGGGGCAAGTGCATATGGGCCCGTGAGCAGTAAGGGCCCGTCAGATTAAGTGAATCTGATTACTTTTAATTATCACGAATAATTATTCACAGGTACATACCGGTACTATAAAATTTTGTAAGAGTTACATGAATCTGACATATTAACCAACAATAGTAGAATTAATACAAATTAATAATAATAATAATAATAATGATTTATTTTAGCTGGCAGAGTTAAGGCCGTAAGGCCTTCTCTTCCACACAACCAGCAAAAAGTGTATATACATATGCATGAACTTACAAAGAATTCAACAATTTGATTTAGATGAGAGTTACATATATACAAGAGTTATTTACGAATTAAACAACAAAATACTATGAACTATTAATTAAACACTGAAATAAACTGTGTAGCAGAATTAAACTAAAATACATAGAATGTTAATATATTTCAAATTATATTAGATAATAGAAAGAGATTATTATGAGACAATTTTGAAAATGCAGCACAATCAGGATGATGTCTAAAGAAAAAAAGCAACAGTGTAGTCTGTAATATTTTAAATCAGTATGATTGGAGTGAAATGCTAATAAGGTTACTTTTTAAGCTGTTCAAATTACCACTTCAGTATGTAAATGTTCAACTTTTATATAATAGAATATCGGTTTCCCATGTTAACAATAATTGACACGGCACTTGAGGCCTATGGGATTTGCCTGAAATATATTCCTGTCATACCGAACACGTTCAATTGATTTGTCCTCTTAATTACCAACCCCTGCCGACTCACCGCAATATGCTAGTGGACTCTCCCAAATCCAAGCCGGAGGATTACATTTCCTTTTCTGTAGGGCCTACATAGTATGTTTCGTGACGAAACTTTCGTCTTTTCGTTGTCATTTTTCTAGTAAATTCTGTTCATTAGTGTTACCAGTGGACAATGGACAAGTAGAAGCATAAGTCGGGAGCTGAAAAGCGCAAGGAGAGACGGAAAAAATGGAAGATATTAAGAAAGGGAGTAGAACTTTGACGTTGGTGTGAAATTGAGCGACCTTGGAAAACTAAAAAGTAGTAATTAATAGAAAAGTTTCATTCAGTCAATACTTAACAGTGAGTTAAGTATTGACTGAATTAAACTTTTCTATTAATTGATATTGTACTTAACGGATCAATATGCCTTTGAAATTAAAAAGTAGCAGACAAATTGTGTCGATGAATGTGTTGTTCGAAAACAAGAGCCTTTCCAAAAATAGTATTACAGTATTTTCGAAACTCAAGAATGGAGAATGTATTCCCAGACTCTGGCTAGTGTAAAGTGAAAGAAATCAGGGAAAATAGTACAGTGACTAATTTGTTTCACTCCACACTAGCCAATCTCTGGGAACACATTCTCCATTCTTGAGTTTTGAAAATAATACTGGAAAGGCTCTTGTTCCGTCACTTAGAAGGTTATTAGGCAGGTGGGGGGTAGTTTTTCGAAAAACACATTCAATGACACTTACAATTTGTCTGCCACTTTTTAATTTTTCAAGGTGGCATGTTACTTGCCATGACTCAGAGTCAGGAACTGTGTGGGTAAATTTGTTTCACTTGCATATAAATAACACATCATTTTTACTATTGTTTGCTTGTTCTGATTCAATACTACTATTATCAGAATGTTTTTCTAGATAGCCACAACCATCAGTATTCACTTCTAATCATGAAGTGTCTTCATTTTTGACAACCTGATGGGCTTGAGATTGGTTTACTACCTTCATTAGCAACGGTCAATTTCACAACAACTTCAAACAAAATGAAGGAAATAAAAATGTATTCAGAGTAACAATGTGTCAAGAAAGAGTAACCTTGGCCTCCTTAGCCTGGAGAGCAATCTTGTTAGGTCTTTAAATTTTGATGATATAATTGATGATTTTGCTTCAATGAAGTCGAGGAGAGTTGTTTGTTGATGTTGGCCTACAAGTCAGAAATTACAGCTGTTTAAGAATAATGTTTTCTGAAAACAAAACGAAACAAACGACAACGAAAAGAGGAATGTTTCGTCACAAGACATGCTATGTAGGCCCTACTGAAAAAGAAGCGTGATGAATATAATATATTGTGCTAATGTGAAGTTTTGCTAAAAGTTTTCAATGTAACAAATGTGTATATTTTTAGATTCGTATCTGTGTATAGGGTTATCTTTTATTTATTTTGCAAATAATAATTATTACGGTCAGAATAATTGGCAACTTGTCATTTTTTAACTTTTTTTTCAACAGGGCCCGAGCATAATGTTGCATAGGGGCCCATAAATCGTGTCGGCGGCCCTGGTGATGCCCCACTTCGATTACTGTGATATTCTGCTTACTGACCTAAGCGTTACTTCGGCGCAGAGACTACAACGTCTTCACAATATGTGCGTCCGTTTCGTCTGCAATATTCGCTGGGCTGATCACGTAACACCATCCCTCGAAATGTTGTCCTGGCTCCGTCTAGAAGATCGTAGGAAAGTCCACTGTCTTTCCCTTCTCTTTCACATATTGCATTTCTCCACTCCTGTCTATCTTGCGTCTCGTTTTCAAAATTTATCCACCCATCATAACCTAGACACACGATCACAACACTCCTCAATATTATCCATTCCCTCCCACCGAACATCCTCATACTCATCTTCTTTCACTGTGGCTGTTCCTCGACTTTGGAATTCCCTACCTAGTAATGTCGGGGATTGTCAGACATCAAACCAATTTAAGAATAGACTAAGGAAATATTTTTCTAACAATTCTTGTTAACAATAATAGCTGTTTCAGGTTTCTCAATTTTTAATGGTTATATATATCACAGATAAATATCTAAATTATCTCATTATTATTATTATTATTATTATTATTATTATTATTATTATTATTATTATTATTATTAAAACTTGGACTCTCACTCAGAGAGGAACATAGGTTAAGGGTGTTTGAGAATAAGGTGCTTAGGAAAATATTTGGGGCTAAGTGGGATGAAGTTACAGGAGAATGGAGAAAGTTACACAACGCAGAACTGCACGCATTGTATTCTTCACCTGACATAATTAGGAACATTAAATCCAGACGTTTGAGATGGGCAGGACATGTAGCACGTATGGGCGAATACAGAAATGCATATAGAGTGTTAGTTGGGAGACCGGAGGGAAAAAGACCTTTAGGGAGGCCGAGACGTAGATGGGAGGATAATATTAAAATGGATTGGAGGGAGGTGGGATATGATGATAGAGACTGGATTAATCTTGCACAGGATAGGGACCGATGGCGGGCTTATGTGAGGGCGGTAAATGAACCTTCGGGTTCCTTAAAAGCCATTTGAAAGTACTATTATTATTATTATTATTATTATTATTATTATTATTATTATTATTATTATTATTATTATCGATTCCTTACACCGGTACAGATACTACGATCTCCGCAGACCGCATCCGTCTGATAGAGGACCCATGCTTTATTGAACACACCATATACAGTGGATATAAAAACTAAACACACTGTAGATTCATTTAACGCAGTTTAATTAACAGAGTTAGAAGATTCTAGATATTATGAACAGATAAGCTATAAATCAAGATTTAATCTGTTATGTAAATACCAAAATATGTGGTAGGAACGAACATGACGTGGAAGGGAGATTAATTACATAACTATTGTGTTGTTATGAGTTTGTTTTTGTAGCTGCAAATTGCTAATAACCAAATTAGAGTCGAAGATTTATGAAAAAGATAAATACCAGCAACACAGAAGCCGTGATTATATATTATATAAAGTGTTACTATTCCTGCTTCTGATATGGATACGGAGAACAACACAGTTTTTGGCACATCTACTTGGAAACTCTGTTTTTCATAGCACAATATTGATTAGAAAGTTCTACTTTGCTGTACGCATACGGCAAACACGCTGTTACGATTCACTTTTCCGTACAAATACCACAAAGTTGTCATAGTGTTATAAACAGCCATGATGAAACATTATGAAAGCTATCGCGTCAATATCAACACATCGTCAATATATGAACGAATAAATTGTAGTCAATGCCTCCTAGTCTAAAAATTCTAACAGATAATACAGGGTGATTCATTTTGGTATGGATAAAATCAAAACGCCGTAAAACATTTACTACTGAAAATAACGGAACAAGAAACACGGCCGCTAGAAAAAAGGCTAGTGGGGATAAAAAGAGAAACCAAGAGTCAGGAAGCGATACGAAAGAAAGTAGTGAAAAGATTAAGGGTGCGAGTGTAAGTGGAAATCTAGGATGTGAAAGTGAAAGCGTGGGGGGAAAATAAAAGAGGAATAGAAGAAGAAGAAAGAAATAGAAAGAAAGACAGAGATAGAAATAAGCAGAGACGAACAGTAAAGAAAGGTCAGAACCTGCGACAGCTGAGCATATAGCAAAGGTATTAGATATGATTAAAAAATGTTGGGATGTGATCAAAAAGTGCTAGTAAAGGGAAATTGTAATTGTAAATGATAGAGAAGTATAGGGGAGAGAGAAAGTGTATAAGCTGATGTGCAGAGAGAAATATAAGTATTTATAGGAAGTGAGAGTAGTGTGAAAGGATTAGGTGTAAGTGGAATAGTGAGAAAGTGAAAGTGAGCGCAAATAGGAATGAGTGAAAATAGTGAAAAAGGGTTAAGAGAAATGAACGAGTGACAGCATAAAATTAGTACTAACATTTGAACGTTGGAACAGTAAATGAATATAAGAGAAAGATAGGAGAAAAGGTCAAAGAACAAATAGGGTAAATAATTCAACATGATAATTTATAGAGAATAAGTGAAAATGAAATTTTAGTGAATAGTAGTTAGAGGAAAAAGGGGATTTGAAAGGCGTATATAATTTTAGATATATTACGATTAATGATCAAATAGAGAATAGCAAACGAAATGTAGGAGAAATACTGAAGGGGAGATTGAGCAAGTAATAAAAAAGGTACATAGTGTAATTGGGAGAATTTGTGTAGACGCGTACTGCAAATAATGTGTTACTGTAAGATGTTAATGGTGGCACCGGATACAGAAATGTGAGGTACACCATTATATGTAAAGAAGTGCTGTGACCAAATATATCATATCATATCATATCATTTAATACTGAACCTTATTTGTTTAAGGGTATATGTACGTGAACGACCACAAATATTATCAGAAAATGCAGGCTCTAAATTTCTAAAATTTTATAAGAAAATGAACTCACAATTGGACAAAAATTACAAGGTACCACAACAAGACCTATTAGAAGTTAAATATCTGATAAAAGTATAAAAAAGATTATTAATAAAATTTTTCAAACCAGTTTTATCAAGGTGTGAAAAAAAATCTGCAGTTACATCATTTCGTAACCATAACATTGTTATGGTCCCTCTGACATCTTTAATATTTTTCCTGCATGTAATAAACACTTATTTCTGAAATGTAGACTACTCTCTGACATGTAGAGTGGCTTATTTTAATACAATTAATTTTTTATTTGTCCTATATAAAATATAGTAAAATTTACATAATGTTTTGTGACTTAATTTTTCTATTTTCAAAGAAATGGGCATTATTGTAATCTCCCTTTTGCATAAATGCATGTTAAATCAGTGTACAAAATTTCAGAATTCTATCTCCAATGGTTGTGGAGTTATGAAATAATATGTGTGAAAATTTTCAAATTTTGGAAAACTTAATTTAAAGTAAAAAGTGAATTCTAAAAAAATATTAGTAACCTTTTTTATACTTTTATCAGATATTTAAGTTCTAATAAGTCTTGTTGTGGTATCTTGTAAATTTTGTTTAATTGTGAGTTCATTTCCTTATAAAATTTTAGAAATTTAGAGCCTGCATTTTCTGATAATATTTGTGGTCGTTCACGTACATATACCCTTAAACTTTGTGCCTATAACTCTGAAGATGGGAGATTCCTCAGAGCTCAACATGACTCCCATTGCGCACCCTGCACAACTCATAACGGTGATGCAATTCAGCCCATGTCCGTTGTAACATAAGAGGGGTGATTTGTTGAAAAGCTTGAGTAATTCTTACTCTCAGATCATCAATGTTCCTGGGTTTCTGTGAATAGACAATGTCTATAACAAAACCCCACACGAAGAAGTCAGGAGGGATTAGATCTGGGGAGTTTGTGGGCCAAGCCAAGAGATAGCTGCTTAAAATTACTGATCAGCAAGAAATCATTAATTGGGACGGAATCATGGCTTAGGGAAGACATAAATAACTCGGAAATTTTTAGATCGGATTATAGAGTCTTCAGAAAGGATAGAAGTGAAAAGGGAGGGGGAGTTTTCGTTTGTACTAAGATAGAAATAAGTAGCAATCTTCTGTGGATACATGAGGAAGTTGAAATATTGAATGTTCAGATAAGAAATGGGCTGGAAACCTTAGATGTAATAGCATGTTACAGACCACCCAGTGAATTAAACAATTTAACTTTGCACAAACTAAATGAATATCTTAATACAGTATCAGAAGACCGAAACGTAGTAATTGCTGGGGATCTAAACCTCCCGAAAATTAACTGGAACGGGATTTCAGGTACAAATTCAGATGCACAGACCCTTGTAAATGAATTGATCTGGCGTAAAGATTTCACGCAGGTAGTAAATGGTCCGACGCGTGACAATGCCCTCTTAGATGTTTACCTACTAAGACCTGTCTCTCTCTTTGTCAACTCTGAAAGTCTTCATAAAATAAGTGATCACAATAGCGTCTTATTAGAAATCTTATGGGAAAACACAGTAAATCCGAGGTCAAGTCCAGTGTCTGTCTGGAATTTTAACAAAACCGATGTCCATGAATTACAAACGTTTCTACGACAAAAGCATGATGACTTTCTAAGGACTGAAGGAAATATGGAAAATGTGTGGCATAAATTTAAGTGTATAATTTTCGAGGCATTAGTAAAATGTGTACCTTCTAAAATAATTAAGAAAAATCCGGACCCAGAATATTACACTAATTATATTCGCTACTTAAAGAAAAAGACAAGGCGCGCATTTAGCAAACGTAAACGGAGCCATGAGCATTGGGAAAAATATGTTGAATTAATTAAGAAACTTGAGTGTGAAAAAAGGTTAGCTCAGGAAAATTTTCTAAAAACTATTTTAAAAGAAGATGAAAGTAACAATTGGAGACAGTTTTATAATTATGTACGCAGGAGAAAAGGGAAAAATGAAGGAGTAGTGCTTTTACGAAATCAGAACGGAGAAAGTATAACTGATGACAAAGAAAAGGCCGACTTATTAAATTCCTATTTCATTTCGGTTTTCAATAATAATAATAATAATAATAATAATAATAATAATAATAATAATAATAATAATAATAATAATAATAATAATCCCGCTGATAGGAGTGGTTGTGTCACAGACCGTGAATGTGAACCAAATTCGACTTTCAAAATAACTTCCAAAGGGGTTAGAGAGAGAATAACGAAATTAAAAAATCGGAAGTCTCGAGGACCAGATAGTATTGCTACAGAGATTCTTAAATTAGGTTCCGAGGCCATAATTCCATACTTAATGCGTATATTTCATGTTTCCATAAACAATGCAGCTATTCCATGTGACTGGAAATCAGCTATAGTGGTACCCATACATAAAGGTGGAAATAAATTAGATGTCGGAAACTACAGACCGATTAGCCTTACATCTGTCGTATGTAAAGTCATGGAGCATTTGATATCGGATTATATTCGTCATGTTCTAAATGCGAAAGACTGGTTTTACAACCGCCAGCATGGTTTTAGGGAAGGCTTCTCATGTGATAGTCAAATTACGTCGCTGGTTCAGGATCTAGCTGAAGAGGTAGATAGAGGCGGAAGAATCGATGCAGTTGTGATTGACTTTTCGAAAGCATTTGATTTGGTGCCACATGACATATTAATAGATAAGTTAAGTAGGCTAGGAATAGATAAAAGAGTGGTGCTATGGATCCAAGAATTCTTAAAAGGTAGAACCCAGAGAGTTAGAGTAGGTCACGAAATATCGGAAATTGGAAATATAAGTTCAGGGGTGCCACAGGGCAGCGTTCTGGGTCCATTACTCTTTATAATATACGTAAATGACCTATGCCAGGATATTACATCAAATGTGAGGCTATTTGCAGACGACTGCATTATCTATAGAAAGTTTAGAAATAATTCAGATGTAGATGCTATTCAAACAGACTTGAATAAAATTTACAACTGGGCGTTAAAGCATAGGATGAAAATAAATGGTTCTAAAAGTAAATCTATAACATTTTGTAAAACCCGAGAGGAAACTACTCTTAATTACGAATTCAGTGGTGTTGTAATTCCGCAAGAACAATGTTGTAAATACCTAGGAGTGTATTTAAACTCCAAACTTTCTTGGGGAGAGCATGTTGATAATGTTACAGGCAAAGCATGGAGGGCACTTCACTTTATTATGAGAATCTTGAGAAAGGCTAGCCCCAAATCGAGGGAAATAGCATATCTAACATTAGTGCGACCGTTAATGGAATACGGAACTACATGTTGGGATCCCTATAGAATATATCAGATAAATTCCTTAGAAAGAATCCAGTATAGAGCAGCTAAATTTGTTAAAGGTAAAAGAGAAGATGGGAACGATACGATAAAAGAACTTAAATGGGAAACTTTGGAAAACAGACGTAGGAAAACTAGAATAACATCATTGTATAGAGCACATCTAGGTCAGAAAGCATGGGTAGACATAACGGCTCGGTTAGAAAAGCCAACGTACTATGGTAGGAACGATCATGATTTTAAAATCAAATGTAGGAAACAGAAAACGGATGTAGGTAAATTCTCATTTTTAAATAGAACTATAAATGATTGGAATGACCTACCTGCAGCGGTCTTTGAGGGCTGTCCTTCCTTAAGGAGATTCAAGAATAATTTAAAGAGTTGTGTATAAAGTGAAAATTAAAATTAAGGTGACATTCAACATTTAATTTTTTAAGGTGGCATGTATTTATCTAGCCTGACGAGTTTACTTCCTTGGTTTGAATTGTAAATTATTTAAAAATAGCGTGTAAGAGGGCCTTAGACTAGAAATGTTTAGTTTAAATGTAGTTCTGTTTATAAGTACAGTATGCATAAGAATGCAATTATTTGACTTATTTGAACTGTTGTATCAGTGAAGCGAAGTGAGTCAGTGAAGTTATGGTTTTACAGTGCAGTGAACAGTTCCGATCAGTGATAATTTATAGCGTCAATGAAATGTGTTCTATAGTGTCAGTGAAATGTGTTACAGAGTGTCAGTGAAATGTGTGCTAAAGTGTCAGTGAAATGCGTCATAGTGCCACTACAGGGAATGAGATGAGAGTAAAGTGAAAGACTATTGAAAATTATGTAGGACCTATACATAATCATGTAGGTTGTGTTGTAAAATTAGGTGTTTTATTTTATGTTTTATTATTATTGTGTTAAATTGTATTGTGTATTCTTATTGTATTGTGTATAAAATTGTATATGTGTTGTAAATTTTATTATGTATTGTAAATTTTATTGTGTATTGCTTATCATTTTAACTGTGTATTGTTAATATTGTATATACCACTGCCACCGGGTGCTTGCCCACTTGCAGTGTAAATAAATACATACATACATACATACATACATACATACATACATACATACATACATACATACATACAAATATGGAAAGAGATCAAGTATAGGAAGTGGAGATGGATTGGACATGTGCTGCGGAGAGAAGAGGGTAATATCGCTAGGACAACTTTTGAATGGAATCCACATGGGTCAAACAGGAAAGTTGGTAGACCTAGAGTCACCTGGAGTAACATCGTTAGAAAGAAGCAGAACAACTTGGATGGCGGTGGAATGAAGTCAAAACTATGGCTAAAAATAGAGTAAGATGGCGTGTTTTCACAAGGGCCCTATGCTTCCAGGAGGAGTGAAAAGACTTTGCTACTACTATATACTTATAATATGTAGTAAACACTAAACACTCTGTTAAAAGTGCTTGAGACTTTTACTTTTCCGTTTATGTTGACATGTGTTTGATTGCTGTAGGAACCAACAGAAATCATTCATTATGCTCGGACCGTATTGACTCTGGTACCTGGAATCCATCGTTGATATGTACTGAAGGAACCTCTCACCACGTCCGCACTTACAGAGCCAAGATTTGGTGGAAAAAAATCAAGGTGTGAATGAAGAGAGTACATTTTTAAGGACATTCGACAACCTAGATTCTGAAATGCTCTGAGCATAGTATAAACGTTTTGATAAAAATGTGACAGATTTATTCTTAATATTGCGGAATTAGCCGAGTCTCCCCTATGTGACTAAAATAATAAAAACACTTAAGACATTGAACAAATTTACTTAAAAAATTTGTTCAATGTATCTGATATCATGGTTTAAATCCTTTTTTTATGGTCAAGTTTACTCCAGTTTACGGTATGGAAAATAGTTCACTTCAGAGGAAATAGAAGGGAGTTCATTAAGCTATGTACTCCATAAGATCTCTCCTTAAAAATCTTGTCTCCCCACAAACAAAAACTGAAATGATACTTCTGTATTTTTGTAAGTTACATTAATAATAACATCTATTTAATTTGTAGACGTACGACCATCTTTTATATCTCCTCTCATCGAAACACTTCACCATTTTCATTTCTGTAAATATGTTTTAGCTCTTCCCTTTTTTCAGTGAGTGTAATTTCCGGTGGGCTTTATACTCTCATATTATCATTATTACTTCGCAGACATTTTCACTGATAACTTTTTATTTACAATTTTCACTTTCCACTCCTCTTCCCTAAACCGTAAATTACACTTTATTTTAAACGCAGATTTCTAACAGCACTGCCTGTGTATGTTGCTAAGAATAGATTTTAATGGATTCTTTCATTTTTAGACTCATTTTTTACCGATGACATCTTCCATTTCCCACAAAATATTGCTTACAGGCTATTCTGTAAGTATTATTTTTGTTTTCCATTGCCTGGTCCACATCGTGTTTTTTATTAGTGGGTTATTTTATGACGCTTTATCAACATCTATGGTTATCTAGCGTCTGAATGATATGAAGGTGATAATGCCAGCGAAATGAGTCCAGGGTCCAGCACCGAATATTACCAAGCATTTGCTCTTAATGAGTTGAGGGAAAACCTCGGAAGAAACCCAGTGTTGCCATTTTTGGTACAATTGTACGGATCTGGTACAATTTTAAGTGGTCTATACCACAACTACTTTTTTGGTACAATTTTAAATTATGCAAATCAAGATTTCAGGTATAACTCCCTGTAAAGTTGATTTGAATAATTTCGAGGGAAAAATTGTTCCGGAGCCGGGTATCGAACCCGGGACCTTTGGTTTAACGTACCAACTCTCTACCACTGAGCTACTCGGGAACTCTAACCGACGCCGATCCAATTTTTCCCTCTATATCCACAGACCTCAAAGTGGGCTGACAACCGTCAAGCAACCAACTTCGAGTGCACACTAACTCCGTGTGACTTAAATTGTGGTTTTCTGTTAACGAACAGTGACGTGTATTATGCACGGTTCGATACCCGGCTCCGGAACAATTTTTCCCTCGAAATTATTCAATTTTAAATTATTTGGTACAATCTGTACTTTCTTCTATTTTTTTTAGTATGTAAACAGACATTATTATAACTGGCTTTAATAAAGTTGAAAAAATTATTGATTGCTACCAAGCTGATATAGGTATCCTACAAGCAAAACTCAGCTCGGACTTCTCGCGGCGCGCAAGCTATACCACTCTTATTCCCCTGTAATAGGCGTGACAGCATGCTGGGAACGGGAGCATACGTCATCTGCGCGAGACAGTCACGCCCTCTTGTTTCTGCGCACTGAGTTTTCCTTGTTGGATGCCTATAGTACCAACGCTGTGGTTATTAACGGCAGCCGATAATCAAACTTACAGCCCACTTTAAGATCAACACATTAACAGAGAATGTAAGTAAATAGAAATCGGTATTGAGGTTTTTTTTTCCTTTCATTCACTTCTTGACCCATTGGCCATTGTTGACGTAGGTTACTACGATAACTGCCAATGTTGCAAAGCGGGACTTGACTGGTTATTATGATGTCATTTGTCTATAATTCTGTGTATTGTACCTAGTTACTATTTGTTTCTTTTTTTGCTGCAATTCGCAATGTAGTATTTGTCACAATGTATAGGCTGAACACTATTTATGACTTTGTTATTCCAATGTCTTAAATATTTTACCAACTTTGGCAACGTTGTATGATTACTAGACATCGGATTTTTAGGCACTAAAATTGCAGTTTTAGGCGCCTAAAATAAGCTCAAAATTTGTAAAATTAGGCTCTATTTTAATGAAAATAGGCATTTTAGGCACATCAAGGTATCATACTTATTTCTTTCACTGAAATGTTTAGTTATACACTAAAATACGCACAAAAAAGTATGTTAAACATTAAAAAAGAATACTATATTATATTTATAAACAGAGCTGCACAAATTTAATATATTGAAACTAATGAAATAATGATTATTGATATCAAGATTACTCATTTTAAGTTATTGAAATTCAGTTCCATGCTCAGACTTTATTATAATTATCTGCACAGTACACCACCAGAATTTTTTCTAAATTCTCTACAGTTAACCTTTGCCTTTTGTCCTTGAGAATCATTTTGAAAGCAGAAAAACTTCTTTCAACCGAAACTGATGTGAGAGGCGCAAATTTTAAATTAGGTACAATAGAAACATCAATACTTACTGGAACATTTACACTTTCCCCCGATATCACTCTTGATACTTTTTCCAACAATGAAAATCCTACATTCTTATTTAATACGTTGTCCCACTTATTTTTAACTTTTTTCCCAGTTTCGCCCAAAGCAGAATGTATGTTCACTTGAGCTTCCTTTACTATTGCTATTTGGCTACAAAGAGATTGTTTTTCACGTTCTAATTGTTCAATGCTTGCAGGTATGAAAGAAAAGTTTGATGTTATGTAGGCAATATCGTAATCTTTCACTGCTTTCACACACGCTGCACTATCAGTTTCAGGTAATTTATCAACAACTGTGACCACTTCTTTAAAATACTTAGAATAATACACCACTGACTGAATCCAGGTTCCCCATCATGTAACAACCGGCTGAGGTGGGAGTGGGATATCTGGAAAGTTCTCTCTGAATATTGAAATCTTGGATGGGGCTTTACAAAAACATGTTTTGTGTTAGAAATAAACGAATTGACAAGAGGAAATTCATTCCGGATTGTTTCAGAAACCCTGTGAAGGCCATGTGCTAGACAGGTTACATGCGTGAGGTTAGGATAAAATGTTTTAAGAAGTGGAGCTGCAGCAACCATGTATGAGGCAGCATCAGTACAAAACAACAGAACTTTAGAATCGTCTATATTACCTGAGTATAAAGACTGTAGGCCTTTATTTACAAAATAAGCAATGGCTTGGCTATTCACTTTCGAAAGTTCCTTAACACATACGAGGTGTGGAATCGAAGGTCCATCAGGACTAAGTTTTCCTACTACCATATTTACTATATACCTATTCATGGGATCTGAGGTTTCATCCACAGAGACCCATATGTAAGAATCACCTATATCCTCCCGAATGGAAGCTAAAGTTTCATTGTATATTCTGTCTAAGTAATTTTTTCTTAGGGTCGATTCAGATGGGATATTTTGTTTGCAGTATTTTTGTAAAAATTGTCTTAAAACCGGATTTTCAATTGCATTCCAGGGAATGTTAGCAGCAACAAACGCTCTGGTTAAATCAGATAGAAATTGCTGCTGAGATTGGATGAAGTAGGCTGTGTTAGTAAAGTTTGTTGCAGTTGATTTTTCTGCTGAGCTTTAGCCTTATGAGCCGCTCCTTGCACATGCTGCTTTAGGTGGCACTTCTTTTCTTGCGAAATCTAAAAATGTAAAGTAAACTGAATTAAAATAAAATCCTAATTGTTGTATTGCCGTATTTCTATCACAAAGTTAGTGGGTTCGAACAATCAAAATTTTAATGACCTGCAAATACTTTAACTATCGGAATTTAAAAAGTTAAAGTGTAGTGGTCTTAAAAAGAATTATACCTCAGGATAGCTCAGTCAATGTATAAATATTATAGGCCTATTCATTAAAATTAATAGAATTTATATATTTCAACTATTGTTACATACCTGTTTGCTACAAATCTTGCAGAATATTATTTTTCCATCATAAGTGAATTCTGAATATTCTGTTAGCCATTGCCGGATCAATGTAGATTTTGCACTTATATTTTTCGGCATTATCGCGTTAAACTTCACAGGAAAACGTACTACCGCTCAAAACTTCTCAACACAAATAAGGTGAGGGAAAGAGCAACTGTTAACGAGCATTCAAATGAACCGTTGTTATTGAGATTCAATTGGACAAAAATACAAAGTTCCACTTATTGTTGCATTTCCTGGTAGTGTTAACACTAGGAGGGCCATTCTTTTAAATATTTTGTAACGAATTACCCTACTAATTCGCAGTTTTACGACTTTTCATAAATATTTCAAAAACACTCTTTCTCCAAAAATTGTGATTTTATGACACTCTGAAGGGCAGTACAGCTAATCGGTTTCAGACCGAAAACAGTCATTTTTATAGTATAGTATATCTCTGAATCGGTAGCAGCACATGTTGTGATTGTTGCCTGCTTCAAAACTAAGGTTGGTTCTTTGTCGGCATTTATGCCTCCAAACATGTTAAATTCGGTGAAATCTATTGCGAGTGTCGTGAGATTCAAAACATTTTGTTTCCTTTATAAATGGTTTCATGGCCGGTGTGAAGCAAACTTTCCACTTTTTAAATGCCTTAAATTTCGCAGTCAATGCATGTATAAATTATAAAAAGTAAGAGTAAAATGCGAAACTTTACAGTGAGTTAGGCATTTTTAGGCGAATATTAACAAATTAGGCTCTAATAACCGTTTTAGGGCATTTTAGGGCACTATAAAACTCTTTGAATACCTTTCAATTTCCATGAAACACAAATATTAATAATTATTTTTACTTTTCTCCTAAAGAAACAAAATAGGCATTTGCCCTAGAATCCGATGTCTGATGATTACCAATCTATTCCAATTGTGTACTGTTCAGCAATGGTTGTTACCAATATTAAAGAACTAAAATAAAGTTTGTGAGTTTTACTAAATGAAGAGTCCACTGCAAGAATGATGGATGTCATTTGGAATACATTTTGCAGGAGAAGCAATGGAAAGTTTGAAATGCTTAGCGCTCAAAGCTTAACTGTGATTTTCCGATCATTACTGCACAATGACTATCAGTGTTAATGCCATATAACTCTCTATGTACATTCTATATGTCTTAAGCTATGCATTGACAGTCTTGGTTCATTTTCGACAAGTGACATCCATCATTCTTGCAGTGGACTCTTCAAATGTTTATTATTTCCTTTGTTAAAATAAAACATGTTTGCAGATACATGTAGTCCTTATATACATAGACTTAGCATAGATAAAGAAGGCTACGAAAATATGTTCATGCTCTTTTTTTTGTCTGTATTTGTAAATTGTATATGTGTCTTCATGAGAAAATTTGGCTGGTACAATTTTGGAATATTATAGAAAAAATTCGTACAATCTGGTGCATTTTATTTTCGACCAGTGGCAACACTGAAGAAACCTCAACCGGATAACTTGTCCCAACCAGGATTTGAACTCGGGCCCGATCGTTTCACGGTCAGGCAAGCTAACCGTTACTCCACATCGTGTTATCTCTTCAGTAACTTCTACACAATATTATACACCCGACGGCTCTATGGTGCAACTGTACTCGCTCCGCGGTTACTAGAATTTCTGTGGGCAATGTGGGCACGGTTCCTGGTAATCCTTGGAGCACTTAGTCCATACAACACGCAAAATATCACGAGCAACGTTTAGCGCTTTAGGAGGTCGGCAACTTCTGTTATGCGGGTTAGTATATCGCAGAACCGCCGACGTTATCCCTAGAGTCATTTGTTTGCATGTGTATACTTTCCGACCGAAATGAAGGATTTTATGGCGGTATATACGTGTTTACGTTCTGTAGTGTAGGGTCTGGATTATCTTGTAATTACCTTGAGTACAGTGAAATGAACTTGACACAAACTTGTTCGGAATGGAAACACGTAACTTGATTACTGAGTATAAACAGTGAACAATAAATACAAGCTCACGTGAGATTGTTGTACAATTAACATTTCTGAATACGTGAATAAAACAAGAGAACTAATCAGAGCGAGGAAGAAGGAATGGTTTCTTGTTAACAAGAAGGGGTTTCGTTCTGACTTCAAATGCAAGAACACAATATCGTCTGTAGCTGCATTTAGATTGGCAACAGGCCGTGATTGTTTGGCCAAACACCTGCATATGTAAGTCTCGTCGCTCTAATTTCCGGCAGCCAATCGCGTTGCAGGTCGGCTACATTTAAACGTGTGCGTCTTTTGATTCGCTTATGAAGACTTTATTCATTTCTTAAGGCTCGATAAATATTTAATATAATCGCCCGCCATTTTGGCTCTTTCGTTGGAGTTCGCAGAAAGCACACGAAGACTTTCTTTGCCGCTCAATTATTTGCTGAATTACAATTCGTTTGATTTATTATCACAGGAGCTACGACATGATAATGTTTAACGGTGTGACAGATTCCTCGTATGGTAGCTCGGCAACGAAAGAACAAAAATGGCGAACGATACTACCTACCTAGACTTTATAGAGCCTTCACTTCCTAAGACGTAAGCAAAGAGGAGGAGTCACGCCGGGAATAACAGCGTCGCGACTATAATTGTAATATATCAATCCCCTAACTGCCTATTGTGCAACTCAAGCCAAGAAATGGATTCGGAACACCTGAAAATCTGTGCTTCAGTGGCTGACCATGATAATATCTTTGAAAAATTTTGGAGTGCAAGAGGTCAAATGACTTTATTGTCAAACGCCTGGCATTAGAAAACAACAACAACGTAATTGGTGATTAGTAGAGCCCGGATGTTTAGGCATTTGTAACAGTTAAATTAGGCAGCAAAAAGGCAATAAAAACTAAAAAAGGCATTATATATTTTAGCAATAATTTAAATTATATCAGTATAACTAACATTTTTACTTCGTAGTTGACACATGTTGGCTTATAAAATACTATTTTTTTTTTCGTGATTAACTGTATTTTCACAAACCTTGCATAACAAAACTGTTGCATCGTTTGAAAACACATGGGCACGAAATTCACTGACGTAAGCATGAAGTTTACTTTTCAATGATTTACTGAATTTAGGCATTCTAGCTAACCGATCTCCTGTCACCCGACAATAACTGACTGTTCCTCACTCAAATTTCTTTCTCTACAATAATAAACACATGTAACACAAAATTGTAACGGTAAGATTTGAAAATATGAAAGCAAACAACTTAAAATGCTACGTGACAACTTCTATGAGAATGAGAAGTTATTAAATTATAAACTGATTGTTGGTATCGTGAAGACATGACATTATGATTGTCGATCATTATTCATATTACACCGATAACATTAAAACACGATTATAAGCAGATTAAGCACAGAAATAAATTACTTATATTTACTATTGTTAGTAAAGAGAGTCATTGTTTCATATATTTAAATTCCATACACATTACATTACAATTAATTAGAAAATTACAAATAAACAAAAAATACTGATTTAAAATGACAAAAGGGGCATTTATTATTGCATTATAAGAAACGCCTTAAAAAGGTAAAATAAAAATAGGCCCTATCACTTTGATTTACCCCAAATCACATTTATATCTATGAAAACAATGATTTAATTCCACTCAGTAAAAAAGGCATTTTGCCAAACGTCCGGGCTCTAGTGATTAGAGATAGAATAGCGAAAAACGTACATAATTTATACTTGAACTTAGTACCGGTTTCGCATAGACCTATACATTTTTTTTAAATATTTTGGTATTTTATAAAATTTTTCAAACATAGCTGCGAGAAATGAAATGCATATAATTAATATAATGGGTCAGGAAAATTAAGTACTTAAGTTATACGGTGGAGAAAGGAGAAACTTATGTTTAGAAAAAAATGCATACATTTTTTGCACACTGAAATAATAAAATATAATGGGTTAAAATATTATAATACAAAGGGAGTGGATTAAGACAAAATTAGGCATTGAAAGAAATCGGATTAATGGATATAAATTTAACATTGTAAAATTCCTTTGCAGAAATAAACGTTACATTTGTTTGGGCCAAATTTTTGTACATTTGAAGGACAAAACTAAAATTCTTTCAACCATTGATATCACAAAACACTGACTCTCTTAAATTGACTGAGTATATTGGAAATTAAATTAATGGCTATCTCAAAACCCGCTATGAAATGTTTAATATAAAACAATTTTTATCTCGAAAGGAAGTAAAAACAAGCAAAATTGTATTAAACATTTTGTTTGAAACATCTCAAAGAATAACCCTCTAAAATTAATGACATTACTTACACTGTATAAAGAGGTGGCAAGATCAATAATATGTCTGCCTCAAAACGGGGAAATATAACCAGATCCTGTTTGGGAAAAATAATAATGAATAATCCCTACTGGAAAGTGTAGAGCATTACTATCTTCTACAGATTAATAAGTGAACCCATCCTCCTCGGTAAAAGATAACTCTCAAATCGTTAAAGGAAAAAGGAGGAGGAGGGGATTAAAAGAAAAAGATAAATGTCGGGCTATAATTGGAAATATCCAACTAATTGGTCAATAAAATAAATTGAAAGCGAGAGATTGTAGAAAAAAACATATGAAAGTAACAGTGGCCTCAAGGAGAAACAAACTGATGACAAACTTCTGATCTTCATGGATATATACGATCTATATTGCAGACATTTGCAAGTATAGGGACACTAGTCGTGTAGTCACTGGATTGAGGTGACTATCCGTTTCATATTTAACAGGACAATTCCATATTTCTGTGACTTCAAGGCAAAATGTGACGTATTTCTTTCAGTTCTTCGGGAGCGAGCATTTGAAATTCGAACGGCTGTATAAAATCATAATAATCATGTTTTATAACAATATTATGTAATAAAATATCATCAGTATCCACAACGGAAAATATATATATATATATATATTTTTTTTTTTTTTGCAAAATTGACATATCACCTTTTGGCTTGAACCATAGACTTGCAAATATGATCTCATAATTTCGTATTCAGAATGGAAAGTAATATCTGTTTCTCATTTATTAAACGCTCCGTAAATGTGC
This sequence comes from Periplaneta americana, assembly GCF_040183065.1. Lineage (NCBI taxonomy): Eukaryota > Metazoa > Arthropoda > Insecta > Blattodea > Blattidae > Periplaneta > Periplaneta americana. The sequence continues at coordinate 173,526,399 of NC_091118.1, forward strand.
CGGAAGTTTTACAGTTTAGGAACTGCATAAAGCTCAATCGTTGATGCAGAGTTCAGCACACAATATGCATGTCTGGAATTTCTCAGCGTCGATCAAACGTGACTACGTTATTTCATTGAGCGAGTTTGAATTGCATGTAATTTCCGGTGGCGGTGCCTTCAAAATAGCGCAGTGTTGATTCGTGCTGGCGACCTATTGGAAGAATAGCTCAAATGTCAGTGACAGGTACACCTGAATTAATTTACAGCCAATAATTAACTTGTTTCACTCCCTGTTTCTCCTTTTTTTCTTTATTACCAGCGAACTCTCAGTCAATATAGTCAGGAAAGCAGGTTTTTCATACTTGTAATTATTGGTCTTATTCAGTGAACAGTAATTTTATAACAGACCCATAATATGAATTTAAAAAATGAGATAAAAGTTAACCTGTATACGTCTTGCAGTATGCTGAGCAATGATTTTATAACAGACACCTAACACGAGTTTAAGAAATGAGAGAAAAGTTAACCTGTACACGTCTTGCAGTATGCTGAGCAGTGATTTTATAACAGATCCCTAACATGAATTTAAAGAATGAGAGAAAAGTTAACCTGTATACGTGTTGCCGTATGCTGAGCAGTGATATTATAACCGATCCCTGAAATGAATTTAAGAAATGAGAGAAAAACGTCTTGCAGTATGCTGATCAGTGATTTTATAACATTTTTAATAGGAAATGAAAACGTCTTGAGTATGCTGAGCAGTGATTTTATAACATTTTTAATAGGAAATGAAAACGTCTTGCAGTATGCTGATCAGTGATTTTATAACATTTTTAATAGGAAATGAAAACGTCTTGTAGTATGCTGAGCAGTGATTTTATAACATTTTTAATAGGAAATGAAAACGTCTTGCAGTATGCTGAGCAGTGATTTTATAACTTTTTTAATAGGAAATGAAAACGTCTTGCAGTATGCTGATCAGTGATTTTATAACATTTTTAATAGGAAATGAAAACGTCTTGTAGTATGCTGAGCAGTGATTTTATAAAATATTTTTAATAGGAAATGAAAACGTCTTGCAGTATGCTGATCAGTGATTTTATAACATTTTTAATAGGAAATGAAAACGTCTTGTAGTATGCTGAGCAATGATTTTATAAGTCTTGTAGTATGCTGAGCAGTGATTTTATAAAATTTTTAATAGGAAATGAAAACGTCTTGTAGTATGCTGAGCAGTGATTTTATAACATTTTTAATAGGAAATGAAAACGTGTTGTAGTATGCTGATCAGTGATTTTATAACGTTTTTAATAGGAAATGAAAACGTCTTGCAGTATGCTGAGCAGTGATTTTATAACATTTTTAATAGGAAATGAAAACGTCTTGTGGTATGCTGAGCAGTGATTTTATAACATTTTTAATAGGAAATGAAAACATCTTGCAGTATGCTGAGCAGTGATTTTATAACATTTTAATAGGAAATGAAAACGTCTTGTAGTATGCTGAGCAGTGATTTTATAACATTTTTAATAGGAAATGAAAACGTCTTGCAGTATGCTGATCAGTGATTTTATAACATTTTTAATAGGAAATGAAAACGTCTTGTAGTATGCTGATCAGTGATTTTATAACATTTTAATAGGAAATGAAAACGTCTTGCAGTATGCTGATCAGTGATTTTATAACATTTTTAATAGGAAATGAAAACGTCTTGTAGTATGCTGATCAGTGATTTTATAACATTTTAATAGGAAATGAAAACGTCTTGCAGTATGCTGATCAGTGATTTTATAACATTTTTAATAGGAAATGAAAACGTCTTGTAGTATGCTGAGCAGTGATTTTATAACGTTTTTAATAGGAAATGAAAACGTCTTGCAGTATGCTGATCAGTGATTTTATAACATTTTTAATAGGAAATGAAAACGTCTTGTAGTATGCTGAGCAGTGATTTTATAACATTTTTAATAGGAAATTAAATATCATGAATTTAAGAAATGCTAAATATGTTCAGCTGCATATGTCTTGCATTGTGCTTTGCAGTCATTATATGCCATCGTAACATGAATTAACAAATGCCTAATATGGTCACCTGTACACGTTTTGCAACCTAATTTGTGCACCATTACAATACTTTCTCTTTATCTTTAATCGAAATAGAAAGTGAGAATATTTGTAAATGTATTGTGTTTTAAAGTGAAATGTTTATGTTCGAAAGCCAACTGGAAGAGAAATGTTACGGAAAAATAAACAAATGGCCTTACTTGCTTAGCAACGGCAATTAATTGTGTCACACTCTTCTGACATCACTTACTTAGCAACGGATCATACTCTTGTATTGTTATGGTGATTGTTAGTGGTATAGACTTACGTTCTTGCATGAATTATATTTCTTATTTGTCTTATCATAGGCCCCTATTAACGATTTTAAAATAAACCAATTCATGTGGGACACAGCAATTTCAATGTAAGAACTTGTACACATACTATACGGTATATTTTCAATAAAGAAATGAAAGATAAATTTATTAATAATACAACATATAACTTAAACTTTATTAAATTTATTTCACTCTTAATAATACTAACAATTTTTTAAAGTAGAAGCGATTTCTTAAAAATCTAATTATCATAATAACACTCAACTGAAAGTATAAACGTTTTTACGTAATTGCAAGGATTCTATGAATCCCCTGCAATTTATTTTTAGCATCTTACTCTATTTTTAAAAGCATTTAACACATAACCTGATATGCCAATCAGAAACTCATACATTCTTTTGAGATTTGAAGCTCAGTCCTTTAGTGAAATGCTGTCTGCTAAATGACTGATCTACGGCTGGGCCACTTTTTCGAAATTAAGGAAAGACGTTGAGAATAAAACTGAGTTAATTTAAGACTTAGTACTGTTCCATAAAATATGTGTACAACTGTTACTTTATACAATGAATTGAAGTCAACATACTCGTACATTTCTTCAACCGCGAAAGCGTTTATGAACGTAGTTCTGAGTGTAAGTGTCAGATTTCAATGAGATGAAAGAAAACGATGGGCCTATATAGTAACCTGACACTTCACCGTGACTAAAATTGCAAATTTAACGACAATACGACCACTTATGCAAGGCCATAACCACCAACACATTACGGTGCATATGTCCATCTGTTGCACACAGAGGAAATGAATGGGACAGGACGCTATCTTGGGGCTGTCCTACCTTGCAGCTCATCTCTGCCGGTGTTATTGCCTCCTATTTCCATAAACCTGTCATTCCACACACGCTCATAACGGTGAATCCATTACTTTTATTAAGGATGATGTGCCATTATGTAATAATGTTTGGTCACTAAGTTATAGCTACACTAGAGAAGATCATGCATTAACTTCCTGAAATATGCATGCATTAAATTGCTAAAATATGGCCTATAAAATAAGTTACATGCAATAAAAGATCGCAATTCCATCGATGATAAATTTAAACCAAAGCTTTCATTAACCAAATACTATGATTGCAATGAATGTAACATATTAATATCTCGTTGGGGTATAGAATAGATATTGTCTCATAAGTAGGCTTGTAATGTTGGGAACCGATTACACAAGTTAACTGCATAGGTCGGGGACGTGAGCTAGTACGAGGACATTGACTTGGTTTTGCGATCCATTACGGGAACAACAACGTGTACATAAATACATCTGGACAGCTCTAAAAATAAATATACGCTAAATAGCATTACTAAGATATATATTTTACGTACCTTTCGTCATGTGTAGAAGAATTATCACAGAATTATTTGTGGGTTTCCTCCTTTCGTTTCTTGTGCTATACTGTCTCTGATTAAAATATCGCTTCTCATCTCGTATGTTTGTATTACATAATAGGGCTAGGGACGGAGCGGTTCGGTTCGGAGCAGTTACTGTGACGTCATTACTCGGTAGTACCGAGTACAAATTTGTGGCGGTAGATTTAAAATTTAGATAGATTGAGTAGATTTTAGAACGTACTTTGAAAGTGGAACCAAGCGTGTTTTAAAAGCGTCGTAGTAAAGCGCAATCGCTTTGCCAATTGACGAGAAAAAGGCGCTTCTCTTCATTGAAAAATGGCGAATGCAAATTTCATTTGCGTGATTACAACTATTTGCGAAGTTATTTTGTATGAAAGGCCTATTTAATTTTAATTGTTGTTATATATGACAGACGAAATAAAATTGATAAAATAATTTATAATACTAACAGCTAATAAATTAACATGTGAGGTAAACGTTAAACGCTGCAGTAAAACAAAAGAAATAGGCTCCATGAAGCGCTGCCTAAACACTTAAAAATAGCACACAGAATTATTTAGTAGTAGGCCTACGGAGAGTGGATAAAATAATCAATAAAACGTGGAATCTTAAACTGAAGAACATAATGTTTATTTATTTTATAACATTACTAGCCTTCAATACAATCATGTTCTTATTCGTGAAGAGTAATATTATTGATAAATTAAAGTAATTAGGTAACATGATTCGTAGAAATAAATACAAATAAAATTATGACTGATGAGGTAACACAAATCCAATAAACACAAATAGAAGAAAATATAATTCACTTCCTTTTTTAACATATGTTAATAGTAATCACTCTAGTATGATAATAATAATAATAATAATAATAATAATAATAATAATAATAATAATAATAATATATAGGATGAAAATTATAAAATTGTATATGTATTGTAAAATTGTATTGTGTACTGTAAATTTATTGTGTATTGCTTATCATTTTATTGTGTATTGTTTATATTGTGTATACCACTGCCACCGGGTGCTTGCCCACTTGCAGTGTAAATAAATACATACATACATACATACAACTCTTCTTCAATACTGGAGGTCTTTTAGCCCGCTTTGGGAACAAGGAAATAATTTGTCTTGCAGCAGAAAATATTTAAATACAACAGTATCTACGTTGTTGTCTGCTAGAATTAAGTAAAACACGTGAACTCTGTTTGAACGTTTGAACTGACCGGTAACGGCTACGGTTAACCGAGTAACTTCGGTGCTCCACTGCGAAGCACATAAACCGATAGAACCGAGTAACTCAACAGTTGTACTCGCCCCGTCTCCAGCTCTATTACATAATTTACATGTAATGTTCCCGTCATTCACTTCAAAACACTCACCAAATTCCGCTGCAAAAATGCGCGCCTGAGAACTTTTAACCTTCGGCATTATTATTCAGCAGGTACACTGTTTACATATGCTACGCTAGTGACTGGCGAACGGAGTATTCAGCAGATACATTGTTTACGCATGCTAGAGTACTCCCTGGTGGATAGTCGACTTGAAACCATCGTAACGCATCTCCTATCGGTCCACAACATTACAATCCTACTCATAAGTAATGTCAGTTTTGGAGAAAAATTTTAATTGGAGTGTGTTGTGACAAGAAATTAGTCTAATCTTCAAAGTAAAAATTATTAAATTCTATGGTCACGAGCCATCTTCCAGAGAGATTCTTTTTGTCCCGCGACGGTATCAGTTTATGGTTTTTCATGCGAAGAATATTCAGTGATACCCATTTCAATGGCTTCTAAGTTTTGGAAATTTCTTCCATGCAGAAAGTGCGCTATGGATAAAAATAGGTGCTAATTTGAAGGCTCAAGATCAGAGCTATATTCCAGGTATAGAAGCAGTTCGATTAATTCCAATGACTTTTTTTCCATGGTGGTTCGAGCGATATGGAATCTTGCATTGTTCTGTTGTAAGTGAATTATATTTCGATTAATTAGTGCTGGATACTTCTCTCTCATAACTTCATGAATTCGTTCCAGCTGTTGAGAATAAAGATTCGCATTGACTCACGTCAGTTTTGAACAAATTGCCAGTGCATCACACCTTCAAAATTCCACCAGATACATCACGCACTTCTTTCTATCCCTCAACACAGAACGTCTTTATACTCATCCTCCTACACTGTAGAAATACCACGCCTCTGGAATTCGTCACCTAATGACATCAGGGACTGCCGGAATTTATCATAATTCAAAATTAAATTGGAAAATTTTGTCTTATTTAATGCTTTTTAGATATTGCTAGAAGTGTTTGTGTTTTTTTTACTCTAGATTAAAATTGCAAGTTTCTTGTTTATGTTAGTTAATTAGTTAGGATAAAATTAATTACGATACTTAACCACTCATCTAAAGTTTGTGTGACTGTAACCTCTGTATATTTTTGTGTGGCTTTACTTGGTTTATAGTGTGATTTTTCTTTTTATTTCTATTTATTGTATTTGTATTTTTGGTGGTGTGGAAGGGAAGGCCTGATGGCCTTAACTACATCAGAATAAATAAATAAATAAGTAAATAAATAAATAAATAAATAAATAAATAAATAAATAAATAAATAAATAAATAAATAAATAAATAAATAAATAAATAAACATTACTTTGGGGCCACACCGATTTCGTTTAACCGCGCAAACTATCTGGGGTCTTTTCTGACCCCAAATGTTTTATATGCGCTTGTAATTTTGTAGACTGTAGTTATATTCATTCAGTATTCTAGATATGCTTCTATTATACTCTCTAAATTCATTTGTATATGTATTTTTACATAGACTGTTTATTTGTAATGAATTTCGAATATTTGAATTTGGGGTCACAAAAGACCCCAGCTAGGTTGTTGGCTACTTTTCATTTTATTTCGTTTTGTTCATCTGAAGTTATTTAATTTAATATTCTTACTACTATTTACTTTTAATGCTGGTAAGATATTGCCTTAGTTATAAAATTTCAGATTTTATTCTCTATAATACGAGTAGTTCATTACAATTAAATGCCACGTGTAATTTAATTTCGTATTCTGTTTCAACAATCCATTCTTCGACAATTTCGTATCGGAATATGTATGATAGGAATTTTCTTGTGTTAAATTTTAACTTGCCTTGTTAACATGTTACGACCTATTTTGGGTCATCTTCAGAACTGGTCGTTGTTGGTCTTGGCTCGTCTTGTTTCCTGTGAGGGTGCGTTCGTAGTGTAGAGTCAAAGAGTGTATGAGTTTTGAAATTGAGCTCACAGGAAACAAGAGGCGCCAAGACCAACAACGACCAGTTCTGAAGATGACCCAAAATAGGTCGAAACATGTTAACAAGGTACGCTACAATTTAACACAAGAAAGTTTTATCATACATATTCCGAAGTGATACAGTGTTAAAAGTTGTGTAATCAAGATGTATAATTTCGTATCATATCATCTATTCGCAAGTGATCCAAGTAAAGATCTCGACACAGCTTGTAGAGCAGCACCCTAAATGTTTAAGATGCCCTTGAGATATGGAGCGCTCGTATGTGGTATCATTAATTACTTACAACTCTTCGTCTTCTCAGGAAGTTTGTGTTAATTATGCATGCGGCAATGCATTCAGAACGGTAGAACGGAAAGGAAGTTCCTCCACATGCAGAGATGCGTCCGAGACCGTGTCATTATACCATCTCTTTGAGATAATGTTGCAGCAGTCCTCCTCCTCCTTCATGTTCCAATTCTAACAAGGACTGAACTCTCATACTCGTACATAACTCTGGTGCATGAGGTTATCAATTATGCTCATCTTCTATACGGTAAATCTTCATACTCAGTTCCATTTTTTAATTTATGTATACAAAGTCTAAAAGAAAAGTACTGTGATGAAGCAGAAATATTGATGTCGAAATTTTCACGAAAAATATATGTTTTTAGCTACCTTGTTAAGTACTAGTAAGAATGAGTGCGTGGCCTCTACTGGAGGTCAAATTTTTCAAGATTTAAATAATGTAGTAGGCCTAATCTTTCTAAATGTTCGTGCAATGAGAGACAAATTGCGGATAAATTTAATACTTTTATACTCAATACTCTTCAGAATATAAAAATGGAACTATTGGTTTTTGATAGCTAAAATAAGAAAGAAAAATAAGCATACAAAACCAAATTGATATTTTATAAATTGTTTTCCAAGTGCTTAATGAACAATTTTATTTGATTTAAAGTCTTTACATAGCAGTGCTGCTCATCGGAGTGACTACTACCGCGGAGAAATCGGAGATTACGAATAAAGCTCTCCACCGGTGATCTCCGGTTCTACCGTAGGTGGAACAGGGGACATACGGAGGGATGCGGTGGTTCGGAGCGAAGCGACAGTTAGCTCAAGGACGACCGGCGCGTACGGACTGACTGTAGTTGGAGTGGAATAAAGTGGCACCAAATCGGATATCCGTCGCATAGAAATTCTTTAATTTAATTGAAGGTAATAATAAAGTCGCACACTGGAAACTTTTGTGGGCGAATTTACTCTAAAGGTGGCGGAACTTCGAATTTGTTAGACCATTTGAAGCGATCGCACAAACGCGAACTTGATGAAAACAATTAGGCCTACACAAAACATTTGATACGATTTCTTTTTAAATTGTTTAAGTGCTATTGTTCCCAAAGGCCCACAGTATAGGAAAAAGTCTTGAAATTTCTCTAAAACGTAACTTTCGAGGCAATAAAAAACATATGAAATATTTAAAAGACGACTTGAGTTATATTTTGCTGTTTAGACAACTTGGATTATATTTTACTGTTTGGATTAAAATATTGAGTTTCTGAATGAAACTAAAGAAACATGTGGTAATAATATAATAATTACAATTATTCTTAAGTTGATATCCGCTTATATTTTTATTACAGAGAAAGAGTGGCGCGTTTTAGAAGAGGCAGTTCAAATACTGACACCCTTTAACATAATAATCACAATCCTGTCCGGTGAAGAATCTGAATAAATTATGTTGGACAGTAAATTTTAACACATTGATAGCCCACGTTTCTTTTGTTCCATTCTGAAGCTCCCTCAATATAATTTACGTTAAACTAAACCGATCAGAATAATAATTGACAAACCCTGTTTGCGATTAAACGAGATTTTCTAGGAGAACTACAGTATACATGTTTACATTAGCTACTGAAAAGCTTTACTTCTGCGTTAGTTTTGCAGTTAGATTGAATGTTATTAATTTGATTAATGACATAAAACTAATACGGCTTTCCACATATACTATGAATTTTAAAACTAGAAAAAAATCTGTCAGCTAACGTAGCACTTCAAGCAACACAAGAAAAAAAAAGAGCCGAAGAAAGAGAGAGAGATTAACATAAAAGAGAGAATGAACAACAACAAATTACAACTTATTTTAAAAGATACGCTGACGTCAGCGGACTCGAATCACTACCTGATCCGAGCGGAAAGTGTATGTCTGCGCCACAGCACATGTACAACCTGCGCTGCATCAATCGGAGGTAATCCGGAGGTCTCCGATTGAAAGCGCGCAAACAACTGCTCCGGAGAAAACCTAATCATAAGCAGCACTATTACATAGTGAACTACGATTTCATCCTAAAACTAATGTACATTTAATACTAATCAAAACACGCAGACATGGAATATTGCTTTGTCGAGAAGGTCCAGCATCTTGGCCTACTCGATCCCTCGACCTTAAACATTTAGATTTTCAGCTATGAAGTCACTTAACACTGGTGTATTCAACACCTATTGATGACATGCAAACATTGCAGGAATGATCTTCAATGCGTGCCAGCAAATTAAATATCAACCAGGTCTGTTTGAGACAATGCATAATTTTTTAGACATAGGGCTGAAGGATGTGTGTCAATGAATGACACAATATTATGCGATAATTAAGGGCAATCACATAGAGCGGACTATATCTCAACAGGTATACATTTTAGTACTCATGTACATTAGAATTCTGTATTTGTTTTGGTCAACAGCATCTACTGTGAAAATATTAGGAGGTTTTTAATTCCCTATATATGTATATCCTCCTGAGTCGTAAGAGTATAGTATACTATACCATACTTCATGATTATGATATAAGATGTGGAGAGACCTGAAGTATAATATAATACTGTAACTTTAGCTGCATTGAAAGGATCAATTGCTCTCCTGAAGCATCACCTATATTCGAAGTAAAACCAAGTTCATTAGCATTCTTTACTTTTTTGTAACACTTGCCTCTCTAAAACTAGGTATATTTCCACCAATTACAAAATGTATTTACAGCTATGTACTTGTAGGAGTTTCATTGTCAAAACAAAATTAATGGTTCGCTGAACTTGTAGGTAAACATTTATACGGTTAAGTACTCTTTGTCCCTTGTGGCAGCTCACGAATAGTGAGAAGATTTCTAAATTTCTATCTGCATTTGTACCCTAACTTTTTTTTAGTATTTTTCTTCATGTCAGTGACTTTTTTAAGTGTAGAATTATATTGAACTTTAAAAATAAAACAACAAAAGTCTCAGGACTCAGGAGAATATAGACTGGACATAACTCCTCCCGTTAATATCAAGGGGTGACTGCGGGAACGTTCCGAAAGAAGAAGACGAAGAAGAAAAGCAGCAATAAGATGAGACGTATAAAGAAAAGATAATTACATTTACACAAACTATAAATTAACTCTACTAACCCACAAGACATATATATTGCATATCGGGTTAAATGAAACTACAGAGAAATTATCTCAAGGGAGAAAAAATTGGTAGAAGCAGATCCATGTTCTATCAAAACTTCCTCACAGAAGAGGAACAAAATATGTAACTTCAAAACTCTCATTAAAAACTTACGCCCAGAAAATTAGTTACGACAAAGTCTTCTCTAATAACATATTCTTTCCAACTAAAGATATGTAAATTAAAATCCATCAGACCTTGCATATTAAAGTAGATGGTGTCTAGTTCAATTAAGTTTTCATTAATCACGATATTGGAGAAGAAAGAAGATCATTAATCATGTTGTCACCCTACCAAAATTGTATTATTTCTTCTGAATTATTCCACGGTACATTTTACTCCACATAAACAGACTGCACTCGATACCAAATGCTTTCACATGGGCACAACTTGAGATATTTACGTCACAAGCTCTTACATTATTCATGAAGAGCTGAAAGTGATGTTTCTTACTGCGTGGTCCGTACTCGATGGTTATGCAACACGAGACGTGTGTGCCAAGAGAAATTTACTCTAAGTTATGCATATAAAGTACTACATATGATATACCACATAATACACTGAACTTAAAATACAGCATCAAATATTCTACCAATAAACTTGGAAGGCGAAATATCAGCTGAGTTATATTATTAAAACATTTGTGTGCTGTTTCTTAAAAAGATCTGTTTGACACAAGAAGCTAAAACCTGACTTCTAATTAAAATGAAGAATCCAATTAAGATTAGACAGTTCATAAATTCAAACTAAAGGGGACCGAGGTTTGGTTCCGGACAGTTTCTGGGAATTTTTTTACGTAATGCATCTTATATTTCGTACACATGAGGACGTCACCCAGTGTAGGGCATTATTCGAATAATATTTCCATCTAGATTATTATTCGAATAAATATCAAATCAAAACATTTATTTAGGATTTATTCATTCGTGAATAACGAAATATTAGTCATCGCAAATGAAAACATTATTCATTATTCGTTATTCGTCATTCTCAATCGTTGTTAATAACAAATAAATTGTAGTTTTTTTAATGTTAATTTTGTACAGTTATGTACTTTGCAATGACAAATGTTTGCAAGGAACTAAATAAGTGGTCAAATATTTGGATTAAGAACGGATTTTCCAAAATAAATGTCACTTTTTTTTTCAAAATAAATTTCATATTTTTTCAAAATAAATTTCACATTTTTTCAAAATAAATTTCATATTTTAGCAAAATAAATTTCATATTTTAGCAAAATAAATTTGATATTTTAGCAAAATAAATTGTATATTTTACGAAAGTAGATTTCATATTTTTCCAAAATAAATTCCATATTCTTCCAAAACAATTTTTTTCAAAATAAGTTTAATATTTCTCCAAAATGAATTTCATATTTTTTCGAAACAAATTTCATATTTTACCAAAACAAATTTCATATTTTTCCAAAATAAATTTCATATTTTTCCAAAATAAATTTCGTATTTTTTCAAAATAAATCTCGTATTTTTCAAAATAAATTTAGTATTTTTTCAAAATAAATTTCATATTTTAGCAAAATAAATTTCATATTTTAGCAAAATAAATTTCATATTTTGGCAAAATAAATTTCATATTTTAGCAAAATAAATTATATATTTTACGAAAGTAGATTTCATATTTTTCCAAAATAAATTCCATATTCTTCCAAAATATTTTTTTTTCAAAATAAATTTAATATTTCTCCAAAATGAATTTCATATTTTTTCGAAACAAATTTCATATTTTTCCAAAATAAATTTCATATTTTTCCAAAATAAATTTCATATTTTTCCAAAACAAATTTCATATTTTAACAAAGTGTTTTTCATATTGTGCCGATCTCTGGTTATTGCCAATCCCACTGTCACAACTCTAAATAATGTCGGTTTTGATGCAGCATCGTTAAATAACATTAAAAATTGGATAATGTTGACGGTGAAACAGAAGAGCCTACAAAAATGTGTAGTCGCCCTCGGTAGAGCAGTTGGTATAGCGCTGGCCTTCTATGCTCGAGGTTGCGGGTTCGATCCCGACCGAATTCGATGGCATTTAAACGTGTTTAAATGCGACAAACTCATGTCAGTAGATTTACTGGCATGTAAAAGAACTCCTGCGGGACAAAAATTCCGGTGACGTTGATATAACCTCTGCAATTGAGAGCGTCGTTAAATAAACCATAATTTAAATTAAAAAATGTGTAGTTCTGTAAGGGCAAGGGTTGATTTATATGTCTGAAAATAGAAATCAACGATGATCTTCAAGAGAACAGTGATTTATGGTTGTAGCACACAAACGCCGCTGTCAGGTGGTTAGTTCCTTGTAGCGAATAAAACCTCACAATCTGTAGCAAGACTGAGGCGTTAAACAAGTCCGTTCTTTTCCCGCAGCGTACATCTGGGAAATCAACAGTGGTTACAGCAGCACCTGAAACCGGAGTGAGGGGACGAGGATGGGCACAGACTAATTTAAACTGCAAAACATCAGTAATTTATTCCATCTCGAAATGCGTACGTTACTAGGAATTAATAAGATTCTTTACAATTTAAATCGTGTGCAGATGAAACGTAGAAGAGGATAAAAGGAACTTTCAGCAAGCAGCTCACCTGAACACACAAACACAGACTGCAATAGTCGATGAGGCGGTGAGAATTCTTTGCTAGCAGGGAGGATATGTCTTCGATTCTTGAGGCTGATTTTTTAACACATCCGACTCATTTTAAGGACACTCACTGTATGTTCAAAATGTTACCTGAAAATAATCTACTTGCTTAGTTTCGCCAAAATTTAGACAGATAAGAAAAATGAAAGCTTGTTTTACATTTAGCTTACCCCAAAAAAGAAAAAAAAAAATTCTAGCTTGATATTCTGAAACTGACTACAGATCAGCCATTCTAGTTGTCACGGATGTTACATTTTTACTACTTTCAAACTCCATATATTGAAAATGAAATGACGTTTGTAAACTTTTATTATGAGAATCAATTTAGAAGATCAATATAATTTTACAGAAAAAATGTTATTGAATAAAATTTATAATTGTTGCAGAAAATAAAGAAAAGGTTCCGTCACGGATGTTACAAGATACCCGGCCCCGGAACAATTTTTCCCTTGAAATTATTCAAATCTGCTTTACAGGGAGCTTTACCTGAAAGACTAGATTTGCATAATATATACGTCACTGTGTACGTTAACAGAAAACCACAATTCCAAGTCACACAGAGTTTGTGTGCACTCGATGTGGGTCTCTGGCGCTTCGTCAGCCCACGCGAGTTGTGTGGATATAAAGGGAAAAGTTGAGACGGTGTCGGGTGGAGTTCCCGGGTAGCTCAATTGGCAGAGCACTGGTACTTTCAACCAGAGGTCCCGGGATCGATACCCGGCCCCGGAACAATTTTTCCCTTGAAATCATTCAAGATTTTTGAACTCACTTCACACCTTATTAACAAAAAGTGTAAAACTCAAGTCTCTGCCCTAAGCAAAAAAGGTTTCATTCTTATAGTGTCTATGTCAGTGATGTCAAAGCAAGCGCATTTTTTTGACCCTGACGTCGTGCGCGGGCATCAAACGCTAGATATGGAATGAGGAAGGGTTGCGTATATGAATAAGCAGCCTGTTGGATTAAGAAGACAGTGGTGCACAAACTTCAAGCGAAACGTGAAATTTTATGTCGTTATTTTTATATGGTTTCTTTCTGTTTGATAGTATCTATATTGTTTGTAAAACAAAAGTACTAACACCAATTTCTTAATATTGCACTTGTGTTAACGTTAACAACATAATAAAGATTTAAGAAGGAATATTCACATAAATTTCATAGTAGTTTAACTATACTGTACTAAGTGAATGAAACACATCATTCATAAAGAAAGTGATATCTAAAGGAAAGAGATTGAGTATGACATGATAAGTTGGAATTGATATCGATGGTATCTTTAGCCTTATAAAAGTAATCAATATACTAATCAAAACAATATTACAGTACAAAGCAAAGTTACCTAGGTACTGTATCTGTTTTAACTGTAACTAATATTACATAACAAAACACTTTATCGCACTATGCCTTTAAGGTGATATTGGTGCGTAACTTCCTATCATCAGAATATTAAATTATTTTCTCGAAATCTGCTGTAACAATAATTGCTTTCTTACTTCACTTCCTTACAAACATTTTCCATGCGAATATTTTCAAAATTTGTAATGCACTATCTTCAGTTATACGTATTTACGATATATCATATTTACGGAAACATTGTTTCAGTACCTGTAAGGCTAGTAAACAAACGTATCTGATAATTTCACTTTTCTGTAAAAAGAAAGATAGAGAAAATATTATTTTTAAATAAAAAAGCAAACATGTGAAAAATGAGCATTAAAATTAAAACTTACACTCTTATAATGCAATTATACTTCTCAGACAAATCTAAAAATTAACATGGATACAGTTTTAATAAGTTCTCTTCCCATTATCCATTGAATGTGTGCTGGCCATCCCTGTATATAGCTCGACCAAGCGGCATATACTACCTCACTCGTCTGTCTCTTTCCTTTCCGCTATAAAGCGCTCAGGCTCTCCTGAGCTCTAAAGGGCGCGCTTGCGCCTATGGGCATCAGTTGACATGACTGGCCTATGTGAAAGCTATGCAAACCTCATGGCATCCAATTAGTTCACAAAATAATAATCGGTAAATATTTTAAAGCTGTTTCTTCCATGTCACGGATATTACACACATTTTGTCACGGATGTTACAGATGAGGTAATGTACTTCATTTTTCCAGTTTCAAAACAACTGTGACATTTCGATGGCCCAGAAACAGACTGTTCCAAGTCCATTTTACTATTTTGTGCTGTAGGCTTTCCTCAACGAAACATGTTGCACATTTAATTTTTCCTTTTTTGTTCCTTATCTAACGAAATGGAACTATAAAAGTTGGAGATTTATCCTTCGAAGAGGTGGAAAAATTCAAATATCTTGGAGCAACAGTAACAAATATAAATGACACTGGGGAGGAAATTAAACGCAGAATAAATATGGGAAGTGCCTGTTATTATTCGGTTGAGAAGCTTCTGTCATCCAGTCTGCTGTCAAAAAATCTGAAAGTTAGAATTTATAAAACAGTTATATTACCGATTGTTCTGTATGGTTGTGAAACTTGGACTCTCACTTTGAGAGAGAAACAGAGATTGAGGGTTTTTGAGAATAAGGTTCTTAGGAAAATATTTGGGGCTAAGAGGGATGAAGTTACAGGAGAATGGAGAAAGTTACACAACACAGAACTGCACGCATTGTATTCTTCACCTGACATAATTAGGAACATTAAATCCAGACGTTTGAGTTGGGCAGGGCATGTAGCACGTATGGGCGAATCCAAAAATGCATATAGAGTGTTAGTTGGGAGGCCGGAGGGAAAAAGACCTTTAGGGAGGCCGAGACGTAGATGGGAAGATAATATTAAAATGGATTCGAGGGAGGTGGGATATGATGGTAGGGACTGGATTAATCTTGCTCAGGATAGGGACCAATGGCGGGCTTATGTGAGGGCGGCAATGAACCTCCGGGTTCCTTAAAAGCCAGTAAGTAAGTAAGTTCCTTATCTAATATACCTGGATCTTGCAGTCCTTTCACTTGAATATTTCTATGATGTTGATGACGACGATGACGATGATGACGACGACTAGTATAAATAAAGACCAACGCGTAAGACGACACAAAGTAAAAAAAAAAGAGACAAGAAACATACATCTCCAAGGGCTAATTTATTGAGTGATTAATTACTTTTAAGAGATGTGTTATGTACACCACGACAAGCAACTCTCTAGGGAATTTGTTCACTCTTTTCTTACCTTCTGTAGTTATTTTCTGAGCCGCAGAACTTTCCCTACAAAGTTCGAACAGTTTTTCTCTGAAGGTTATATAATTCTTTGAAAGTTACACGTCTTCATCATTCCAGAGTTCGCACATAGGCCACGTATGAAGTCCTCTTGAGAAACTCTTATACTATATAAATACATACTTCAAAAATTACTAATTGGGTGAGATACAATTTCATTGTATGTTTTAGCGTTCTTTTAACCTTAAATTGACAAAGTATCCTATAGGATACAACAGCTTAATAGGCTATTATGCTATAATTTTAATAGTACAATAGAAAAAAAATGGTAGGAAAATTAAAATTTCACAATACTAACGACATATAAAATATGGACATTGGGGTAGTTGTTTTCTTTACGGTCCGACAAGGTTTAATAAACTAGTGTGAGAAATAAAGCTTTGTCAATTTAAGGGTTAGTAACAAATTTTAAATTTGATTTTTATGCAATATATAAATATATCTGGGAAAAAAAGAAAAACAAATACTCGAAAGGCCTTAATTAAGGATATGATAATCTATACTAATAATACGAGTAAATCTGTAGCCGAAATTTTTCTGGTAATTTTCGATTTTCCAAAAATAATTGGTCCTAACATATATAATTAACCATCCTGAAACCGAAAATCGCTTTTTTGAAATTTTTGTTTGTATGTCTGTCTGTCTGTATGTTTGTTACCTTTTCATGCGATAATGGCTGAACGGATTTCGATGAAAATTGGAATATAAATTAAGTTCGTTGCATCTAAGATTTTAGGCTATATGGCATTCAAAATACATTATTTAAAAGGGGCGTTATAAGGGGGCCTGAATTAAATAAATCGAAATATCTCGCTTATTATTGATTTTTGTGAAAAATGTTACATAACAAAAGTTTCTTTACAAATAATTTTCGATAAGTTTTATTCCTTGAAAAATTTTGATAGGACTGATATTTAATGAGATAAATGAGTTTTAAAATTAAAATAACTGCCATCTAAGGCCGTGTAATGAATTAAAAAAAAATGACTTCGTCTATAAGGGGCCTTGGACAGCAACAATCGAAACCTATGAAAGATAGCCTACAGAGAATGTTTCTGTGTTTGTATAAAGTAATATCGGAAGCTATATTAACCGATTTGTAAGTATAATTAATTATTATTCCACCATTCGAAAGTGTAGTTTCTCTAGATGGACATAATGCTATAATGTTATTACAGTAACTTCTGATGTAATATAATATAATATAATATAATATAATATAATATAATATAATATAATATAATATAATATAATATAATATAATATAATATAATAATGTGACAGCGACGTGAGATTCGAAATCACGACCAGCGTCCCGCAAGAAAGCAGATCGCGCGGAGCACTGAGGGTAGCCGCGCGGCGGAGAGTAGTGGGGAAAGGGGCCTACATGCGAGGGGAGGCTGCGCGCGCAGCTGCTACTTAACGCAGTGAATGGGGAACGGACCTTCCCGACTCTTCCAGAAGTGCGTCGAAGTGGAGATATCCAGATAATTCTCTACACACCTGTAGAAATTTCTCGCAACTATGATTTTGCTATAAAAGAAGAAACGCCAGCGAACTCGAGCAGTTTTCAGTTGATTAGTCGGCCAGTCAGTGAGAAAGCCAGAGCAAGCAAGCCAGTCTTGTGTATCGGAGTTCTGCTCGAGTGTGAGTCCGCAACTGTATCAGCATCCGAAGGCCTGAGTTCGAATGCAGTGGACCGCAGTTGGAGGGACCTGAGTTCGAGTGCAGTGGACCGCAGTTGGAGGGACCTGAGTTCGAGTACAGTGAACTGTCTCTGAAGGTCTGTGGTTCGAGATACTGTGAACTCGAGTGACTGAGCTAGAAGAACTGAGAACTGATAGTTCTGATTTGTAAATAGTGCTTTGTAAATATTAGTTAAGATTAACAGTTCATTGTTGTTCGTACTAGTCCAAGTAAATTGTCATTGCCGTCAGTGGAGTGCTATAACGAATACTGTGTTGAGTGAAAATCCAATTGTTGACGAGAGCGTTTAAGGCGAATTGTAGAAAGGAATTATTGTTGGAAGAATACAAATCCTATTGTTGAGTGGAAATAAAAGTCACAATATAATATAATATAATATGTAATATTATATAATATAATTTAAGTTATTTGAAGGGTTCAGAACCATAGTGGGCCAAGCGCCATTTACTGAATACGTAGAAAACTGGGGTTAAAATTAAATTATTACCATAATTCAATGGAAACCTATAACAATTAAAATATAATATACACATTAAATCTAAATGATGTCAATCTTCATTAAACTATGGTTGCATGTAATAAAAATTAAGAAACATGTTACAGGAATTGTCATTGCACCAAATGAGTGCTCTCTGGATCAAAATGATCGCATTTTATTTATTCGGATGCAATTTAAATTAAGTAACATATTAAACGATTTATCCTTCTATCAAACACGAATGTTCTCTGGATCAAATGTCCTATTTTAATTATACAATTACTTTATATTTATTTCTAACGGGTGCAGCGGAGCGCACGGGTACGGCTAGTTTTAAATAAAATCTTTTATTTATAAGTATAATTTTATAGTCATCTTCTAAGATTTTATTTTATAATTGATAATCAATGGTGCTTAATTATTACATTTTATTTTTACAACAATATTCATATTTAATTAATTATACTCATTTGCTATTAATTTCCGGACCCTCTTGGTCATCCTTAATTAAAGCCGGACGAGTTACTTCTCTCTCTCTTCTTCTATTGTTATCACTTCTAATATTTTTCTCTTCACAAATATCAGTATTTAAAAATTATATTATGTTTGAATATATTGAAATAAATTAGGCCATATATAAATATTAAAATATACAATTTACACACAAAGGAGCAAATAGTGGTAGGTTCCAGTTACTTACTTACAAATGGCTTTTAAGGAACCCGCAGGTTAATTGCCGCCCTCGCATAAGCCCGCCATCTGTCCCTATCCTGTGCTAGATTAATCCAGTCTCTATCATCATATCCCACCTCCCTCAAAGCCATTTTAATATTATCCTCCCATCTACGTCTCGGCCTCCCCAAAGGTCTTTTTCCCTCTGGTCTCCCAACTAACACTCTATATGCATTTCTGGATTCGCCCATACGTGCTACATGCCCTGCCCACCTCAAATGTCTGGATTTAATTTTCGTAATTATGTCAGGTGAAGAATACATTGCGTGCAGTTCTGCGTTGTGTAACTTTCTCCAGTGTCCTGTAACTTCATCTCTCTTAGCCCCAAATATTTTCCTAAGCACCTTATTCTCAAAGATCCTTAATCTCTGTTTCTCTCTCGAAGTGAGAGTCCAAGTTTCACAGCCATAGAGAACAACCGGTAATATAACTGTTTCATAAATTCTAACTTTCAGGTTCCAGTTACATCTATGCTAAAAATAAATCTGTAGCCAAAATTTTTCTGGTAATTTTCGATTTTCCAAAAATAATTGATGTTAACATGTATAATTAACCATCCTGAAACCGAAAATCGCTTTTTTGAAATTTGTGTATGTCTGTCTGTCTGGATATTTGTTACCTTTTCACGCAACAACGGCTGAACGGATTTCGATGAAAATTGGAATATAAATTAAGTTCATTGTAACTTAGGTTATAGGCTATATGAAATTCAAAATACTTTATTTAAAAGGGGAGTTATAAGGGGGCCTGAATTAAATAAATCGAAATATCTCGCTTAATATTGATTTTTGTAAAATATCTTACATAACAAACGTTTCTTAAAAAATGATTTCCGATAAGTTTTATTGTATGCAAAAGTTTGATAGGACTGATATTTAATGAGATAAATGAGTTTTAAAATTACAATAACAACGCCATCTAAGGCGGTGTAATGAAATAAAAAGCAAATGACTTCGTCTATAAGGGGCCTTGGACAACAACAATCGAAAGCTATGAAACATAGCCTACAGAGAATGTTTCTGTGTTTGTATGAAGTAATATCGGAAGCTAAATTAACCGATTTGTATAATTAATTATTAATTCACCATTGGAAAGTGTACTTTCTCTAGATGGACAATGCTGTAATGTTATTACAGTAACGTCTGAGTGAATCGAGGACAGGTAATATTAAAATAGCTTCTTATGCACAGAAAACTTGATAGGCATTCGTTTCCTGTATTTCCTAAAATAATTTTTATGACCAAATGAATGGTCTCTGGATCAAAATGATCGCATTTTAATTTTTTAATACAATTTAAATTAAGTAACATAATAAACGATTTATCCTTCTATCAAACACGAATGTTCCCTGGATCAAATGTCCTATTTTAATTATGTAATTACTTTATATTTATTTCTAACGGGTGCAGCGGAGCGCACGGGTACGGCTAGTAATATAATATAAGTTAAATTGTAGAGGGTGGAAGTGATATAACTTTGCGGATTAATGGGGACAATAGCACATATTAAAATAAATAAATAGAAAACCTGTCTTGCGTTTTGTAATGAAGTGCATGATTAACTAGAAAATTAGGCTGAAAGTCTTCGTAGTTTGGCAACAGCGCGTCGCATCGCCTACTCCCGTATGAAACCACACACGCACTCGATCTGAACAGCTAAGGTCCGTCCCTTAGTCACTACAGTAGGGTTTCCAGACTTCCTAATGCAGATAATGACGATACGTGTTAAACTTTTTATACGACCGTAAAAAAAACGTCCATTTTATTAAAAAACTGCAAAGGGATAAATCAGTCATTATTAGTTCCTCTAATGATAAGAGTGAAAATCAGAATCGTGTTAACATTTAATGGAAAAATATTCTTTTGGGACGAATATGGTATTATAATTTTGTTGTACTCAATACAAGGAATAAGCTGTTAAAATCTGCACAGTTTCATTACTTACACTCTGTATAGATAAAATTTTAATAAAGTAAATAATTTTATACTCGACCATGCCGAAATGTAGTAATTATACACCTGGTAGCACTCCTTTAATGCATGTCATTAAAGTACACCTACACATAAAGTACAGATGTTCAGCCAATGACAAGTCAGCTTTGTACCGTTATAAAACCTCAGCCAATGACAAGTCAGCTTTGTACCGTTATAAAACCGCAAGTATCGATTATTCTCGGATATGCAATCGAAAGACAATTAGAGAAAAGTCACGGAGGCTGGAAATCCAATACTGTCGCAGAAGGTTATGTTCTGTTATTATAATAATTAGCGTTAATTGTAAATAATATTCAAATAAATTCAATTTGTCATCTCGTTTTTCAATGTCTAATTTAATTTCAATGTTATATCAAAGTTAATATTTAGTTTACTCTGTAGGTTCTTATAGGCTATCAAGGTCAATGTGGACATCTGTTCCTCAGAAAAAATCAATACTTTCGCGTCTGCGCACATCTCACAATTTACGAGGTATTGCTCAAGGTCAGTTAGATAGAAATAAAATGAATAATTTCAAGTTAGAAATATGATCGAGCATAAAAAGTCGTATGAAACTCGCCTATAATGGTAATTAAGAAGCTCGTATGAAAATGGTGAAACTCGCTTGCGCTCGTTTCATAAACATCCATACTCGCTTCTTAATTACTATCATTATAGGCTCGTTGCATAATGTACTAATATGCTCGACCATGCCGAAATGTAGTAATTATACACCTGGTAGCAGTTCTTTAATGCATGTCATTAAATTACACCTATTCATTAAAGTTCAGGTTTTCGATTATTCTCGGATATACAATCGAAAGACGAGAGAAACGTCACGGAGGCTGGAAATCCAATACTGTCGCAGAAGGTTATGTTCTGTTACTATAATAATTAGCGTTAGTTGTAAATAATATTCAAATAAATTCAATTTGTCATCTCGTTTTCCAATTCTAAATCAATTTCCAGGTTATACATTCTCTGCATTACATCAAGGTCAATGACATTATTGTTCCTCGGAAAAAATCAATACTTTCGCGTCTGCGCACATCTCACAATTTCGAGCTATGAACAAGGTCACTTCCGATCTTCTGTCAGATACAAATAAAATGTATACTTCTGAATAATATAAAGTTAGAAATATGGTCGAGCTTAAAAAGTCGTATGAAACTTGCCTATAATGGTAATTAAGACGCTAGTATGAAAATTATGAAAGTAGCTTGTGCTCGTTTCATAAATAATCATATTTTCATCTTAATTACTATCATTATAGGCTCGTTGGATAATGTACTATTATGCTCGACTATGCCGAAATGTAGTAATTATACACCTGGTAGTAGCCCTTTAATGCACCTCATTAAAGTACACCTATTCATTAAAGTTCAGGTGTTCAGCCAATGACAAATCACCTTTGTACCATTATAAAACCGCAAGTATCGATTATTCTCGGATATGCAATCGAAAGACAATTAGCGAAAAGTCACGGAGGCTGGAAATCCATTACTGTCGCAGAAGGTTATGTTCTGTTACTATAATAATAAATTAGCGTTAATTGTAAATAATATTCAAATAAATTCAATTTGTCATCTCGTTTTTCAATTCTAAATCAATTTCCAGGTTATATCAAGACTAATGTTCATCTTATTCTCTACGTTATATCAAGGTCAATGACATTCGGCCTAGGAAAAAATCGATACTTTCGCGTCTGCGCACATCTCACATTTCAGGTCAGTTCGCTACTCACTTACATAACCATAAAACATGGCCTACTTTTGAATAATTTCAAGTTAGAAATATGGTTGAGCATAAAAAGTCGTATGAAACTTGCCTATAATGGTAATTAAGACGTTCGTATGAAAATAATGAAACTCGCTTGCGCTCGTTTCATAAACAAACATACTTGCTTCTTAATTACTACCATTATAGGCTCGTTGCATAATGTACTAATATTAATGACGGAGAAAAATTCTCTCCTGCGCAGAGGATCGAACCCGGGACCCTCCGTTCTACGCACTGAGTGCTCTACCACTGAGCTACATCGAGGCTCAATCCACAGCACCCTCGACGTAGGTCAGTGGTAGAGTGCTCAATGCGTAGAATTGGCGTTCCCGTGTTCGTTCCACGGCGCCGGAGCGAATTTTTCTCCGTCGTCAACAAATATTAACCATAACAGATAATTATGTGGAACAAAAAAAATTAATAATCCTTACATAAAATTTTAAGTTGAAATTGAGAAAAAAACACTATTTCAAAAAAAAAAAGAATACCTATACAAAAGTTAAATAATGGACTTACTGATGGTTAGGGCTGGGAAGTTGATGAAATATCATTTTTTTTCTGAGACATCACAGACAATACAGGATGAAATATAAACTAGTTTCATTTCAACACGAACCAAGATAGCCTACATTTCGATTTTTTTTTTTTTTGCATTTTCCGGACTTTTATTATTTATTGGTCATTTTTTAGGAAACGTTTTACTTTTTGTTGTATTTTTTACCTTTTCTGCTTTTGAACGGATTTTTTTTACATATAGTCGTAATCTATACCTACTGCAGATTGCTTACGCAATTCCATTACATCATACAGAAATTTTCAGAACTTTTCCTTATTGTTGCATCAGAGTCGACTCCTGATCAAGTGTTACGTGTTTCCCCCTAGTCAACGCATCAGAACAAATGCTGCAGTTGCAGTGCCCGCAGTCAGCATATTATATCTCACAAGTGAAGACATGAAAATGTCGAAAGTAAAGCAACCGGCAATCCATCAAACACGAGCCCCTACTTACTACGATGCTGAATAAGAGGTATGTCTGTGAATTTCAATTCCTCCTAATATTTAAGTGTGATTTGGCGTAATTTCGAAGATATTTAATATTATTATTATTACTGTTTTTATTATTATTATTATTACTATTATTATTATTATTACTAAAATCGAGGTCATTTTTTTAAATTTTAATATCATATTTCAAAAAATTTAAGGTCATTTTATAGGTAATTTTTCTGTGATTTTTAGGTCCTCAACTTCCGACCCTAGTGATAATATACGAATATATTGACAATTAATATTTGAGAAAAATTCGCTCCGGCGCCGGGGGTCGAACCCGGGTCCTTGGTTCTCCGTACCAAGCGCTCTGACCACTGAGCTACGCCGAATTCAATCCACAGCACCGGACCGAACCTTACTCCTTGAATGTTTCCCTTTTGGCCTGACTCGAAGTTAGGCATATATGTTGACGTATATGTCCAATGTCAACTGCCATTATATTAGGAGCGCACTCAGTTGAGTGACTTGTTTGGCCGGGATTCCGCGGTTAAGTGTACAGTAATCTGTACAGAAATATGCACTGCTAGCTATGAGAAATTAAAGATATTTTTATTAATTTGTCCCACAGAATAATATCTGTAATATTGACAATTAATATTTGAGGAGAAAAATTCGCTCCTACTGAGCTACGCCGAATTCAACCCACAGCACCGGACCGAACCTTCTTCCTTCAATGTTTCCCTTTCGGCCTGACTCCAAGTTAGACATATATGTTGACGGATTTTTCTCCTCAAATATTAATTGTCAATATTACAGATATTATTCTGTAGGACAAATTAATAAAAATATATTTAATACGAATATATTATCAATCTATCTTCAGCAATTTTTTTAATAAATGCAAAAAAAAGTTTTAAACATGTTTTACTTCGACTATTACACTCTTACTACGTCATACTACTTTTGACCAATGAAACGGTACGAAAGGACGTATTTCAACCAATCATGGCTGCTTATCGCACAATTCTATCGCGTCCTTAGCATTTGTTTAATTTTATCGCGTCCCTAGCATTTGTTTCATGGTTTGCCAACATTTGAAACTGCGCTGGTCTGGACGTCAAAAAATATAAATAAAATTACAAACCACTCCAGTCGATGCACAGCAGTTTCAAATATGACTCGCATTGGCATTCAAGAACAAGAATTAATAAAAATCACTGATCATACATATGCATCTCCTGAAATCCTATTTACAAATAAATGAAGAGCACCATTCGGAAATCCTGAATAGGTTGAATACACCATGTACGCCTAAATCAACGAGTTCCACTTCTATTACGCACACGTCCAATATAACATCAATTGAACCACCAACCACATTCAAATTTGAAAATTGTACATTCAATAATTATTCCTTTTAAAATTATTCATTCGGAAATCCTGAATAAGTTGAATACACCATGTAGGCCTAAATCAACGAGTTCCACTTCTATTACGCACACGTCCAATATAACATCAATTGAACCACCAATCACATTCAAATTTGAAAATTGTACATCCAATAATTATTCCATTTAAAATTGTTCATGTTTATTTTTTATGTCATCGTTGTTAATTAAAACTTTTCTAACACTTGTGTACAGTATATTATTTAGGTTATGTTATAGCTTCTGCTATATGATATTATGGATAGTCACGTATCAGAGATTGTTTAATACTGAGATTTATTGAAAATTATCTGTCAAGTGACGTTGATTACTGGGATCCGGATGATTGAAGTGGAATGCAAATGTTTTAATAAAAACGAAACTGAATCAACAAACCCTTCTTCACTAGTAACCGTCTACGGAGTTCAATGAAGATTCCATAGTTGGCCCAACTGCCATATAGCGTAATGGTGCAATAATACACTTGAAGACAGGTTTATTTTCGTAAGTCAATTAATATTTTATTGTGTTGGAGTACTTTGTTACTTATAATCTTTATATACTTTCTTCTAATGGTGTAATAGTCAATTAAATCCCACTCGAGTTTTGATTTTCTCTAGATAAATCAAAACCTCTAGTGAGATTACTGTTGGTATTATCCTCTACCACTATTTAACGCAAAGACACTGAATGTCTTTACACTCTTTGTCAGAAACTAAGCAAATATACATTTCCCCTACAAGGAATCAAACCTGGTCTACTGAATTTAGCAGGAAGTTTGAAAACTTGAGTCACAATAGACGACAGTAAAATCTGTTAACAACCCGGTTGACGCAGTAATTCGGTCTGTGCGTATTACTACCATACATTAATGCGTGAGCATGACGCACATTGGACACACGCAAACAGGCTGCCGCAGTGACGCCGTAGCGGCGTGGAAGTCTGTTCCTGACAGCGCCACTCTGTGCGTCGTGACGTCAGTATTCACCTGCTCGATAACGGTTTATGTGCCGATACAATGCCGTCCGTCGCTTTAAAGGAGAAGACGGCTTCCTTGCCAAGTTATACGTACAGACAAGAGCATGGTTCATAATGTTTTGGCGTTTGTTGATCTGGACATCATCATCATCATCATCATCATCATCATCATCATCATCATCATCATCATCATCATCATCATCATCAACAATAATCTGTTCCGGCTCCAAATTATAGTTTCAGAGTCCATCTTTTAGCAGGTCTTCGTCCTTTGGAATCATAGTTCAATATTCTGTAGTGCAGTGGTTCCTAAACCTTTTGAAGGCACAACCCACTTTCGGGAGAATATTCGAGAATTTTTTGCGACCCCCCCCCCCACTACCGTATCGACACATAACTTACTTATTTAATTGTGGCTCATTGCAGCTCTCACATAAGCCCGCCAACTGTCCCTATCCTACTTACTTACTTACTTACTTACTTACTGGCTTTTAAGGAACCCGAAGGTTCATTGCCGCCCTCACATAAGCCCGCCATTGGTCCCTATCCTGAGCAAGATCAATCCAGTCTCTATCATCATATCCCACCTCCGTCAAATCCATTTTAATATTATCCTCCCATCTACGTCTCGGCCTCCCCAAAGGTTTTTTCCCCTCTGGCCTCCCAACTAACACTCTATATGCATTTCTGGATTCGCCCATATGTGGTACATGTCCTGCTTATCTCAAACGTCTGGATTTAATGTTCCTAACTATGTCAGGTGAAGAATACAATGCGTGCAGTTCTGCGTTGTATAACTTTCTCCATTCTCCTGTAACTTCATCCCTTTAGCCCCAAATATTTTCCTAAGCACCTTATTCTCAAACACCCTTAACCTATGTTCCTCTCTCAAAGTGAGAGTCCAAGTTTCACAACCATAAAGAACAACCGGTAATATAACTGTTTTATAAATTCTAACTTTCAGATTTTTTGACAGCAGACTGGATGATAAAAGCTTCTCAACTCAATAATAATAACAGGCATTTCCCATATTTATTCTGTGTTTAATTTCCTCCCGAGTATCACCAAGTACCAAATCTCAAAACCTTATTCCTTTCCTGTAGTCGTGCAAGAGAATCAGTCTCATTCCGAGGCTTATTTGAAGGTTTCGTAACAAGCTGTTTTTTACGGTGTTGGGTTGTTAGCCCTTCGCCCAACCCTCAAGCTGGAGGACACTCCTCATCGACTGTCCGCGACTGCTTATTCAATATATTCACAGCTACCCTCCATATCTGGAGGCCGTCTCCTTGATCCGCACCCTGAGGACGCGCCATGCCGTGGTGATAGGGACCCACAATACATGGACGGTCCCTATCCTGAGGAAGATTAATCCAGTCTCTACCATTATATCCCACCTCCCTCAAATCCATTTTAATATTAACCTTCCATCAACGTCTCGGCCTTCCCAAAGGCCTTTTTCCCTTCGACCTCGCAACTAACACTCTATATGCATTTCCGGACTCGCCCATACGTGCTACATGCCCTGCCTATCTCAAACGTCTGGATTTAATGTACCTAATTACCTCAGGTGAAGAATACATTGCGTGCAGTTCTGCGTTGTGTAACTTTCTCCATTCTCCTGCAACGTCATCCTTCTTAGCTCAAAATAATTTCCTAAGAACCTTATTCTCAAGCACACTTAATCTCTGAGAGTCCAAGTTTCACAACCATACAAAACAACCGGTAATATAAATGTTTTATAAATCCTAACATTCATACATCTTGTTTACACAACACTGCATCACCTCGGAATATGTAGGCTATGGTAAGACTTTCCTGTATTAAATTTCAAAGTACCTCGTTTACATGTCTCGACCTATTTATGGGTCATCTTCAGAACTGGTCGTTGTTGGTCTTGGCGCCACTTGTTCTGTTTCCTGTGAGCGTGTGTTCCTGTGGTATAATGTAGAGTCAAAGAGTGTGTGTTTTGAAGTTGAGTTGTGTGTTGAGAATTTCATTGCGGTGTGTTTTTGTGTGTCAAAACACACACACTCTTTGACTCTACACTATACCACAGGAACACACCCTCACAGGAAACAGAACAAGTGGCGCCAAGACCAACAACGACCAGTTCTGAAGATGACCCATAAATAGGTCGAAACATGTAAACAAGGTACGTTGAAATTTAACACAGGAAAAGTCTTACCATACATTTTCCTAACTTTCAGATTTTTTAACAGCAGACTAGATGACAAGAACTTCTCAACCGAATAATAACAGGCATTTCCCGTATTTATTCTGCGTTTAATTTCCTCCCGAGTGTAATTTATATTTGTTACTGTTGCTCCAAGGTATTTGAATTTTTCCACCTCTTCGAAGGATACATTTCCAATTTTTATATTTCTATTTCGTGTAATATTGAGGTCATGAGACATAATCATATACTTTGTCTTTTCTGGATTTACTTCGAAACCTATTGCTTACTCATAACCTTATTCCTTTGCTGTGGTCGTGCCAGAGAATCAGTCCCATTCCCATTTTTTCAGGAGGAAGAAAAATAGTTATTAAATATCAATAGGCCTATATAAGAATATTCGATAATTCGGTAGAAAATGTTGGTTAATGTGATGACTTCATCGGGGATCACTGTAGGCTTATTGATTTTTAATTACTTTTTTCTTTCTTCTGAAAAATTATGTTCTGTACTGTCACATTGGAGGTTTCATAAAATCAACGACGATATGCTCTAAATGGGTTGAGGGAAAACTCCTGAAGAAACTTCATTCAGGTAACTTGTCGCAAGCAGGATTTGAACCCGGGCCCGCTCGTTTCACGGTCAGGCTACTAGCCATTACTCCACAACAGTGGATGGAAATTATGTCTGCCTCGTAATGAGTAATAATTATTTTTCCCAATGCCACCAGGTTGCCATTCGAAATTTCTGGTCTCTCCTGGAAATGGCTTGTGTGCGACCCACTTCTGAGGTTAGGGCGCCTGAAAAGCGGAGTTACGTTGCCCCGATGTTATGATAGGATGACTATGAATATGTAACGCCAGGAGAGGTCTCAAATCTAAACTTAATCTAATTTCCAGACCATGGACGAACATAGGAAAAATTCCTGTGTTTTAACCGCGAATTGAACCCGGGATCTCATGAGCTGTAGGCAGACGATCTGACCGCTAGATCATGAGGCTGGTTGCAATAAATAATTATTGTTCTATTTAATTTTAATAAGGTTACGGAATTTGGACTTGTCACTCATTTGTTAACTATTTTAAAATTCATGTCAAATATAAGTCCATAAACTAAATCAGTGCTTCACATAGAGCACTACACCTCTCACTGCACTTTGCACGTGGATTAACAAAACAATACTGAGGGGGTCAGTGCAAACTGTATAGGGTATAGAGGGATAATTCGGATAGGTTAACAAAAATTTTCTAATTCAGAAAAAACTTCATCTTGTACAGAGAAAACAAGTAGACATACAAATAGTACATTATTTTGTCGTACTGTGGAATTAAATCCACAAAAGATAAATTACTTTGACACTGAAATTAAGCTATCCGAATTACCCGATAAATTGGAATTGAAGAAATTAAGAGGGTCTAATTGGATACTTCTGCGGGGTAATATGGATAGCAATGAAAACGCTATGTAATGTTGGTATTTTTATGCACTGAAAGTAATTTATTAATTACATGGTTATTTTATAAGCATTTACCACAAATGAATTGTTTTCTTCCTTGTGCTCCCACGCACTTCTCATGAAACCATACCTTACATTTCTGGGAGCGAATCCGTTCACCTTTCAGAGTTGATGACTTGAAGTAGTAAGTGATCATGCAAAACACACATTTATAGTCATTATTGTCTTCACCTGCCTTTTTAGCTTTTTCATTTTTTCTTCCACTTTCTTTGACATTCTCCTAAGGCCTATCACTGAATTGAAGTCGAGTTTGTTTGCCCTTTAATTGGACCTCTTTCTTTGCCTTAACAGCTGCTACATTCTCTGATGATGTGCTGTAACAGGCTGTTTTTTTAGTTCGAGAAGATTTTTGCGTTCTTTTCTTTTGAGGACTAGGAAGAACCTCTCTAAGATTTTCAGAAGCGATTCGGACAGGAGGCTGCGAAGTACTAGGCTGTTCTTCAGGTTGAACTATTTCTTCGTTTTGCATGTCTTCGGTAGTGGCAGTAATGGAAGGCCTATATGTCTCAGAAATTGCAAAATGAAAGACCTGGATTGCTTGAGATCTAAAGGGGAAAATTCCTGTACAGGAAAACCCATTTATTGTCAGATGCAGTTGCCTTCCAAGCTTCTCTAAACAATGAATAGAATTGGATCTTAGTTATATTAGATCGTAGATTCCTGTGTAGCCGTGATGTTGCTTCACAATGATAATTAGCTTTGAGTGTCTTGAAAATACAACGATCGAGGGGCTGCAAAAATATGCGTTGTGTGTGAGGGAAGACAAAGGATTTCCATGTCATTTTTCTGGCAGTATTCAAGAGCAGAAAGTGCTGCATGGGATGAATGACCATCTACAATCAGAAGAAATTTCCCCGTCCACACCTGTGGAGTAACGGTCAGCGCGTCTGGCCGCGAAACCAGGTGGCCCGGGTTCGAATCCCGGTCGGAGCAAGTTACCTGGTTGAGGTTTTTTCCGGGGTTTTCCCTCAACCCTAAACGAGCAAATGCTGGGTAACTTTCGGTGCTGGACCCCGGACTCATTTCACCGGCATTATCACCTTCATATCATTCAGACGCTAAATAACCTAGATGTTGATACAGCGTCGTAAAATAACCCAATTAAAAAAAAGAACTTTCCCTGGTGCACAATGTTCCTAGAACTGCTGGAGAAATGTCACAAATATTCATTCGTTAATGGAAAGTAACTTTTAGTAATTATGCACGAGAAAAAAATATATTTATTATCCGTATAACCCCTCAAAAATGTATCCAAATAGCCCCGCAGGTTATCTATAACCAAAGAGAACCTACTTACTGGACAATGCAAGGGATAGCGTCACCATCCAGTCTGATGGACTGTTACATACCATGGACACCATCACAGATAAAAGCAATATGATATTTAGTATTTGAAGACAAATAAAACTTACGTTCACTGACCACAATATTACATGCTGCATATACTAGAGATATTTGTTACTTACTGTCCGTTAGAATAATTCGTGTTGCTTGTCTCAGGATAGGAGAATTCTAACCAAACTAACCACAAATGTTAACAAAACTCTTTCATTCACTGTGAAGCTAAAAACGACAATATGGCATCGTCGGTAGACACAGAGCATGCGAAAAACCTTAACATTATCCATATAGCCCTGCTATCTGATTTACCCCTCTGTATCCTACGTGACGGCGAAATAAATAAATGTAAGTCACATATTTATTTACAATTTTTGTTTTAATTAAGCAATATCTGACAGGAAGTGTATTGAGGTAATTTGAATGTTTCTTTATTGACAGAAACATAACACTCAACATAAAACGTACTCGTAGCATATTGAGGTTTCTTTCGTTGTTTTTTTCGATGATACCAGTTATATCAGGAGCAATAGTACGACTGACAGAAACCCTGAGAATATGGTTTAAATTAGCATCTGAAATACTCGACCGCAATTTTTTTTTGTACACTTGAGGACAGAAAAAAATCGTTCACATATACAAGTTGAGTAAAACTTAAAGTAAATAAAGTTAAGCTCTGTTCAGTGATCGATACCACACAATTATCTTTACATGTTGTGCCAACTTAAGATTTTATTTATCTAATGTAATCTAACCAAACATAACAAACGTAATTTTTATTTATCTAAACAACCCTATTCTGAAGGTTAGAACAAAAATATATCGATTGCTAAACTGCATAACCTTCCGATTTAGGCTCCGCCGTCTAGTTCCCCCCACCCCGAGACTTACTGCAATAATCACTATTTGAGCGCGTGCAATTTTGAGCATTTGTGAAGTCCTGAACTAAATGGATCATATTTACTGCTTTACAAGTTGCCAGTTTTAATTAAGCTGGATACAGGAGAAAGATATTTAGAATGTTATATCTGTTGTATGTAAGTTAAAGCCCTATGAACTTTCATTCTTTTCGAAGAAACATCAAAGCTTGCGTTGTTTTTGAAAGAATCGCAGATTATATCATCTTTAAGGACCTTGAATAAAACATAGGGAATCAAGTTCTGGGCTTTTGGAATATAAACTTGACATTTTAAACAATCACACTTTCTCTTAAAACTGTTCCTGGAGTCCCAGTATAGAAAGCTGAATGAATGAAATGAATGATTTGAATGAATTGAATGAATGAATGAATGAATGAATGAATGAATGAATGAATGAATGAATGAATGAATGAAGGAGCGAACGAACGAATGAAGTGCATTTATTTGTACACAATTATACAAGCTCATGTACACAAGACGGCCTTAACTACGAATGAATGAATGAATGAATGAATGAATGAATGAATGAATGAATGAATGAATGAATGAATGAAGGAACGAACGAACGAACGAACGAATGAAGTGCATTTATTGGTACACAATTATACAAGCTCATATACACAAGACGGCCTTAACTACGAATGAATGAATGAATGAATGAATGAATGAAGGAACGAACGAACGAATGAAGTGCATTTATTGGTACACAATTATACAAGCTCATATACACAAGACGGCCTTAACTACGAATGAATGAATGAATGAGGGAACGAACGAACGAAGTGCATTTATTGGTACACAATTATACAAGCTCATGTACACAAGACGGCCTTAACTACGAATAAATGAATGAATGAATGAATGAATGAATGAATGAAGGAACGAACGAACGAACGAATGAAGTGCATTTATTGGTACACAATTATACAAGCTCATGTACACAAGACGGCCTTAACTACGAATGAATGAATGAATGAAGGAACGAACGAACGAACGAATGAAGTGCATTTATTGGTACACGATTATACAAGCTCATGTACACAAGACGGCCTTAACTACGAATGAATGAATGAATGAATGAAGGAACGAACGAATGAAGTGCATTTATTGGTACACAATTATACAAGCTCATGTACACAAGACGGCCTTAACTACGAATGAATGAATGAAGGAACGAACGAATGAAGTGCATTTATTGGTACACAATTATACAAGCTCATGTACACAAGACGGCCTTAACTACGAATGAATGAATGAATGAATGAAGGAACGAACGAACGAACGAATGAAGTGCATTTATTGGTACACAATTATACAAGCTCATGTACACAAGACGGCGTTAACTACGAATGAATGAATGAATGAATGAAGGAACGAACTAACGAACGAACGAATGAAGTGCATTTATTGGTACACAATTATACAAGCTCATGTACACAAGACGACCTTAACTACGAATGAATGAATGAATGAATGAATGAAGGAAAGAACGAACGAACGAACGAATGAAGTGCATTTATTGGTACACAATTATACAAGCTCATGTACACAAGACGGCCTTAACTACGAATGAATGAATGAATGAATGAAGGAAAGAACGAACGAACGAACGAATGAAGTGCATTTATTGGTACACAATTATACAAACTCATGTACACAAGACGGCCTTAACTACGAATGAATGAATGAATGAATGAAGGAACGAACGAACGAACGAAGTGCATTTATTGGTACACAATTATACAAGCTCATGTACACAAGACGGCCTTAACTACGAATGAATGAATGAATGAATGAAGGAACGAACGAACGAACGAACGAAGTGCATTTATTGGTACACAATTATACAAGCTCATGTACACAAGACGGCCTTAACTACGAATGAATGAATGAATGAATGAATGAATGAAGGAACGAACGAACGAATGAAGTGCATTTATTGGTACACAATTATACAAGCTCATGTACACAAGACGGCCTTAACTACGAATGAATGAATGAATGAATGAATGAAGGAACGAACGAACGAAGTGCATTTATTGGTACACAATTATACAAGCTCATGTACACAAGACGGCCTTAACTACGAATGAATGAATGAATGAATGAAGGAACGAACGAACGAACGAACGAATGAAGTGCATTTATTGGTACACAATTATACAAGCTCATGTACACAAGACGGCCTTAACTACGAATGAATGAATGAATGAGGGAACGAACGAACGAAGTGCATTTATTGGTACACAATTATACAAGCTCATGTACACAAGACGGCCTTAACTACGAATAAATGAATGAATGAATGAAGGAACGAACGAACGAACGAATGAAGTGCATTTATTGGTACACAATTATACAAGCTCATGTACACAAGACGGCCTTAACTACGAATGAATGAATGAATGAATGAAGGAACGAACGAACGAACGAATGAAGTGCATTTATTGGTACACAATTATACAAGCTCATGTACACAAGACGGCCTTAACTACGAATGAATGAATGAATGAATGAAGGAACGAACGAATGAAGTGCATTTATTGGTACACAATTATACAAGCTCATGTACACAAGACGGCCTTAACTACGAATGAATGAATGAAGGAACGAACGAACGAACGAACGAATGAAGTGCATTTATTGGTACACAATTATACAAGCTCATGTACACAAGACGGCCTTAACTACGAATGAATGAATGAATGAATGAATGAATGAAGGAACGAACGAACGAACGAAGTGCATTTATTGGTACACAATTATACAAGCTCATGTACACAAGACGGCCTTAACTACGAATGAATGAATGAATGAATGAATGAATGAAGGAACGAACGAACGAACGAAGTGCATTTATTGGTACACAATTATACAAGCTCATGTACACAAGACGGCCTTAACTACGAATGAATGAATGAATGAATGAATGAATGAATGAATGAAGGAACGAACGAACGAACGAACGAAGTGCATTTATTGGTACACAATTATACAAGCTCATGTACACAAGACGGCCTTAACTACGAATGAATGAACGAACGAACGAACGAATGAAGTGCATTTATTGGTACACAATTATACAAGCTCATGTACACAAGACGGCCTTAACTACGAATGAATGAATGAATGAATGAATGAAGGAACGAACGAATGAAGTGCATTTATTGGTACACAATTATACAAGCTCATGTACACAAGACGGCCTTAACTACGAATGAATGAATGAAGGAACGAACGAACGAACGAACGAATGAAGTGCATTTATTGGTACACAATTATACAAGCTCATGTACACAAGACGGCCTTAACTACGAATGAATGAATGAATGAATGAATGAATGAAGGAACGAACGAACGAACGAAGTGCATTTATTGGTACACAATTATACAAGCTCATGTACACAAGACGGCCTTAACTACGAATGAATGAATGAATGAATGAATGAATGAATGAAGGAACGAACGAACGAACGAACGAAGTGCATTTATTGGTACACAATTATACAAGTTCATGTACACAAGACGGCCTTAACTACGAATGAATGAATGAATGGACGAATGAATGAATGAATGAATGAATGAATGAATGAAGGAACGAACGAACGAAGTGCATTTATTGGTACACAATTATACAAGCTCATGTACACAAGACGGCCTTAACTACGAATGAATGAATGAAGGAACGAACGAACGAACGAATGAAGTGCATTTATTGGTACACAATTATACAAGCTCATGTACACAAGACGGCCTTAACTACGAATGAATGAATGAATTAATGAATGAATGAATGAATGAATGAATGAAGGAACGAACGAACGAACGAAGTGCATTTATTGGTACACAATTATACAAGCTCATGTACACAAGACGGCCTTAACTACGAATGAATGAATGAATGAATGAATCAATCAATCAATCAATCAATCAATCAAGAAATAAATAAATCCTTCGCACGAGCCCGTACGTCCATTCGTGCTATAACTATGCACAGTTTGAATCTTCAAAGAAAACAAAAATAATACTACTAATAATAAAAATAGTAAATAAAAAGTTATTATTATTATTACTATATTATTACTACCGTTATCATTAATTATCACAATTACAACTAATCTAACTTCATACAAATTTCACAAAAAAAGCAGGGATAAGCGTGCCAGAAGAGGTAGGTGGGCGAGAGGTGTTTCCATTTCAGTCAAAAAGGACATAGAAAATAATATTAAGAATTTGAACACGGGTCTTGAAGGGGTTGTCGGTGTATCATTAAGGGTGGGTGAATTAGATTTAGTAATTTTGAATGCTTATAGGCCGCCATCCGGTTCGCGGTATGTTAATCCGCACTTCTGTGAGGATCTGGCAGAGATCGTTTCCAGTTTAACAACCAGAGTTCCAGGGGCGGAGCTGATTATTCTCGGGGACTTCAATTCAAGAGCGGGCCGCGAGAACATTTCATTAGTAGGTGGGAATACGGAAGAGGACGACAAAAGAGGACCAAATAGAAATAGTAAAAATTAGATTCTGAGTGGGGAGGGAAGGGATTTATTGGCATTTTGTGATGTCTTTAATTTAGAAATTATGAACGGAAATATGGGAGGGATCTAGAGGGACAGCTGATTTTCACAGCAGCGAACGTGGGGAGTGTGAGAGATTATATACTATGTAGTATGAAAGGTATATGAATATAATGATACGAATATTTGTGGGATACTTTCTAATTCAGCCTAGTCTGTAATAACAGAATTAGAGAATATTGCTTTATGTTCGAATTTTGATCTAACTAATGTAAAGAGGATTAGGAGTGGAGAAAGTAAGTGTTGTTGAACATGTTGGACCTAACATGGTGATTCACGAGGAATTACCGCCATTTACGGGGCATATTTCTGAATACATTTTGAGCAAAAAAATGTCGTATAAACATGGATCCTATTCTCAATATTTTCTCACTTACACTAATTTGAAGTTGTTTGTAAAATACCTTTTTTTCTTTAGTCTTAAAGGTAAAAGAATACTGCAAACAGAGAATGAACTGTTCAGAAGTATCATTTCTTTAATTGGCTAGTATTCTGAAGCTAAAAATTTCTTGTGAATTTCATAGTTGCTTCGTAGATAATTTTTTTTCGATTT
This sequence comes from Periplaneta americana, assembly GCF_040183065.1. Taxonomy (NCBI): domain Eukaryota; kingdom Metazoa; phylum Arthropoda; class Insecta; order Blattodea; family Blattidae; genus Periplaneta; species Periplaneta americana. The sequence goes on from NC_091118.1 coordinate 173,563,943, forward strand.
TTAACTACAAAATTATATTATCCTTAGGCACTTATCACAACAATTATTACAATTTACGTCACTCTGGTAAATTCTTTAAGACTGTGCATTAGAATCTAAAACTGAACTGTAAAGAATCGAGTGTCTAGAAGTGGTGTGATCTGTAACAATTGTTGCGATAAGTTTGTAAGAATAATGTAATTTTTAGTTAAAATTTGAAAAAAAATTATACAAAGAAAATAAGGAATTCACAACAGATTTTAGTTTCAGAATACTAGCCAATTAAAGAAATGATATTTCTGAATAGTTCAGTCTCTGTTTGCGATATTTTTTACACCTAAAACTAAAGAAATAAGGTATTTCATAAACAAATACAAATTAGTGTAACTGTGAAAATATTGAGAATAGGACCCATGTTTATTTTACATTTTTTTGCTCAAAATGTGTTCGGAAATGAATCCTCGTGATTCACTGTTTATGGTAGTTAGGTAAAAGAGCTTATCCCACAAAAGAAAGACTTTTCAGGATGAATAAAATTAAATTTCAACACATTATTACTATTTGTTATCTAATAGGCCTATTAATGAATACAAACATGATTATCAAAGCCATATCTTCACATTTCCTAATTATATTTTAACTAATTACAGCATAAAGAATCAAATTTAAAAGAATGAGGGTTAAGCTCTTTTACCTAAATACCATCGATATATAATCTACATGCTTAAGAAAAAAGTTTACTGTCAATACTGCAAAGGCTAACACAATTTTTTTTTTAATTTGAGTATTAATTTTCATGCTATAATAAGAGCAGTGGCAGTAGCAGTATCAGTAGCAGTAGCAGTATCAGTAGTAGTAGTGCTCTTATACAGTTTGAGAAAAATTGACAAAATAATTTCTGTGATTTATTTTAAATGTTCTTACTTACTTACTTACTCACTCACAAATGGCTTTTAAGGAACCCGCAAATTCATTGCCGCCCTCACATAAACCTGGCATCGGTCCCTATCCTATACAAGATTAATCTAGTCTCTATCATCATATACCACCTCCCTCAAGTCCATTTTAATATTATCCTCCCATCTACGTCTCGGCCTACCCAAAGGTCTTTTTCCCTCCGGCCTCCCAACTAACTCTATATGCATTTCTGGATTCGCCCATAATAATAATAATAATAATAATAATAATAATAATAATAATAATTTATTTATACTGGCAGAGTTAAGGCCATAGGGCCTTCTCTTACACTGTACCAGATCACAAATTATACAAGCAGTTAAAATTTAACAAAAAGTTAAAGAACAGAATACGAACATATTACAAAAAAAATAAATAATAATAATAATAGGCCTAATAATAATAATAATAGCATAATAAAATCAACACTAAACAACATGAAAATAATAGCATAATAGAAAAAAAAGAAAGTAAAATACATTGGAATATAGTGAAAGCAACTCATTTAGTACAAATGGTTAATATGGAAAAACTTAGGGAAGAATAATGTATCAAAATGGAATGTAATAAAATAATAATAAAAAAGAAAAGAAATACGAAAATTAAATAAAATTCACGATAAAAAGGCTATGATAATAAATTCGTCGGCTGAACAAAAAGCGGAAAAGAAGGAAAAAGAAATATATAGCCTATATTTTTACAAAACTATGGCAGAGAAAAGGGCTTATAACTGGAAGGAATCTAATTCAAAACTGCAAGTGCATACGTGTTACATACCTGCCCATCTCAAACGTCTGGTTTTAATGTTCCTAATATGTGAGGTGAAGAATACAATGCGTGTAGTTCTGCGTTGTGTAACTTTCTCCATTCTCCTGTAACTATATCCCTCTTAGCCCCAAATATTTTCCTAAGCAACTTATTCTCAAACAGTCTTACTAATAAACTGTGTATAATTTTTATACGAGACGTATGCAGAGATGAGACAGAAAACGTTACTAATAAACAGTGAATAAGCTATGGACGTATAAACAGGCTGTAACTATACAATGGGAATTGCTTTGCAGTAGTTATATACACGAAACCCCTTGTTTAAGCGTTGTATATAGGGACAAAATGGCGCCCCTTTAACAGCTGTTCGTATCGAATGTCATTTTATGATGATGTTTGCCTTGTAACCACAGAAGAACAAACCAAAGATCATAGAATTATTAGAATAATATTGCTGTAGCTTGTACTCTTTGACCAAAATGTAGTGTGGTAATCGATTAGAGCCAGTTGTACTATCGATATTTAACACGCCACACTAGAGCGCTCTACCGGATCCAGTAGAGAACCTCAGATATTCTATTACCTTTCGTAACGAAGTAATGACGAAACTATGACGTAGTTGTGTAACAGTTATACTGTTATACACGACGTATGTAGTGATTATTAGTAAGGAATTTACACACGACTTATAAACGAGCTACTCATTGTATAAGTATAAGACAGTTAAACGTCTGTATATAAAGTTTTTATTAGTAAGACCGAAAGATTTTAAATGTTCTATAAAATAAAATTTAAAACTCATCTATACAAATTTGTATGCATGATATTCTAAACAGATACGAACTCAGAGGAAGCAATCTTTTAGGAGTAAATGTCGTACACGTGCTCTACACTATGCAGAAATGGCTATCCCGAATCTACACTGTTAAGTCCACAATTTTCCACCTCCGTATGTTTAACATGCGGGCGAATGTGTGGGAAGGAGAGGGATAAACTGGCTCCGTAGTTACCCAAACCTTTGTGTATGGAAGGATCAAGATCGGGGTCACAGTTCTGCGACTGACGTTTGAAGTTTGGATAGTGTGCTCCAGACTTTTATTTTGTGTGTATGCGAGCTGGTTCCGTATCTATACCAATATCTGCTGCCAGCCAACCAGTCATCGGGTACCATGCCGCTCGAAACGCCTGCTGAATAGGCAAACAGTGTTGCGCATGCGTAAGATAAGCTGCCTGGCATTGATGGTGTTAACATTGCTCTCTGTGCAAAACAGGTCCGAATCAGCAACCGTTCCCCCACTTTCTCACTTTTTTATGTCTCCCTTTTTCCTCTCTTCGTCTGCAAAACAGTCTGCCTTGTGATCTATGCTGAACCTCGTTAAAGTAAATTGAATGAACTACTGCATATTAAATGCACTGTACAAATATATTATAAATTCAATTACATAACGGAAATGGAGAGGTTATTTATAAAACGAGCGAGCTATAAACTTGTCCAATTATAATGATGATGATGATAATAATAATAATAATAATAATAATAATAATAATAATAATAATAATAATAATAAGAGTTACTTGCTTACTTGTGGTTTTTAAGGAACCCGGAGGTTCATTGTCGCCCTCGCATAAGCCCGCCTTCTGTTCCTATCCTGCGCAAGATTAATCCAGTCTTTATCATCATATTCCATCTCACTCAAATCCATTTTAATATTATCCTCCCATCTACGTGTCGGCCTCCCCAAAGGTCTTTTTCCCTCCGGTCTCCCAACTAACACTCTATATGCATTTCTGGTTTCGCCTATAATAGTAATAATAATATTAATAATAGTACTACTAATAATATAATAATAATAAGAGTACTAATAACATTAATAATAGTACTAATAACAATAATAATAGTAATACGAGTAATAATAATTCTTTATTTATACTGGCGGAGTTAAGGCCATAGGGCCTTCTCTTACACTCTACCAGGTCACAAAGTATACAAGCAGTTAAAATTCAACAAAAAGTTAAAGAACAGAATACCAACATATTACAAAAAAAATAATAGCATAATAAAATCGACACTAAACAACATGAAAATAATATCATAATAGAAAAAAGAAAGTAAAATGCATTGGAATATAGCAAAAGCAACTCATTTAGTATAAATGGTTAATATGGAAAACGTAAGGAAGAATATAACAAAATAGAATGTAATAAAATAATAATAAAAAAGAAAAAAAAGAAAATTAAATAAAATTCACAATAAAAGGCTATGATAATAAATTCATCAGCTGATAAAGAGAACAAAAAGGGGAAAGGAAGGAAAAGAAATATATAGCCTATATTTTTACAAAACTATCGCAGAGAAAAGGGCTTATAAATGAAAGGAATCTGAATTGAAAAGTGCAATTTTAATTTATTTTTGAAACTAGACAATGTCCGATAGTCTCTGACATGTCGTGGTAGAGAGTTCCAGAGATGAGCTGCAGAGACGGTGAAAGATGAAGAGTATAAGGATGTTCTGTTTTTAGGAATGGAGAGTGTGATATGGTGTAATAATAATAATCGTAATAATAATAATAATAATAATAATAATAATAATAATAATAATACAGTATAGAAATAAGAACAGAATAGCAGGAAGTCTAAATGTCTGAAGAATACCTCCCTACAGATGTACTGTTCACCAGAGAGATGACAAGAATTCCCAAGAATCAAACCTCAATTCCACTGTCTAGTATGCAATCACCGGCTAAATGATTAAGCTTCATAACTTGGCTTAACTTCTCGAATGACGGATCCTTGCTCTTAGGTTTAAAGTGACCCTTTGTACCCCCTATGCATAGTGACCCGAAGTTCGCATGCACGTGCTATATATTGTTAATCCTGAATCAAAATGCAGACGACAATGTTAGTGGCAAAATTTCGTCGGAAGAAATTTTATTGCACAATTGGGCAATACAACAGGTACGTACGCAAGGGAGGGGTTACCGAGTTTGAATCCCCCCATGAACATTTATTAATGACGTATTTAGACTTGAGTGCTTTTAAATCCATATGCGTTATCCCTTGTCTAATTTTTCACTGTCAGAGTAACAAAATCTATATCGACATAAGGCATAGTCCTCCTACCCCTCCATCAATATAATCCCTCTGCTTGGTGCAACGGCATGTTGGAATTATAACAGTTGTATCTTTATTAAAGAGAGATCTACCGCCTAGTGCCGGCCGTGTAATAAAATGGCGCCAACACAATATGAAATTGAACGTGTTGTGAAACATATTGAAAAGGTTGTTTTGACAGCTTTGCAGTGCAGATGTTAAATACGGTATTGTGTTTCGTCGATTTTAAACTCATTTTAAAAACAGTGTTCACCCGTACGTAAGTTTGAGTTCTGGCTTTATAGTGAAACGTTCGTTAACGTTTTGTCCATTTGACAGTTCGTATTTTAGATACAGGGACATCATTTTATTTTTACTTCAATTTTTATTGTACCTGAGTTTTTTAATGTACTTCACTCCCATCCCCTTCTACTAAGGAAGTTCCAACTCCACACAGAACCAAGACCGCAGATAGTAAGCAGCACTGAGTTACTGAGTATAGTACGTTCCAGAAATATGTTCGCGTTTTCCAGTGACGAAAGAGCTTTCAATATTGAATCATATTTTCGCACAGGTATTGTCCGTTTGCCTACGTCGCATCCCGATTTCCCCCACCTGCTTCTGCTCGCCCCTCTGTAAAAGCTGGGCTGTCTTAGCTCTTTTCTGAAAACATTAATTTCTCTTAGGAATTGGACGTTTACGTAATATTATACAGCTGTTTAATTTAACTTAAATAAAAGGGCCTCGTTAAGTAATTAACTGTCACGTGATTTCCTCCCTTTCTACAATCCTGCGGCATAACCACTTGGACGGACAGTAGATAGTATGTCTGAGTAATTTTATATTTTCGGGTCGGGCAGAAGTGAAGATTGAATTCACAGTACGTAGAGTAGGTACAGAATTATATCAACATGAGTTACTAGTACGAAGGACGAAACTGGCAATTGGAATTAGATGCAATAGTCTATAGTGCGATAATATGCACAAAAGAACTGAAGCCTGTATCGAAATGAACGGCCACCATTTTCAAAATTGTGTTTAAATATTCATATTATGATTATTTTTCAATTTAACTTCTTTCTCTATATTGTACGCTAATGTGCTGTAGACAGTATAATATACACTGCATAATGAATACGTTCGCATGGATAACTCACTTCGTGAGTAAAAACACTCATTCTTAATACAGTACTGTACTTTGATTAAAGAAAAACCTAATGAAAATTATCAAACTCAAAATCGCGATATTTCCCAGTTTACGTAAATGGATGAACTACTTTTCTTCCATCCTATACCTAGTAGAGTGATTTGTGTTTTACGCCAGTATCATCGAACTCCAGTCTTGGAGGGGGGAGCAAGCGGTGTTTCCGGTTTTCTAAAGGTATAGACAGGTTAATATTAAAAATGTTAGTAAAAATAAAATTATGTCCCTGTATAAACTTCTTGTGGAAGTGCAATAATGATACAAGTATTTTTTTATTATACAAGATTAAACAGAAGTTAAAATTAGTTTAAAAATTGGATGGCTGTGAAAAAATTACGTTTCAAAGATTTAATAAAGATATTCATGAACATGTTCTATTAGAATTCAGTATAATATTAATAAAATAACATTAATAATAATAATAATAATAATAATAATAATAATAATAATAATAATAATAATAATATACAAAATCTAAAATAACGATAACGTAAATTGTAAAAAATTACAATAATGACCCCTTGATAAAATTCTGAATACGCCACTCAACACAACACAGAATATCTTTGTAATCTACTGTAATGTAATGTTTGTGTTTACCATTGTAACTAACAAGGAATAAAATGACAAGCAGTGAATAAAGAATAATTTATTACGCAGTTATGAAAACACAGAAATAATTCCTGTTACAGGAATAGAATAAAATAGATAATATTAAATAAAAAAATTTAAAAACGAGGGATGTTATTTGAACTGTAAACATTTATTTTCATAGCGGCGTATAAACTAGTTCGAACTACGATCACAGGAGTAATATTTATTTGCAAAATACAGTGTTCCCACATTGTACAATTAAAACTTCTTCGGACGAGTTTTTGTCATTAGCATTTCTGTCTCCATTTTCATCCAGGATTCATGTGATCCAGGCCGTATGTGCTAATTTTGGAGCATTCTGTCAATGCGAAACAGTAATTATCCAAGCCCAACATGTGGCACGGATAGCATTCCTGAATTCGATGCTGACAGGTGGGTCATCGAACTTCAGCCATAAGAGAGCAGCTTCCATCCTCAGACGAATAAATAATAAACCCCAAGGCTCGAAGCCCCAAGTCCTTCTTTATCAGCTTCGGAAACCCGTACTAAGGCCAAAAATTCATCTCTGTCTATTTATGAATATTGTGGATGATAGATGGAAAGACTTGGAGTGGAGTGTGTTGGTGGGATGATAAAGGGAAACGGGAATACCCCGAGAAAAATTCTCTGAAACATCGGTTTTGTTACAAATTCCATCACGACCTGGCCAGATCGAAACCTGGTTGTCTGCATGTTTAGACCAGGACGCAAGCGTTTGAACCACAGACACGACGACAAAACTTCTGCGACGACAATCTATTAATCCATTAATGATTTTCTTTTTCATTGTAAATCTGGATTCAAAGGCATAATAGTACATTATGCAACGAGCCTATAATGATAGTAATTAAGAAGCGAGTATGGATGTTTATGAAACGAGCGCAAGCGTGTTTCATAATTTTCATACGAGCTTCTTAATTACCATTATAGGCGAGTTTCATACGACTTTTTATGCTCGACCATATTTCTAACTTGATATTGTTAATTTTTGAGCAATGTCCCGTATGTTGTGAGATGTGTGCAGACGCGGAAGTATTGATTTTTTCCGAGGAACAGATGTCCACATTGACCTTGCTAGGCCATAAGAACCTACAGAGATGACATTGAAATTAAATTAGACATTGAAAAACGAGATGACAAATGGAATTTATTTGAATATTATTTACAATTAACGCTAATTATTATAGTAACAGAACATAACCTTCTGCGACAGTATTGGATTTCCAGCCTCCGTGACTTTTCGCTAATTCCCTTTCGATTGCATACCCGAGAATAATCGATACTTGCGGCTTTATAACGGTACAAAGCTGACATGTCATTGGCTGAACACCTGTAAGCTGTCATTGGCTGAAAACACCTGTACTTTAATGAGTAGGTGTACTTTAATGACATGCATTAAAGGACAGCTACCAGGTGTATAATTACTACATTTCGGCATGGTCGAGCATAAAGAAGCTTACAATTGCTTTTATACTATAGAATTCGGAGCTTAGTTCTTCCTTCGACTTTCATAATCCCATCGCTTTGCGTGTGTGTTTGTGTGTACGAGTGTGTGCGTTTTACTTGTGTGTATGTGTGGCTTGTATGTATATGTGCATGTATTTATGCATGTGCAATAATTGTGCATGCATATATGTTGCAACCGAAGTCCTTCATAAACTTAGCAGAATTTAGTCAGTTCAGTTTTTTATCTTATTGAAGGCCGATTTCACCAAACTTACTTAACTTTATTACTTAAAGTCTATCATCTTTTCGCTATAAGAAAAATCCTAATGCAAATAATAGCTCGTGACTGAAGCGAGGCTTCATTGGTTACTGTTTGGCGCCATAGATTCTCAGTACGTGTTCCCGCCTACTGTTGTACATGCTGTTTCATGATAAACATTTACCGTTGCTCGTCAAGTATGTCTAACCTCACTACTATGCATTCGTTTGCTTAGGAAACATTTATATTATAATTACTGTAATTAAATTATTTTTAAGTCTTATGTCTTAACAATGGACAGTTGAGGATGCAGAAGCCATACTTCAGTACCACGTGCTTACGTGAACAACTACGAGCTCAAGTGACGCCAGTTTGTTACAAGAACAGACTACCTCGGTATTATTGTTGGTATTCATCCGCGTTCATAGTACATAACAAAATATAAAAGTAGTTATTCTTTTACATATCGTTTTACATATGAGTGAAGTTAAATGTTTCATCGTATTTAACAACTAGAATTCAATGTTTTATTTTCAAATAATACAAGATTGTGGTTTCCAAATACAAATTATATTTTCGTGTGTCATGTGAGTGTTTCGACTGGGAGCCAATCACGGGTATGACAGCAACGTGCTAATGTTTACATTAGGATTTTTTTACAGCGAAAACAGTATACTTAATTGACGCTTAGGGCCGGTATTATAAACGCCGTTTAAACCTTACGTTCAGTTTAAACTGAAGATTTTCGTTCTGCTTCGCATTATAAACCTTAACTACCAGTTAATCTTGAGTTAACTTGAGTTTAAATTGATCGGCAGTTCTCTGCCGTTTAAACTGCAGTTCAAGGCTCAACAGCGCAAGATGGCGGTTCCCATAATACACATGGATATTGCAGATGTTTTCTAAGAACTTATGAGTGACGATATGTGAGTGATCAATATTACTGAACGACCACGGCGGCCAAGAATTTTTCGAAATAGAGTGCGCCACTTTGAAATATACATAAATGAACGTAAGTTTTAGAACAGATTGAGAATTTAAAACATGAAATGTAAATTATATATTATTTGTATTAGGCACTATTTTCAAGCTATTGCTGTTTAGATAATTCATAACATCAGCTATAGCAACTCACTTATATAAAAAATTGTATCTAATTAATGAAAGCAAATAACTTAATCATAATAAACAAAGTAAACACCGATCATTCTTGATAACTTCCGAGCGTAAATCAGTAACGAAACGTCCGTTTGTTAATAAAACAGAATTGTATTTTTAATTTCGAAAACGTGAAAAAAACACTTTTATCTCATGCCAAATTGACAATATTTTGAATCATCCTGTAGAATTTTCATCTAAAACAATACAGGACATCACAATAACAAGGAAGACAACATTTACACGTTATCCGAGATATAAACCAACGACCGTGTCGTCAACGCAACATCACAGTTTGATATATTTGTCGTTGTGTACATCATGAACAAAATCAAATTGTGTATTAGTATTCAGCGTTGTATACGAAATATTGTACTCCGCATAGTTGAAATTATTTACTTGTTCAACAATTTCTTTTCGAGAACAATCAACATATATACAGTTATGTTTATGAAAATTCCCATAAAATAACTCTTAGTCGTGAAAAACATAAATGAAAAATGGATACGGATGTATGTGAGTTTGTATAGTCTACAATGTACTGTTTATTGCCAAACCCTGCGGATTATATCTAAAATTTGTTGATACATCCAATAACCAGTTTAGTTTGCATGGCTGACGTTCACGATGCAATACATTTCCTATGGCATTGTAATATTATCACCGTGGTCATTGTGTCACGAAAATGAAACACACCATGAGAGTAAAACTTGCTATGATCAATTAACTGATAACTCGCAGCAAAAACTCCTTAATTATAATGTTAATGTATTCTTTTTATGAACCATGTCGTTAAATATATAACCGTAACTATAAATAATGCCGATGTATCGTAGATACAAAACTATGTTAAAAAGTAGCAGTGCCAACAGTTCTGGTACATAATGACGTGCATACGATTTTTTGTATTGTTCTCAAGTCAATTTTAGGAAATGATTTGTTGTTAAGGAAAGTCATTATATTATCGCTACATAGAATGACGTAACACTCAAGCTATTATTAAGAAGTTTCAAGTGTCATACAATTATAGCCTAAGCCTGTAATTCCAAAATTATTTTAGAGTGGCGGGGCAAAGTGATCTATGTGTAAAAAAAATCCGAATTCACTTTTACCATCCAAAGTGATCTATGTCCCATCGCCAATGCAGTGCTGTTTGATCTATCTCCAAATTAATGCTCCTTCTAGTTGAAAGAAGCGTCACTAGATGGTGCATGATGTATGTCCAATACTACATTATCGCTCAGTGCGACAAGGTAATTGCCTTTCCAGTTCAAGACAAATTGAAGCAGGAGTTGCTCAAGGCTCTGTTCTGAGTCCAATTCTCTACGCCACATATGTTCATGACATTCCCAAGCACACCAACTGCCGACACGCCTTATGTGCAGATGACACAGTCCTTTATACAAAACATCACAACATCAAATGTGCTTTACAACAGATGCAAGAAGCCTTGGACTTACTCATACAATGGTCTACAAGATGGCGACTGAAAATTAACGGTGAAAAAAGTACAGCAGTAGTTTTTACAAGGAGATTTCCACGATTATTTCAACCGCTCTCTGTTCAGAATCAACAAATCCCTTTCAAAACAACGGTCAGATATCTTGGCCTAATACTGGACAGTCGTTTGACAGACAACATATACAGTTAGTACGAGACAGAGCTCTGCAAAGATTCTTAGCATTATATCCAATACTTAAAAGCTTCATTCTCCTCAAAACAAACTATTGCTGTACACATCACTTTTACGATCATACATGTCCTACTCGTCAGAAATTTGGGCTCAAACCCATCCCCGCCACATCAAGAAACTCGATGCCATCCAAACAGCTGTGTGCAGAACCATGACAGGTGCTGATTGTTACATTATTAACGCACAATTGTACAGTGACTTGGAAATCACTTTATTCAGTGACTACGTGCAGCACTTACGTAAAAATTATCTTCAGAAACTACAAACACATCCTAATCCACTTATTAAACCATAATTACACATAGCATTCAGTGAACAATCAAGTACCGATAATGTTAACTTTTCTGCAAAAATCATTGACTCTGAAAGTTTACCTACATATCCGGCTTACCAGCCTCCGTCTCTGATGGAGAAGATGGTCACACTTCATTTACGTACTCATGTTATACTAAGCAATATTCTTGTTAAGGCAAGGGTCCATGTGACCTGGAACTTGTAATGACATGTGTCTTTATTGACACCATCAAATAAATAATAATATCGCTCAAGGTGCTATGTGCCTTAGTCTGTGGTTAAGTTATTAAGAAACGAGCAAGACATTGTAGGTTGCAAAATGTGGAGGATGTGAAAACTGCTATTTCTACCGCAAGACGTTTGCGACCCTTCAAAGTGCTGGACATTGTGGAAAAAATTATTTCGATCATGTCGCATCTAAGTACATTCACACATCTAAACTAGGTACTACCAAACCACCGTGGTTACGAGTCGGCACAGATCAAACAGGGACGGTTCTCTAAGTATAGTGATATTTTATCTTGAGATACTTGTCATAAAGGGGTCATTTGCAAAATTTGTGTAACAAATGGACGATTGAGAACGTCAAAATTAAAGTACTATTTAGTGCATATTCTGCATATATTAATGTAGTGCAATGTCTCTGCCATAGTAATCAGCCACTGTACACTCATCTTGCTTTACAGCACTGTTTTGAATGATGTAACAGACATGACGGAGTAACAGATCTGACAGGTAACAGACATGACAAAGCAAACGTAAGCATGTGCTAACCTAAAATTTTTTTGCTTAAAAATCTTCAAAATAACAACTTAACTACTGCACACGTGTACTATTATGTCCTCTTGATCTTGACTTTATACGTTGTTATTTGTGGAAAACACAACACAAATAAATCTGACAGAGTAAAAATGCACGCTTAACTAAAACATAAAGCAAGAGTTTGACACACAATCTCGCCAAATCAAAATGGGTGAACATAGCAGTACAATCAAAATGACTCTTTGTGCATCATCTTGGCTTGTGCTGACATCTGTGGGATTTCTTTTTCAACTGTGTATCCATAGGAACAGAATGGTGTAACAGACCTGACTGACTTACTGGATTAGAGTAATTATGCAATAATATTTAAGGAAATATAAACTCAAACATAAATGAATAAGTTTTGATAATATCAAATGTTTCTTTGATTTTTTCCTCAATCACATTATTAAAAAAATCTTTATCTGGACATAATCATGCTCCATTTTAAAAACTTAACTAGTATGGACACAGCATTTCAGCTGTTACTATGAAAATTTTATTTTATTCTCGTTAAATATTTCACATGAAGGAAATAATTATTGTGACGTTTACTACATTAGTATTGAAACTACTCACTGTTAGGAATTTATAACTCTATCGTTATAAATTCAATAATGGGAAGGGTAAGAATTGATGGACGTCATTTGTTATACAAATTCTGCAAATGATCCAAGTTCTATGATGAAGCCAGGAATCACTGTGATCCACATAAAAAATGCAAAACTTCGAAGCGACATACCTCTCAGTGAATTAAAAAAGAAAGACATACGCCAGATGCTTGATTTTATGGATGAGGAAAACAATAAGTTTTTTTAAGAATCCTGACTATTTTTTACAATAAAATTTTGTTTCAACAGTGTAATTTTCACTTTTCCCTAAAGAAAGTTTTTTGTGACAGATCACATTGCCTCGCCACTCTACATTTGTCCAACCTAGAATCCAGTAATTACGTATTTGAAAAGACCATGATTTTGCACGTATATTTTGCATATCTAGAACCATCCATCCATCCATTCATATTTAATGGCACGCGTTCAATATGCAAATATGCAATTTTTTTGCATGTTGTAATATTACAAAGAAAATAAATCTTTAACTATTGTAAAAATTAGATATATTAGATAACCGTCAACTTCAATGCACTTTGGAGCTCTTGTATACAGCTGCTGTGTTGCTGATCTGAGCTGATTCGGACATTCCTTTACTTGAGCACAAGCATGTAAAATGCGAGAGAGAAATTCCTATCTTGTTTCCACTTTGCAGTTGTAGACTTCGCTCTTAAGCCAACTCCACACACAGTAATCCAATGTAGTAATGTCGGGTGACCTCGGTGGCCAAAAAATGACTCCACCGCGACCGATCCAACCCCGAGGATACGTTTCATTGATCCTACTACAACCTAATGTCGTTTTGGTTGTGTCTGCATGTGATTGCTGATGAAGGACATGAGACTGATGCCTGTGATTTTCAAACAGCTGTATGTCAGATTCTGTATGTTCATAGAAACTTTTTTGTTCAGAATCACCAATATTATCACCCCTCACACCATATATCTTTCCTTCTGACTCACCCTGTATAATAATTATACTAATACAATGACGCCCACTCACTGAACGAAAAACTGCTACCGGCAAGTAGAGGTAAGTACCTATATGTTTAACAGTATAAATGGACTAACGGAAGATATCCAGGAAACACCGCGTCGGAAATACAAAAATAAGGGGAAAAATATAAAATATTATAGTTGATGGTATCAGCAAAATAATACTGAAATGTTTTTGTCGCGTTAGAGGATTTACGGACATGGAAATGAGAAAGAGGAAGTATGTGGAAGAACTAAGAATCAGATCTACACGAGATCATCGAAGAGGAAATCTTGAAATGACAAGAGAGATTGTCGATGGGAAACTGACAGATGTCCACAGACGTCATGAATGCGAATATTTTTTAAGTGAAACTTCTTTAGGCACGGTAGGAGTCGAACGCTGTGAAACGAAATCCTCTGACGGACGTTTTAAGAGGGTTTTGCGTATTGTTGCTACAGGATTATGTACTTTGCTCTGTTTTCTCTAGAGTCCTGCGTTTGGTTACCTAAAGCCTCCAAGCGCCCAGCAAAAGTGTGGGTATGTATGGAATATAGATCTGCGGCATGAAACATGTATTCTATCAGAAAGAAGGAGAATTTCTTTCATTTGAAACACTTAAAATGTTTACAGTCATTGACTGTAATATGTAGAGACTCGTAAAACATGCACTCAGAACTTGTTTTATTTAAGAGGTTAGGTACAGCTTACAGCAGTAAAATTGTTGAAAAATTCAACATTTTTTCCCTCCATTACTGTATCTTGTACAACAATGAAAATTGGTATGTGTAAAACACTGTCCTTATGCTATATGAAAAAAATATTTATAGAATTAAAAAATATATATTTTTTTTTTCAAAATTCATAACGGTGGTAGTTCACTGTGCAGTGATGAAGCGTTTCCCTCATAACTCATAAACTTGTTAATTTTTTCATGTTCTCTGTCCTTTATTTTATTGCTGAAACTCAGGTTTACAATAGCATGCTCTTTCAACTACATTCCTAAATAAATTTTTTTTATATTGTGTTATAAGAAAATACTGATATTTGACCATTTTTAATTAATTTATTTTTTATCAGACAATCTATGAAAGGTAGAGAAGTGATCTTGTATCATATTGTAGATATGACATCATAAATACACACAAAAAAGTTAATCATAGAATGTTGGATAGTTCTTGAGTTATGTGGGAAACGCTTCATCACAGTACAGTGAACTGAATTAAAAAAAAATGAAAATAATTTTTTTAAATCATAGAAATGTTTTTTTTTCATATAGCAGAAGGACAGTGTCTTACATATGAAGAGTCCACTGCAAGAATGATGGATGTCACTTTCTTGTCGAAAATGAACCAAGACTGTCAATGCATAGCTTAAGGCATATAGAATGTACATAGAGAGTTATATGGCATTAACACTGATAGTCATTGTCCAGTAATGATTGTAAATTCTCAGTTAAGCTTTGAGCGCTAAGCATTTCAAACTTTCAATTGCTTCTCCTGCAAAATGTATTCCAAAAGACATCCATCATTCTTGCAATGGACTCTTCATATACTAATTTTCATTATTGTACAAGATACAGTAATGGAGGAAACAAATGTTGAATATTTCCAAAATGTTACTGTTGTAAGCTGTACCTAACCCCTTAAAGTTTGTGCTGTCACTTATGTTTTCTTTTTCATATTTATTAATTCCAACCTTTAATTAAATCTAAAGTATCTTAATACGTTTTACTTATTGTAAAAATCAGGGTTAGACAAATTTCGGACAGCGTGTAGTCATGTCGACTAAAAATTAATTATTATGTGGTGTCTGAATTGTTTATTAAGTTCAAAAGTGTTAAGACATCGATTTCTTTTATATCACTACGACTAATACATTAATGTTAAGAAAAGCGTTTAGAGGAAGAAATTCGAATGTGTTTCTTAGATTAATAATATTATTACAATTGTTGCGCATCTTAAGATATTTTGTCACTACATAGCTTCAGTGGAGAGCACAGAGCGTCTCTGAGAGCGTATGTTTGCATTCCAAAGCTATGTAATATTGTTAAATATATTTCAGTAAATATATCTTTATTTTAGCTCGAATGGTTTCCTCATTGCATGTATGCGAAAAATGTGGTGGCTACCCAAAATAAAGGAGCTGGCTTATGAAAATTTTTATGTCCCTAATAGAAACAACAAGAACCAAATTTCTTGGCTTACAAATCGATAATGTGTTAAATTGGAGAAATGATATTAAATAAATTACTCTAAATGAAATTTAGCATGTTTCGCTATTAGGTCTATGCAAGAGATAGTAAATATCAATGCCTTAAAAACAATATACTTCGCGTACTTCCACTCGGTAATGAGTTTTGGAATAATATTCTGGGGAAATTCCAGATAGTAACAGTATATTCCTATTAGAAAAAGAGTAATTAGAATAATAGTGCGTGCCAAATCTAGGGAATCGTGTAGGACTATTTAAAAAAAAACTACAAATAATGCCCATGGCTTGTCAGTATATTTTTTCATTAATAATCTTCCTCGTATCCAATCGTGAAAACTTTGTAACTA
This sequence comes from Periplaneta americana, assembly GCF_040183065.1. NCBI lineage: Eukaryota > Metazoa > Arthropoda > Insecta > Blattodea > Blattidae > Periplaneta > Periplaneta americana. The sequence continues at coordinate 173,580,372 of NC_091118.1, forward strand.
ATTCAACAGTTCATAGCATAAATACGCGTCAATAAATGACTTTCATACTACATCGACAAGTCTATCGTGCTATCAAAAACGAGTGTGTTATATGGCAGTAAAATTGTTTAATAGCCTCCCTATGGATATAAAAAAAGAAATTCAAAACATAAAATTATTTAGGGCCAAATTAAAGAAGTAATTTCTCACGCGTTCTATTCTGCAGTTGAATTCATGACAATCAACAACGCTTCATGAATATTTCTGTGTTGTACTAAGTATTGATTGATACTAAAATTTTGTGTTGTACTGATAGACTATATTGTAAAACTCTTCTGTTTATATTTCAACTAGATTGTGACTATAATTAAGACTTTATAGTACCATTAAGAATTTTTTTTTTTCGTTTGACATGTTCCATATTCTAGCTGTTACCATGGAATGTAAATAAATACAATACAACATTTGGTAATAGTGCATGACGTTATGACTCTGAATTGGTTCTTATGCATGATTGCCGTGACGACGCGTTCCAAGCAATGAAATTTCAATACCATAGTAATAGTAATTGTAATCAGATTTCACTAAAAACGACGCTTCCGATTACAAACGTTATTCAGTGCGGAAATTCAAAGTTATAGAGAAATGACCAACAAATACATTTTTCCTGTAGTCGACTATCAGAAAGAGAATTCTTCACGTGACGTAGTATATCTATGATTAGGGGGCGGATTTTAGCATATTTGCACGTTTTATTTCTTAGTTGCAAATAAAATGCTATCATTATAGGCTGCAGGTTGAACAATAATTATGAAATATTGCTTATAACTTTTAAAATTTTAGTTTTATTGAAAATGTTAAATATTGAAGTTATCAAGGATATATTTCTTGATATTATGTACCTACATAATTTGGAAAAACTATTTCTTCGCATATACAGTGTGTGACGGGAAACATACTTTTTAAATGGAAATGCATATTTATTGTTACATTTTTTTTAATCTGCTCACAATTCTGTGTATGAATATCATTTTTTTTATTTCCTACTCAATTTTGTGGGTATAATATTGGTTTTGATCAGAGTAACCAGACAGAACATAAATTGATTTGGAAATTAAATTATGTACTATTTGAGAATCACAGAAGCCATGAATTCTGTTGCTTAGCAACAATGAGTTTATTTATTTTTGTTACAAACAAATCATTGTTCATTGAAATTTTACATATCATGGTGAATCTCAATGAAAGAGAAAGAGAAAGATGATGATTGGTTATGACGATAGGATAAGGACTCAACAAGAGGTGCGTGATTTATTTAAAGAGGTGAATCCAAACAAACGTGTAACTCAGTTCACAGTATCAAAAATTATAAAGAAGTACGACGATACGAGAAGTATGAAGAATAAGACTCAATCCGGAAGATCAAATCTGCTACGAGTGAATAAACTAAACTTCAGCAACTGATGGTGTATCAATATTCTTATGTATAAGAAGAAAACTGTCAATAATAGTAAACTTCTATTTTTTTCAATTTTAAGAGTACATATTTTGTTATTTTTAATGCATATATTCTGGTTTTCAGTGCACACATGCATACATATTTTCCCGTTTTTTTAGTGCATATAAATCCGCCCCCTATCTATGACACAGGAAGCCGGATGGTCTATGGCGAGTCCTCGGTATTACTTCATTTCACCCCTTTGATTTGATTACCTGGTTGGGTTTTTCCGAGGTTTTCCCCAACCAAAAGGCAAATGCCAGGTAATCTGTTGGCGAATCCTCAGACCTCACCTCATCTTACTATATCTCGCCAAAATATTGTAAAAAATTGCACAAAATTGTAAAAATTGGAGAAAATTACTAAATTGTAAAACTGTAAAAATTGTAAATTATTGTAAAAATGTGTAAAAATTGTAATTGTAATATTGTAAAATTTTGACTTGTTCCATATCTTAAAGCTTCATTGCTCATGTAAAATCTATGGAATATAATGAATGAATGAATGAATGAATGAATGAATGAATGAATGAATGAATGAATGAATGAATGAATGAATGAATGAATGAATGAATGAATGAATGAATGAATGAATGAATGAATGAAGGATTTTATAGCCATTCAAAATCCACTCTCCTTTATCGGATTAGGATTCCCGAATAGGATCCTACGACTGGCATGGTAACTGTTACTCCACTAGGGACAACGCGTTTATTGACAATGGTACCTATGTTAAATACACCTAACTGCATGTCAATATAGTCCGCTTTACAATTTCACAATTCTTTCCCGAACTATGAATTCCAAAGTAATTGTGAACAAAAATATTCGTATCGTTAGTTCAACTTGTGTACTCATTCTCTTTATACCACCACTGTAACCACCACCACCAACCACTATCTCCAACACAGTCATCTCCACCAATAACAGGAATCGAAGTGTAGTGTAAAGAGAGTTTTTCAATGATATTTTCAATTTTTATGCATGTATGTTGTTAAGATTAGCAATCTATCCTTCCAGCGTTACAGCTATGCATAAATTAATATTACGTCCAGTTTAATGTGCAAGATAGGTCTTTGCTTGCACAGTATACAGCATGTAAAAATGAATGAGTGATACAAAAAGAGAACTAATCTCTTAACGAATCGGCCGTTTTTAATGTTATGTGTCGCGACGTACTGCAAAGCTTTCCGTTCAAAAGAAATGTCCTGTTTCCTTTTCGACTGTAATTCTGTACGAAAAGCGACATGTTTGCGCTATAAGTAACCAAACTCTTCTGTGTTGCTATAGAGCTCTATAATGGAATGAAATTACCACAAAAACCTTCTCTAAGAAATAAATTTTCCTAACGTTCAGTCGAACGGTAGACCCTGACCCAGTTTCCAAGCTATCGTTCTGGACCAGAAACTGTTGCTCTTACAAAGAAGTCGTTACAAAATATATTCTTGCAATAGAACTAACTGAAGTATTGATTTTAAAACTTGTGTGTTATCGGTACCAGACTTTTCCAGAAATGATAAAACGTGAAACATTGATAATAATTTTAAATATTATTGGAGACTGAACGTACAAACATTTTAAACAATTGGTTAAATGGCGATCTTACTCGAGTTAATTATGTAAGCATGTGCGGCTTACAGCTGTTTCGGTGCTACTTGACACCATCCTCAGAGCCTTCTGTGTCTCGGCGCTATCTTAACTTCGCTGCCTGTTGTGTGGGTGCGTTCATATGATGAAGAGTTGTGTCAAATAGTGTGTGTGTTCTGAAATTGATCTGTGTGTTGAGAATTTGATTAGGGTGTGTTTTAGTGTGTCTGTATATTTCATATTGTTCTAGTGTGTTGAGTTTTTGGTTTTTGGGTTGTATGCGTAGGATTTCCATGTCTGTATTTATGTTATTGTATGTGTGGTTAGCATTAGTTATGTATTCGGTATATATAGATGTATTAAACACTAAAACACACCCTAATCAAATTCTCAACACATAGATCAATTTCAGAACACACACACTATTTGACACAACCCTTCATCATATGAACGCACCCACACAACAGGCAACGAAGTTAAGATGGCGCCGAGACACAGAAGGCTCTGAGGATGGTGTCAAGTAGCACCGAAACAGCTGTAAGCCGCACATGCTTACATAATTAACACGAGTAAGATCGCCATTTAATCAATTATTTATATTCAAGTGTTAAAAGTAGTGTACGAAAGATTCAACATGGAAAAATTTTAAGTTTATTTTCAACAACATGTTTTAAATATTAAGAATTTAGTAAAGATGTTTTAATGGGGAATTATAGTTAAAGGAAGATCAAGAGTATAGTAGTGCTTTTCTGAAATATATTGTAGAATATAAAAAAGACTAAAACACGTTAGCTCTCCAATAGAATTCTACGATAGTACATGCAGCCGACTATTCTATAGATGAACTTCGTATAATTCAGTGACAGAATTATCAATAGAAATGTGTGACTCCTTGACCCCCGTCCTAAACCCTCAAGAATTTTGCCTCTGGGGATCTGCAAAATATAAAGAGTATACTAATTAATAATCTACGTTCCATGGAAGACCTGAAAAATAGCATCCAGAAAGAAAATCGACCTATTCCTCAACGAGAACTGCAGTGAGTGACACGTCACTTTTTAAACAGACCAACAAATGTTTGGAACAAAATTACAGACAGCTTCAGAATCCCCTTTCTTGTCTTTAACGAGTATATTACGTTTTAACTGCTTACATTTAGTAATATTTTATACATACATCTTGATTACACAACTTTTAACACTGTATCACTTCGGAATATGTATTATATGTCTTTCTTGTGTTAAATTCTACCGTACCTGGTTAATATTTTACATTAAGAATTCGCGATGTGTCGCATTATCGATACAGTACTGCTAATCAATGACAGCAAAATTCTGCGCAATCGGAATCTGTAAGCGGCTCGTCCGAGAGTCGGTTCGCCGCTTTGTGGTTTCTATACAATCTATTCACACAATATAAAAATATAATAATACTCAGATATGGACGTACAAATATGTGCTAAAAAGATTAACATGAGAATTACATATATAGGTGCTGAGTATTCTCTGCTATTTAACCTATATAGTGACAATGTTATGCATACCGGGGAACAAAACCTAAACACTATCATCAGTTTTAAATCAAACATTCTTATTTTAAATTTGTTACTTTTTTATTTTTATTTTAGTAGGTTATTTTACGACGCTTTATCAACATCTTAGGTTATTTAGCATCTGAATGAGATGAATGTGATAATACCGATGAAATGAGTTCGGGGTCCAGCACCGAAAATTACCCAGCATTTGCTCATATTGGGTTGAGGGAAAACCCCGCAAAAAACTCTCAACCAGGTTACTTGCCCCGACCGGGAATCGAACCCTGGCCACCTGGTTTCGTAGCCAGACGCGCTAACCGTTACTCCAGAGGTGTGGATTTGTTATTTGTAGACGTACTCTTTCTAATGTCAGAAAATTAACGGACGTTCTAAAAATCATTACAGAATTTGAATAAGGCAGCGAAACAGTTTTATTTAAAGATACGCCAATGAAAATCATGACCATCTAAACTCAGAAGCATTTAGAAGTAAGGAGCCTGTTTTATTCATGTTCACGATTTCATGGCCGTCTAAACTGGCCATATAATCAACAAAGCGGTTAGGAATAGTTGAATGATAAATCTTGTTACAATGAGTGCTACAGTCATGTAACTTAAAAATAATTAGAGCTAAAATGTAGATATGAATGTTAATTTGTTACTTATTTGTGTTACGTGTAATATTTAAGTAAACATAGATTGAAGTAATGCATTAATTTTCTTCTGAATGAAGTTTGTACATTGAGTAGCCCTACTACATTTTCTTTCGAGGTGCGTAAAATGATTACTTAATTTTTTACGGACTAGTGTTTTAAAGACCCACTTTAAGCACTGGTAACAGTACGTAAAATGTAACTTTATGTACTATTGTAGAAAATAGTAATATGCGTTACAAGAGCGGTATGTTGAAGTTTTCAAGTTCGAGGAAAAGTTTGAAAAAGCGAGCTTTTTTAATTTCCGAGAATTGAAAGAAAACATACCGCTCGTATGTCGTACATTATTTTGTGCGAAGATCGTTTATTACATACCTGAAAGAAGAATTTATAATTAGTTGCAATGAAATCTCCATCTTGGTTTCTGTTCAATGACGGCAATTTTGGAAAACAAAAATATCTATCTTCAACATTGTTGCTTTAAAATGCTTTCTGTGTTTACTATACTCCAGCAGGCCGTGATATACGTCTGTCTTTTTTTTCCCCCAGTCTATAAATGCGAACTTAAAACAAACGGCTTCCTTAATGTTACATGCATCACGAAATGCAGTAACTTTAGTGGAGTTGTAGAGTTTACTTAATTTTTGCAAATATTTAAAAAACAATAATTAACAGTGCAATTTAGGTAAAATTGCAGTGGTAAGTTTCCAATTTATAATTATTACTATATTGAACGTCTCTAAAAATAATACGAGTATGTTAAAAGCCTAAAGCAGTAAAATCAATATGTCACTTAAGCGGTAAGAAGAGGGAAATTGTTATGTGTGTTCGGTTGGGAATACTGAATGTGGAATTTTAGACTTACCGCGGATTGGTTTTGTGCGGAAACCAAGCAAATACGCACGATCTCGCACAAAATATTTTATCTGATCGACGACTTCTTTTGTCATGCTCAAAATGTTGAAACTATTTTCAGACTTTATGTTCAAGAGCAGGATAGTTAGTTTTATTGTTGTAAATCGGTGTAAGATTTGTTGCTTTGGACCAGATAGAAACTCGCCTCGATTTTTGGACTGCTCAGAGCACTTTTAAATACTTTTTACTAAGTACCTATGTGTATGCTGATATTAAGTAATGAGTGGAAGCAAGTCTATTTTTCAAGAAGAAATGTTATTCACTCGTATGTAATTTAATGTTCAGTAACTGGATTTCTACACATTGTTATACATAATAGATATTAATTTCATACGCTGTATCTTGAAATTTTCTCAAAATATTAACCGAAACCTCCATTGTTCCACGAGATATTCACCAGAATCATAATAAAATAAGCTCCGAAATAGAGGTAAAATTATTACCACAAAATAAATCGAAATATCTCATTTTAACAGATATCTATGCAAAACTTGATTTTGTCTTTGCCATGACCTCATTCTCTGTACTTACAGCGAATAAAGGTCAACCGACTGTATCTGCTACATACTAAGTACTAGCCGTACCCGTGCTCTCCGCTGCACCCGTTAGAAATAAATATAAATTAATTACATAATTAAAATAGGACATTTGATCCAGAGAACATTCATGTTTGATAGAAGAATAAATCGTTTAATATGTTACTTAATTTAAGTTGTATTTAAAAAATTAAAATGCGATCATTTTGATCCAGATTTATCCTTCGAAGAGGTGGAAAAATTCAAATATCTTGGAGCAACAGTAACAAATATAAATGACACTCGGGAGGAAATTAAACGCAGAATAAATATGGGAAATGCGTGTTATTATTCGGTTGAGAAGCTCTTATCATCCAGTCTGCTGTCCAAAAATCTGAAAGTTAGAATTTATAAAACAGTTATATTACCGGTTGTTCTGTATGGTTGTGAAACTTGGACTCTCACTCTGAGAGAGGAACATAGGTTAAGGGTGTTTGAGAATAACGTGATTAGGAAAATATTTGGGGCTAAGCGGGATGAAGTTACAGGAGAATTGAGAAAGTTACACAACACAGAACTGCACGCATTGTATTCTTCATCTGACATAATTAGGAACTTAAAATCCAGACGTTTGAGATGGGCAGGGCATATAGCACGTATGGACTAATCCAGAAATGCATATAGAGTGTTAGTTGGGAGACCGGAGGGAAAAAGACCTTTGGGGAGGCCGAGACGTAGATGGGAGGATAATATTGGGGTGGATTTGAGGGAGGTGGGATATGATGATAGAGACTGGATTAATCTTGCACAGGATAGGGACCGATGGCGGGCTTATGTGAGGGCGGCAATGAACCTTCGGGTTCCTTAAAAGCCATTTGTAAGTTGTAAGATCATTTTGATCCAGAGACCACTCACTAGGAGGAACAACTTTTACAACAGCGCAACATAATCTGATTGGCTCATTACCCAATTTTTTTGCATTGCATTTATTGCATATATATTTGATGTATTTTAACACGATTCAATTGAGCATAGTTAAAATTTGAATTATAAAATAATGGATTGCTAAGCTAACGTACCATTACTGCATACTAAATCAATACACTCTCATTGTTCGTTAAATCTCTGAGATGAAAACGAATGTGTACATAAAAATTATTTTAGGAAATTCAGGAAACGAATGTACAGAATAGCCTATGACGTTTTCTGTGCATAAGAAGCTATTTTAATCTTACCTGACTTCGATTCACTCAGAAGTTACTGTAATAACATTATAGCATTATGTCCATACAGAGAAACTACACTTTCCAATGGAGAAATAATAAATTATACAAATCGGTTAATTTAGCTTCCGATATTACGTCATACAAACACAGAAACATTGTCTGTAGGCTATGTTTCATAGCTTTCGATTGTTGTTGTCCAAGGCCCCTTATAGACGAAGTCATTTGTTTTTTATTCCATTACACCGCCTTAGATGGCAGTTATTTTAATTTTAAAACTCATTTATCTCATTAAATATCAGTCCTATCAAAATTTGTCAAAGAATAAAACTTATCAGAAATCACTTTTAAACAAACTTTTGTTATGTAACATTTAAAAAAATCAATAATAAGTGAGATATTTCGATTTATTTAATTCAGACCCCCTTATAATCCCCTTTTAAATAATGTATTTTGAATGCCATATAGCCTAAAATCTAAGTTACGACGAACTTAATTTATATTCCAATTTTCATCGAAATCTGCTCTGCCATTATCGCGTGAAAAGGTAACAAACATCCAGACAGACAGACAGACATACAAACAAAAATTTCAAAAAAGCGATTTTCGGTTTCAGAATGGTTAATTATACATGTTAACACCAATTATTTTCGGAAAATCGAAAATTACCAGAAAAATTTTGGCTACAGATTTATTATTAGTATATAGGAGCGTTTAATGAACTTATAGGAATTTATAAGACATTAATTGTAAGACCTGAATTTAATGAACACGATTATTTTAATACTGAGTGGAAATAGATTCAAGTTAACTTTCTATTACCTGATTACGAAACGACACGATATTATCAGTTACATAGATAGTGTCATCGCTAATCTCTCAGCAGTACGATACGGCGGCGGCTTCGTCTAGCATGGAATTTCCCGTCTGTATATCAGATTCCGGCATCATTACCCCCAGTTGCAGCTGCACTCGAGAACTCTCGGCACGGCGAGATGATAAATTTAAACGGGCTGAGAGACAGCCGGAACTCGAAACAATAATAATCTGACGGCGCCGCCTGCTGATACGCAGAGGAACACAATCAAAAGGGCAAGAGGCTTAAATCTCGGCTTATGCAGTACAAATCTGCGTGTTATTCCAGTCCTCTCTATTTCGTGAAATGAGTTATACTTCTGTTTTCAGCTATAGGTACAATTAATTAAATTGATAGGTGATGATAATTAACTACAATGTCAGAATGATTTGGTATAAAAACAAAAAGATTCTGCTTTGCATCTGTTTTCATTTGATAAATTTCACAGCATCTGTCCGTGATAGAATCCCCCTCCTGTTTGCTTGGAGGCTACTAGCTGACAGTTACAGATGTAAATTAAAAATTGGCGTATTGAAAATGACAAGCTTTCTCATTATACAGGGTGTTTGTAACCTAACCTGCAACATTTTAAGAACATGTTCCTTGTTCAATTCTATATCGAATTAATCAAATTACCTTATCGAAATTTCTAATACTGTATATTTTTTTGTAATTTACCTTTTGGCGATGTCAGTTGTCCCAATAGATACTAGAACCTGTTCTCTTGTATTTACGTGTACAAAACAATAAAATACTTCGTCAGTTGTCTCAGTAGATACTAGAACGTGTTGTTGCATTTACGTGTACAAAACAATGAAGCACTTCGTCAGTTGTCCCAGTAGATACTAGAACGTGTTTTGTTGTATTTACGTGTATTAAATAATGAAGTACTTCGTCAGTTGTCCCAGTAGATACTAGAACGTTCTCTGTTGTATTTACATGTACAAAACAATGAAGTACTTCGTCAGCTGTCCCAGTAGATACTAGAACGTGCTTTCTTGTATTTACATGTACACAACAAAGAATTACTTCGTCAGTTGTCCCAGTAGCTGCTAGAACGTGCTCTGTTGTATTTACATGTACAAAACTATGAAGTACTTCGTCAGTTGTCCCAGTAGATACTAGAACGTGTTTTGTTGTATTTACGTGTATTAAATAATGAAGTACTTCGTCAGTTGTCCCAGTAGATACTAGAACGTTCTCTGTTGTATTTACATGTACAAAACAATGAAGTACTTCGTCAGTTGTCCCAGTACATACTAGAACGTGCTTTCTTATATTTACATGTACACAACAAAGAATTACTTCGTCAGTTGTCCCAGTGGCTGCTAGAACGTGCTCTGTTGTATTTACAAGTACAACACAATGAAGTATTTCGTCAGTTATTCCAGTAGCTACTATAACGTTCTCTGTTGTATTTACATGTACAAAATAATGAAGTACTTCGTCAGTTGTTCCAGTAGATACTAGAACGTTCTCTGCTTATTTACATGTACAAATAATGAAGTACTTCGTCAGTTGTCCCAGTAGATACTAGAACGTTCTCCGTTGTATTTACATATACAAAATAATGAAGTACTTCGTCAGTTGTTTCAGTAGCTACTAGAACGTGCTCTCTTGTATTTATATGTACACAACAAAGAATTACTTCGTCACTTGTCCCAGTAGATGCTACAACGTGCTCTGTTGTATTACATGTACAAAATAATAAAGTACTTCGTCAGTTGTTCCAGTTGATACTAGAACGTTATTTGTTATATTTACATGTACGCAACAATGAAGTACTTCGTCAATTGATCCAGTAGATACTAGAACTTTCTCTGTTGTATTTACATGTACAAAATAATGAAGTACTTTGTCAGTTGTCAGTAGATACTAGAACGTGCTCTCTTGTATTTACATGTATACAGCAAAGAATTACTTCGTCATTTGTCCCAGTAGATGCTAGAACGTGCTCTGTTGTATTTACGTATACATAATAATGAAGTGCTTCGTCTGTTGTTCCAGTAGCTATTAAAACGCACTCTGTTGTATTTATGTAATACAACAATGAAGTCCTTCGTCAGTTGTTCCAGTTGATACTAGAACGTTCTTTGTTGTATTGACATGTACACAACAATGAAGTACTTCGTCAGTTGTCCCAGTAAATACAAGAACGTTCTCTGTTGTATTTACAGGTACAAAATAATGAAGTACTTCGTCAGTAGTTCCAGTAGATACTAGACTGTGCTGTTGTATTTACATGTATACAACAAAGAATTACTTTGTCACTTGTCCAAGTAGATGCTAGAACGTGCTATGTTGTATTTACTTATACACAACAATGAAGTGCTTCGCCAGTTGTTCCAGTAGCTACTAGAACGCAGTCTGTTGTATTTATATAACACAACAATGAAGTCCTTCGTCAGTTGTTCCAGTTGATACTAGAACTTTCTTTGTTGTATTTACATGTACACAACAATTAAGTACTTCGTCAGTTGTCCCAGTAGATACTAGAACGTTCTCTATTGTATTTACAGGTACAAAATAATGAAGTACTTCGTCAGTTGTTCCAGTAGATACTAGAACGTGCTGTCTTGTATTTACATGTATACAACAAAGAATTACTTCGTCCCCTTGTCCCAGTAGATGCTAGAACGTGCTTTGTTTTATTTATGTATACACAGCAATCAAATGTTTCGTCAGTTGTTCCAGTAGCTACTAAAACGTGGTCTGTTGTATTTATATAACACAACAATGAAGTTCTTCGTCAGGTGTTCCAGTTGATACTAGAACGTTCTTTGTTGTATTTACATGTACACAATAATGAAGTACTTCGTCAGTTGTCCTATAGATACTAGAACGTGTCGTTTTACATTTAGAAGCACAGTGATCATCTTTCAGTAGTATGCCTCTTCTCCAGCCTGACTATAAACCGAGCGGGTGATGTAATGGAATGTTAAACTGCTTGATGCCGGACGAAGAGCTAACCATTCATACACTATTACCTTCGTAACGTATTGGTTTAGTATAAGGGGTATAAGGGTATGTTGGGTTATATCACTCTACAATGGCGCAATGTTGCACATCAAGTTACGAATTCCCTGTATAATTTATGCCAGTGATGAACAGATTCCTGCACAGCGTGTAAGCACTGTGTAAGACTGGAACTGCGTTCATATTTTAAGCACAAAGAACCGGTTCTCAGTAGAAGTGGTACCGTAACACGTGAGGATGAGTTAAGGATTGACGAGTTGTTACGATGGTGTAAACAAATGTAAATAAATCACGTATAAATTACAAAAAGTAGCTTGAATATTTTTAAACTATTAAATGATTTATACTGTAGGCCTCTAAATTGAATTTTCTAACAGTGGTAATAATTTTTCCACAAACTGAACACTGTACCCTATTTTTCACCTCCGAAAATAAATGATCTATTTCCCAATCTGAACGTCGCGTCGTTTAATATTAGATGCTTGTGCTAGCCAAACTGTAACTGACTCACGAAAGCTCTGTTCATATACAACATACTTACAAATGACTTTCAGGAAACCTGGAGGTTCATTGCCGCCCTCACATAAGTCCGCCATCGGCCCCTATCCTGAGCAAATTAAACCCAGTCTCTACCATCAAATCCCAACTCCCTTAAATCCTTTTTAATATTATCCTCTCATCTACGTCTCGGTCTCCACAAAGGTCTTTTTCCCTCAGGTCTTCCAATTAACACACTATATGTTCAAACGTATGGATTTAATGTTCCTAATTATATTAGCTAAAGAATACAACGTTCCTAATTATATTAGCGTGCAATTCTGCACTGTGCAACTTCTTCCATTCTTCTGTAACTTCATTTCTCTAAGGCCGAAATATATTTCCTAAGCAGCTTAATCTCGAACACCCTTAATATCTGTTCCTCTAACAAAATGAGAATGCAAATTTCACAATCATACAGAACAACCGGTAATATAACTGTTTTATAAATTCTAACTTTCAGTCTTTTTTTAGGGCAGACTAGAGGACAAAAGCTTTTCAACTGAATAATAACAGGCATTTCCCATATTTATTCTGCGTTTAATTTCCTCCCGAACGCCATTTATATTTGTTACTTTTGCTCCAAGATGCTCGAATTTTTCCACCTTTTCAAAGGATAAATTTTCAATTATTATACTCGCATTTCCATTTCGTACAATGTTCTGGTCACGAGATATAATCATATAACTTTATTTTCTCGGGGTTTAGTTTCAATCCAATCTACTTACTTGCTTCAAGTAAAATTCCCGTGTTTTCCCTAATACTTTGTTGATTTTCTACTAACATATTCACATCATCCGCATAAACAAGCAGCTGATGTAACCCTTTCAATTCCAAACTCTCTCTGTTTTCCTGGACTTTCCTAATGGGATATTCTAGAGCGAAGTTAAAAAGTAAAGGTGATAGTGCATCTCCTTGTTTTAGCCCATAGTGAATTGAAGAGCGTCAGATACAAACTGGTCTATACGGACTCTGCTGTACGTTCCACTGAAACACATTTTAATTAATCGAACTAGTCTGTTTAATGAGGTATATTTTAGTCCGCTTTTCAAGTGCTGCAATCTATGTTTGCCTATGACTGACTTCAAGCCAAGAAGACAGAAAAAAATTAAGAGCGCCTGGAGGTTAGGCAATCTCCAGGAGAACCTACACGAGTGAAAGCAAGTGATGTAAATGCACAGGAATACCCACCACTGTTTTATGCGTTCCAAAAAATTCAGTTCTTTATTGTGTTAGTAATGATGGCCATTTGTGGGTTATCTCCTTGAACAATATTTTACGAGAAAAATGATAAAAAAAGTCATACAATGTCCATTAAAATAGTAAGATAAATCTTTCAAATATGTTATTTAACGACGCTTTTTTTTCTTTCACCTTTCAGTAGTAGTTGTACTTACTTATTTCACCTGGTAGAGATAAGGCATCGGGCCTTCTCTTCCCCTCTACCTGAGGATTACGAGTACAATATTAAGAATACAATTACAATTATAATTACAATTGATATTAAATTTATAATTACAATAAAAGTCAAAGTACTAAAAGATATAGGGTGCTATTCATAGACATTTCGCAGCACGCGCTACGAGCGTGCTAAACTAGCCCCGGCTATCCATTGGTTACTTGTACAGAATTCAAATCATATCATATCGCTAACACTGGTTTATGAATACGAAAAACTCTGATCATCCACCGGAAGCCCGCGCTAAAAATGTCTGTGAATACGGCCCTAACTGATTAATAAGGACTAGACAATTTATTATAGAAGTTAAGAACAAACAAAGATCGCTGTAACAACTGAGTTTATCTAGCGTCAATGAACAACAAGACGGTATTTTGTAGAGTAAGTCCGAGAATTTGTGATGAGATTATCTGACGTTTGCCTTACATTTGAGGAATACCAACCTCTGAAAAATCCAACTAGATAATCAGCCATTCGAACCAATTCCCAAGCGCAGATCCGGATCAGAATCCAAATCAATACCATCTGAGCTACGTAGATGGAGGGTAAAACTTTATTTCCTGCATTGCACTCCCACATAATCAACCCACAAGAAAGAAAATATCAACTCTATTGTTATATTGTAGATGTTTTCTTATGACGCTCTTCTTACGTGAATCTTAGGTAACAACAAAGTGATGGATGTGCAATTTAAATTTAAAATCCTGCCGACAATTGAAGGTTTACGAGGAAAATCCCTGTTGAAATTCTCGCGCTGGCTTCCTTTTCGTTGTGCTGTGACGGTTTCTCTCAAAGTATTTCAAAGAACCGGCACCTTGGTTATGAAATCGCCGCTAGCTTACTTTGCGGCCCTTGACAATACACAAGAGAATTAGCAAGATTTATTTGAAGAACATGAGAAAAGAGGCTCAGGAAATTAGCCAAACAAAAGCGTAGGTATGCTTAATAACACACATGTCAGGGAATGAAAGATGTAAAGCTTAATTCTCTGGCAAAAGCACTAGAAACTCAGGCATCACAGAGAGTGCGGTTTTGCATACAAGTTTTCATTTCCGTAATTGGTAAAAGTTTCATCATCTTTGTCTGACGAACTATCTGTTTGTGATACTGCCATAAAACGGCTTGGATTCCTGAGCCAGATTGAGGTTTTAAATTCATCGACATATGACCGGCAACTACCAATCTTGTCACTGAATACAAGAATGATCTCGAATAGTTCCTGTACAATTAACTAACGTATGTGTTTATGTTTTTATTTATAACGAGTGAACAAATAAACACTCTTATTGTTATATTTACTCTTTGACACAAGGAAATAAAAAATAGTAAAAATTCGTCTCTATTCACCCCGTTTTACGGTATATTATAAGCTATCGAAGAAAAAGCCTCATGTTAAGGAAGAGGCGGGGCGTGAGACAACGATCACATTTATATTAATACTATAATTGGCTGAAGATGAAATAATACACAAAAATAGTTCTAATTAATCTACTGGATATTAAGATAGTACACAAAATGAACGAACGAACGAATTTAGCTATTATGTCCCGTGAAGGGCAAAGGCCTCTTATAAAAGGGGCGGCTCGTTATTACTCGCTAGGTGAGCCATTCCAGGCGAGATTTCACTTTCTCGGTCTGTATAACTTTAAAACTAATGTATACTATTTAACACTAGTCCACTCAGAAAAATGCAGAATTTATGAGCCCACAGTTCCATTCTATTTGGAGAAATATCACCTCACCTCCATTGAAGTAGTTGGGCTAATGGTTGGCGCTAGGGGCACAATACCTCGCCTCTTTGTCAGTTTCTGCAAGAAGTTCCAGCTGAACAACGACTTCATTCGTGATGTTTCCCTTGCCGCTATCAGAGGATCACTTGCCATTTTAAAATACCATCTCTACTTTGTTTCCTAAAAAGGGAGAATTTTGCTCGAATATCTAATCTTTTTGTTTACTATATTTAGGCCTGTTATATGCATGCTATTATCTTTCCTATACTTAATTTTCCCTTTTGTTAGTTCCCCTCCTTTCTCTTTTGTGGTCTATTTTTGTTTTCACTCAATATGTTTATTATGCTTTGTTCAATGAGGCAGTCCCGTCATTGGGAAAGCTGAAAGAGTGTCTTTCAATGTGTAACACTAAACACTAGTTCGTATTAGTCCTAGTTCTTTCCACTGAGATCTGTCCCTTGCCTTTCTTGACCACTGTAAAATAGCCCCAGTTAATCTACTGGATATTAAGGGGTTGAAGAAAAGAAATTAAATATTAAAATGTTGATAACTAATTTTATAGAAATTCTAACGTCTATGGTCCGTCTCAGGAATCTATGAAGTACAAAGACGAAACAAGGCCTCTGCGCAAGTGGTATGTGGAAGGGCTAGGACCAATGACTGTTCTGGGGGAAGCATTGCTTGAAGGAAGCGACCAATCGCTTGCAGAAATGGGATAAATTTCTATCTGAATTCCTACTCTACCTTCTACGGCGAGCGTCTTACTCCCTTAGCGGACTCGAGCTGATACTGCCTGCAATACACTCCGGCACAGATAGACTCCACCCCCATATGCGCGAAGTTACTCTACAGATTCCCAGGACGGACCATAGAAATCCGTCTTCACTAATAAAATCACAAAATGTATGATTAATTGCAACAGCAAGCGGGCTTACAGTACAGTTTGCAGCACTAGTGGTAGACATGAAAAAAAAAACTGCAATTCTATGAAATGTTTAATGAACACAATTTTAGAGAACTTTTCCCAAGTTTAAATACTTTTAAGAATGTACAGTATTTAATAAATACAGGATCGTATTCAGGAACGTCACTCGAGTAATTCACTTCTTCCTGACTTCAAGTCAGAAGGTATGTCATAAAGTAAAATGCCGCATACGTATTCAGAGACAATACTTATATTTCCCTTCACAAAGTCAAATGTAGCTAAAAAGGAAGCGAACTTGGTGTTGAACGTATTATACAGGGTGTTTAAAAAATACGGGGCATAATTTCAGGTATGTATTTCCCACATGTAGACAATCAAAATAGTTCATTACAACATGTGTCCGGAAATGCTTTATTTCCGAGTTATGGCCTTCACAACATTAAAATTCACCGGAACGTTTTTCTTTCCGCAGGTCGTTGCCGTCAAAGGAGACATTAAGAGGGCACTCTGACAGTTCATTCCGAGGCGAAGGTTATATTCAGTGTTGTGTACGCGTTAGACTGTGCGACATGTAGGCCTATTCAAATCAAGAACTGGCAGAGATACACTTCATGTACGGTAAGGCGGACAGCAATGCTGCGCTGGCTCGTCGTTTGTCATCAACACATTCACTTCTTGCATGATGGCGCTCCTGCACACTTCAGTCTTATGGCTCGCCGGTACTTGGATCGAAGGTTTCCTGATCGATGGATAGGTAGAGGTGGCCCAATTGCTTGGCCTCCACGCTCACCTGATATGAACCCTCTCGATAACTACTTGTGAGGCCATTTAATAATAATGAGAAAAAATGCGCTCGAGTTGAGCATTAATGTCCAAGTTTAGTCTTTGCCATAGTCTGTTATTGGTTTAACTCTCTTCGCACACGTTATGATGTGGTATTTCCTACATCTTTGACCGCACAGCACACATTTGCAGTCTTCGTTCGGTTCATGGAACTTGTTGTTCACACATATTTTATGATGAAACCCGTGTATTGCGAGTCTTGTTGTCACGTGTCTCTGGCTCCTACACTCCCTGGTCCAGCTGTCGTCTAGCATGGCTGATGTGGTGTAGAACTCTAGGTCTATTGTGAGGCCATTTAAAATAATTGGTTTATTCGTCTGCGGTGCCTGATTTGGAATCCATTCGGAATCAAATTGTGGCATGTTCTGAGGACATACGCAATACTCCTGGAGTTTGGGATCGTGTTCGCAGGTCAATGAGACATCGATGTGAGGTCTGTATTCAAGCAGGAGGTGGACATTTTGAACATCTTTTGTAATGACAACGACCTGCGGAAAGAAAAACGTTCCGGTGAATTTCAATGTTGTGAAGGCCATAACTCGGAAATAAAGCATTTCCGGACACATGTTGTAATGAACTATTTTGATTGTCTACATGTGGGAAATACATACCTGAAATTATGCCCCGTATTTTGAAACATCCTGTATAATGACGTAGTGTTTCCAGTCCACAGCTGCTCCCTGCGGAAAATGGGTGAAACATTCTTTCATTTTTGGTTACATTTCGTTTCAAACTTTTTATTTACAAAAACATTCATTGAAATGGAAGGAACCGTAGATGAAAGGTTTGGCGTAGGGTCTACATCAAAGAACTTGCGTACAAATATAAGAACGTGATGGAAAGTAAGGAATCTGACATGGTATTAGGTTTCGGCAAAGAAGAATTTTGACACGAAATTTATAGCACAAAAAGTAGAAGTAATACTGATAATATTAATTACACGAAAACTGAATTAGAATCTTAAACTTTTCTTGACAAAAGCATAGTAATATACGATTATAAGTAATTTTCATTCTATGTTGAAAAAAAAAGCATAGTGTATTGTAAATATATATTTTTTCAAACTCCAGTATGTTATATAATCATTTACAAGTTAACCAACTTCTTCTTAATTTATTTTCAGATGAAAATAATAATAATAATGATAAGAATAGTAATAATAATAATAATAATAATAATAATAAAACAGTAAAGGTAAGAAAGGTAAAGATATCCCCGTAACATGCCATGAAGGCACTTGGAGGGCATGGAGGTAGGGCGGCCGGGTAGCTCAGTTGGTAGCTGGCTACGAACTGAAAGGTCCGGGGTTCGATCCCAGGTGGTGATAGGATTTTTTCTCGTTGCCAAACTTTCAGAACGGCCCCGAGGTTCACTCAGCCTCCTATAAAATTGAGTACCGGGTCTTTCTCGGCAGTAAAAGGCGGTCAGAGCATGGTGCCGACCACACCACCTCATTCTAGTGCCGAGGTCATGGAAAGCATGGGGCTCTTTAATAAAACAGTAATGAGAAAATTAAATACACTTTATAGCTAGTTAGCTGCATAAATTCGGAATAAGTTAGTAAAACTGCAGATAAGATTGAGGTTATGATTACATAGGCAAAACTTGAGAATAAACGAGCACATAATGATACAAAATGCATAATCCATGAATTATAAATCCTTTTCAGCCTTTAAACTTAAATTAATCGTAGTAAACAAATATCTTATTGGTTATTGTTCGGGAAAATTGTAGCTCTTGAGATGCAAGCACAGTCTAGTATATACAGTCACGAAGCGCAATACGTAGTAAATATGTATCCATAGATAGTTGCTAACCACTAGGATCGCTACTATCACCTCATCACAGACAATGCGAAATAGTACCTGCACAGTCTATTGTTTCATAAACTCAAGCTCCGTGACTGTATATATAGGGACATCATTTTATTTTTACTTCAATTTTTATTGTACCTGAGTTTTTGAATGTACTTCACTCCCACCCCTTCTACTAATGAAGTTTCAACTGTTTTCCAGACAGAATCAAGGCCGCTTATAGTAAACAGCACTGAGTTACTGAGTATAGTACGTTCCAGAAATATGTTCGCGTTTTCCAGTGACGAAAGAACTTTTAATATTGAATCATATTTTCGCACAGGTACTGTCCGTTTGCCTACGCGACATCCCGATTTCCCCCCACCTGCTTCTGCACGGCCCTCTGTAAAAGCAGGGCTGTCTTAGCTCTTTTCTGAAAACATTAATTTCTGTTAGGAATTGGACGTTTACGTAATATTATACAACTGTTTAAAATAACTTAAATAAAAGGGCCTCGTTAAGTAATTAACTGTCACGTGATTTCCCTCCTTTCTACGATCCTGCGGCATAACCACTTGGGCGGACAGTAGATAGCATGTCCGAGTAATTTTATCTATGCGGGTCGGGCAGAAGTGAAGATTGAATTTACATTACATAAGGTACTCTTTTATAGAGTAGGTACAGAATTATTTCAACATGAGTTACTAGTACGAAGGACGAAACTGGTAATTGGAATTAGATGCAATAGTCTGTACTGCGATAATATGCACAAAAGAACTGAAGCCTGTAGGCTATCGAAATGAATGGCTACCATCTTCAAAAATGTGTTTAAATATCCATTTTATGATTATTTTTCAATTGAACTTCATTATTCTCTATATTGTATACCTTATTTTATTTCAAGGAGTGCAGTTCGGTGTTCAAAGGAGCCACCGAACTGCACTCCTTGAAATAAAATAAGGTATACGCTAATGTACTGTAGACAGTATAATATACACTACATAATGAACACGTTCGCATGGATAGCTCAGTTCGTGAGTAAAAACATTCATTCTTAATACAGTACTGCATTTTGATTAAATAAAAATCCTAATGAAAATTATCGAACTCAAAATCGCGATATTTCCTAGTTTACGTAAATGGATGAAGTACTTTTCTTCCCTCCTATACCTAGTAAAGTGATGTGTTTGTGTTTTCGCCAGTATCATCGAACTCCAGTTGTGGAAGGGGGTAGCGAACGGGTTTTCCGGTTCTCTAAAGTATAGCCAGGTTAATATTAAAAATGTTAGTAAAAATAAAATGATGTCCCTGTACTAGACCAGGGCTGGGCAGCAAGAGCGGATTCTACTCTCTTGCGGGGAGCCATATGATTTCTCTTCAGCCCCTTTCTTCCCCGCCGAACACCGCTCAGCGACGATTCAGTCACGGATGAATATTAAGCGTCCCCGTTTAGAGTGTGGTTCCGCTCCCGATGCCCAGCCCTGTACTAGACTGTGATACAAGATTGGCCTTCGTGTAACTTGAATCTTATTATTAGCTTATGGATAAATTGCGAGTGTGAAAGTTAAGCAATCCAAATATTCTGAATACAAATTCTGCGTTTTCCATCTACGTAAGCCGGATGTAAGTGAACGTGAAGCTGAAGTGACGTTCCTGATTACGGCCCATGATGTCAAACTGCAGTGGGATAGGGCATTTTAAAAAATGAAATTGTTAAAAATAATCAGCTCCGTACAACCATGAACCAATCCTTCTAGAACAACCACCATACACTGTACTATCGTACCTCACACAAATTCATGAAATGGACTTAAATAGACAGTACTGATATGTTTACTCCAATGAAAGCAAGGAAATTTTATATAAAATTATCGTTTTTATTGTCTCTATGTAGCCTACTTCCTTTTACTTTGTTAAGATTACATTTTTTGTGAAAATCAAAGGGCTGTTTTAATTTGTACACTGGATTCCATCAATGCCGTCTCATTCTTTAATCTTACCACAATCTAGTATATACAGTCACGAAGCTTGAGTTGTGAGGGTGCTGGGAACAATAGACTGTGCCGGTAATATTTCGCATTGCCTGTAGTGAGGCGATATTAGCGATCCTAGTGGTTAGGAATTATCTATGGATGCATATTTACTACGTATTGAGCTTCGTGACTGTATATACTAGACTATGATCTTACCCACAATGAATTGTGTGCCTCGTTTTATGGTGACAACGCTGTTTAGTTCTTTTAGCACTCTGATTATTATATTATTTATGTATTTGTTATATTAAGAATTTTAGATAAGGGCGCAAATAGCCATAGTAGCTGACGCGCCCTTCTTAAACCCTACTACTACTACCCACAATGAAAATATTCGCATGGAAATTGTTTGTAAGGAAATGAATTAACAAAGCAACTGCTGTTACATCATAAGCAAAAGATACGTGCCCATGTGTTGTAAAAATGTCACCTCTATAGCTTCAGCACATTTCCAGAAAATAATTTAATATTCTGATGATAGGAAGTAGCTCACCAATATCACCTTAAAAGCATAATGCGATAAGAGTTTTGTTATGGAATATTAGTTATACTTCAAACATATACAGCACCTAGGTAACTTTGTTTTGTAGTGTATTATTGTTTGGATTGGTTTATTGATTACTTTAGAAGGCTAAAGGTACCATCAATATCAATTCCAACTTATGTCATACTCAATCTCTTTTTTTTTTGGGATATCAATTTCTTTATGAATGATGTGTTTCATCCATTTAGTACAGTACAGTTGTACTACTATGGAATTTATGTGAATATTCCTTATTAACTCTTTATTATGTTATTAACATTTAAAACACGACTACAATATTAAGAAATTGGTGTTAGTACTTTTGTTTTACAGACAATATAGATAATATCAAACAGAAAGAAGCCATATAAAAATAACGACATAAAATTTCACGTTCCGTCTGGAGTTTGTGCACCACTGTTTTCTTAATCCAACAGGCTGCTTATTCATATATATAACCCTTCCACTTTCCATACTTAGCGCTTGATGCCCGCACACGACGTCAAGGTCAGAAAAATGCGCTTGCTTTGACATCACTGACAACGCTGTGACTTAATTTATATGGGTTTCTGGATTCCCAACATGCATGCCGTCCCGGGTCCCCACATAAGTAAATCTAGCTCTGTTCAAACATATGCTGGTCTCCGCGATGCAGGTTACCGGCGATTCTTTTCCTACTCAAAGAATCACAATCATTCTAATTATTTCACGGTTACTGAGCAATCCCTTTCTATAAGCGCGTGAAACAATCCATCAGTACTTTTTATGCTGCTTTCCTGGAGCTGCTATTGATTACAAAGCCGATGAGCTACGAAGAAAAGATTAACTACAAAGTAAACAAACACGCCTTTTGTGTGTTCCATCAGTTTTTATGATAACGCTTAATCGCAGTAATCCGTGCGAGATTTACGTCACTCTTCTTTATGTTGGGGACTTCAGGAGGCTGTGCCCACCCTTCTGTATCGTCTTCCACACCCAAAGTGTAGCTATAACCAGCCCAGGATAATTACTCTAATTTGCTCATTACAGCAATCACTGTTATATTTAGTTAACAACTTTGCCTAACAAATATGTCACAGCTTCTCTCATCGAACTACACCCTTTGACGGAAATTAGTCTCTGTTCAGAGACTTAGGGCTGAATTCATAGTCAACACTTATCATGAGGAAATCCTTAAGCTGTTGCTTAGAATCATTTCCAACTCATAAATCCCACTGAAGTGAACACTTGTTCAAATAAGGTAGCTTTTTAGCTTACTCAAGTGTTTCCTCATATGCATTGTAATCAGCTGATTCAGTATATAATGGAAGATGATTATAATTTTGATGAATTTATCGAGTTCTGTAATGAAAATGTGTTTCTGCAAAATAAAATATATATCAGAGATATGGAAAGCCCTTTAGAGATGTACAATGACCAAAACTTTAAGAGGAAATACCGTTTCGACAAGAACACTGTTGTAGATATTCTGGTATCTCTCATTGAAATTCACAATACAACCATGAGGCTTACCGATTTCACCACTGCTGAAAATACTGGTTGCTTTGAGATTTTATGCTACAGCATCATTTCAGGTAGGTTTAAGTGAGAGTATTCACGTCCCAAAAAAGTGTGATTTGCATTTTCGTTTGTATTCTACCCAAGGAACAAGCTGTTAAAATTTGCGTAATTAAACCACTTCCTCTTTCTTTACCACAAAAATAACTGGAAAATAAATTAAAATAATTTACTTACAGCAATATTTTCGGAGTTTGCATTGAACTAAACTGCAATTTTGTCCCATGTCAATTTCTTCTTTTGGAGAGAACAATTATCAGCTATTTTACTTTCGACGATATCTCTATATTTCATAACGATTTATCTTAGCTCACTTCTTTTTTCTTCTGTAAAATGTTTTCTCGACATATTGTATAATATTTAGCTCTATAATATTATTTACTTCTGTATTTGTGTAGGATAATAATGTCAATTTAACAATTTGAAGGCGCTGGAAAGCAATTGAGTGTACGACACCGCTCACGTCTAGCCATGTTCCCATATTTCTTTCGATGTCAAGGGAAAGCTCAGTGCATATGAAAGAGTAGCGTCTCTGCAATACGATCTAAAATAAGTGCTAAGGAAACGCTCATTACTTAAGTGTTTCCTCATTTTATAAGTGACGACTATGAATTTGACCCTAAGTCCTACCTTAAAATAGCTAGGGATTCATCGTGTGCGCTGTGTTTAAACGCGTGCCTTTTACATAGAGAGATTCGAAGCACGGTCTTTGTAACGAGAAGAAAGCTCTACCGCTAAAGGCTAGTTCACAATAAACCGGGAATGGAAACGACAACGAGAACGAGAACGGAAGTATTGTTAAAATAAATGTATTTAAATGTGAGCATTCCTCTACCCACTTCTGTACTTTCGCACTTGTTTTAGGCACCTGCATAATATCATAAACATTGTTAAACTAAATTATAATGCACTTGTTTAGGAGTAAGGAATCTGTTGTAGAGTGACCCTGTAGTTCGCGTTATTGTGCTTGTAAGCATGATGTCTACTGAAGGGCACGTGACGTAATGTATATCCCGTGCACACTTATACTATTTCCAATGTTGTTGGACTAAGAAAACGGTCTTTAGTTATGATCAAGTGATTGAGAGATAAGTTTCACATAGCTACAGTTTCAAGAGTTGGCATCATAAAATATGAAGAGGATTTTTTTAAAAATATATATTCAATTATTCCGCAAAATCTCATATCCGGAACTAGCCTGGTCCTTTTGATGTCGGTTAAGAAGGATTATAATGTACCACAGCCTTTCAATGTTTTAGATCGAACACTATTTGCAAGTAAATAATGTCTACTTTTCGTCTGGATCGAACCCAAGCTTTCATATTACGTAGTATGGACTGATAATTATCAGTAACACGTATATTCAAGGTTAGAACATTAGTATACAGCAGGGTTTACGCTAGAAAGTAAATTTGTTACAAAATGCACAAATGAAAAATTATGTTTGTGCAAATTGCGAGAAGATTTTGCAACATTCTAAATCACTGTGCAAAGAGAGAAATTTAATAAGGCTTGTAGAAACAAATTATATAAAATTTGCATCTTGGAGTTTTATTATTTCCAAACCTCTTACGATAAAGGGTTTCTGTAAATAAATCGTTACAAATATATTTAGAATCAAACTGAATTTACATCACACATCACATTAAAATACGTCTATTTTATGACCACTTCAAATGTTGAAAGACTTGGGAAATAAAATTCTTTACGAGTAGACCTTTCAAGATATGTTGCTAGCACACTGCTAACTCTTTTTACTGAAAGACAGTTTCTACCTTCAGTTTTTACGATATTTATACAACTAAATCCTCGCTTACAAGTTACAGTATCCAGCATACTGTATAACCAAATCAACTGGAGAAAACTTTACACTTAACTCTATGAAATCCATTCTTAAACATCTATTGCTCAACACCATCTTGAACATTGCCCACTCCATTAAAATTTCATTTAACTCTACAGATTCTCGAGAACATACAATCTCTGATTTCATTCCTTCTATAATCATCTTCGTTTCTGAAGTTTTCTCAAGTAGCATTTTTGCACATTTACATTGAAAGTTTATCGCATTTTTAGAAGTCGAGTAGCAAAATGATATAAATGAAGCTGTGGCTTAAACTCTGGTATGCTGTGATTTCCAATCATTGCAGTTGAGTTTTGTTCGTGGCAATGCTATGCACATTACAACAACAAATCTTTATTTATAATAAGCAATGCACATTACTAGGAAAACGTACAAAAAAGTGTCGTACTGTATTTCTAAGGAAATACCTTGGCGTTCAAGAAACATATGATTAAAAAATTTAGAGTTTAACCCTAGATCATATATACCCCAGATAGGTCGGCCTTACAGGCTTTGACGTTAACAACTTTTGTCAGGTTTACTACGATGCCTTCTAGTTGTTACATAAGGAGTCACGTCATAATTCCCATTTGAATTTCATTAGCGACTGTACTGCCATCTCGTGTTCGTTTACGGCGGACGGGTGGCGATCCTGGCGGTTGTTATCTTCAAAGTGCTGCCGATTTTAACATAGCGATGACCTATCTGTTACATATATGATCTAGGGTTTAACAAACGAGATGAAAGAAAACGGCTCATTTTAAATAAAAATTGAGGCGCGCTAGTCTTTTATATTGAGACAACTCATCCTGTCTAAGGTATTTCCGTGGTTTTCCTAAGCCGCTAAGATAAATGTCGGAATGAGCCTTAAGAGAAATGGGCCACGGATCTACATGTCCTTCCCTATAAAGTTCCTCAATTTCCGACAAAACGACATAAATGCCCTGGTTCAGCTTCTATAAAATACCCGTTACATGGGCGAGGTTACTCGTCTCTAGTCGCATTGCGAAAGGACAGAGAACCTTTCAATTTGCAGATTTAGAATGAGAAGCGTCTCTTCCGACGGCCTTCACTTGCCTTACAGCGTATTCCGAATCTCACCGGACCGGTGAACAACAATGACGTCACGCTGCAGCGAAATAGGAACAAAACTGCTGGAAAGATCGATGGCTGTCATGGCGGCTGTACAAGTTGTCTGTGCTACACTAGCAAGATTTTGCGAAATTTCCGTAGTGTCATCTCGTTCAAAGAAAAGATAGCATAAACAATTTATTTCTTGAACCGGTAGTAATAATTGGTCCGTTGACATGTTCGCTCATAAGCCATTAACATATTGTTTTACGCTGTGCTCATTACAAACAACACAGCAGAACCAAAGCAGAACACACCGCCATGACACAACAGTGCACGATGTCATTCGTCTGCTAATTCCCGCCCTATAGGCTATAAGAATCAATCAGATTCACTGATGGCGGCTGATGGAGACTGCCACCACCTCTGCAAAATGATGGAACCGGTGCGACACCGGTGGAGCATCAGTGACGTCATCGCTGAAATTCGGAATACCGTGATGCCATCAGATTGCTCAGCGCTGAGATTGGAATACGCTCTTAGTAATCGAACAGCAGACGAATAGGTCTTCTCGACTCCACCTGCACTGCGAAATGGCAAAGTTCCTTTCAATGTGCAGACTTAGGCCTACACCTTCCGCCATTTCTTCTTCGTCCTGTCCTGTGATCAGCTAGATCACATTTCTCTTCCCTCGCGTATGTGGTACCTAAGAGGTTACTCCATTTTCGGCTCGCCCCCTTCAAAATTTTCTAGAGCTCCTTCAGTGGAGCAGCGTAACCCGGAGTGAGACAAGTGACCAACGGCTTGGAGCTCACATATTCAGTTTCCTTCAGCCCCTAACCCTTTGCGAGAAAGCGTCTTGCGTACCTTTTAAATTTCTCCTCCCACTTCTCTTTCAATCCAATTCAAGAGATTTTAAATGGAAGTTGAACTGACTGCATTTAAATATTTTTCAACCAGTTTTCCTTGTATATTTAAAAATACCAGCACTGTTAATATTAAGCTGTTAATTAAAATGCTTTGAATCGTAGAGCACTGTTATAATATCGATTGTTAAAGCAAATACATTTTTCACCTAGCATCAGGAAATTCTCTCGTATTTCTTCTCAGTTAATGGGGATATGCATAACAGGACGCCATTTAGAGAGGAAATGTTGCTTCAGTGACTGGATACCGCTCGTTAAACGGGCGCTCGGGACTTGGAGGGGGGGGGGGTGCTTCTAAGAGTCGCATCAAGCCCTATAATTACAACTGTGTGTGAGCTCGACCTAGCCTCTAGTTTAATGGCATGCTCTGAGAAACGGCGAAATAAAAGTCTTCTCACACAGTCTGTTCAGATCCGTATTTTAATAATGTTTGACAGAATGACATAGGGGAGAAGTAAAGGCTTGTAACTATGAGATACGGTTTCTTATTTGTGCAAACACGTTCCTCCATTTCTTTAGCAAGACGTGATTTCTGTTAAATGTAGAATGGTTTGAAAGATAGCATCGATAATACTCAGTATGGAATAGAATATACAGTATGTTTCTGTGACTTTGTTACAAATTTCAATTTGAACAATTTCCACAGGCCTATGGGAAACCATGTATACTGACCACAATTTTATGATAAAGCTTCTCCTTTTACGAGGATTGGAACTAACGCTCATTCGATATCCTTTGACGCAGACAGAAGATATTGCCATAGACCAGGCATGTCAATTGATGCCCACAGGAGCAAGCGCGCGCTTTAGAGCCCAGGAGAGCCTGAGCGCTTTACAGCGGAAAGGAAAGAGACAGACGAAAGAGGTGGTTTATGCCGCTTGGCCGAGCTATATTCAGGGATGGCCAGCACCGATTCAATAGATAAAGGGAAGAGAATTTATTAAAACTGTATCCATGTTAATTTTTAGATTTGCCTGAGAAGTATAAGTGCATTATAAGAATGTAAGTTTTAATTTTAATGCTCATTTTTCACAAGTTTGATTTTCTTATTCAAAAGAAAAATTTTCTCAACTTTTCGTATAGAAAAGTGAAATTTTCAGTTACAGGCTTATTTATTTAGTAGCCTTACAGAATGTTTTCGTAAATATAATATACCATATATACGTAGGATTACTGAAGATAGTGTATTGAAAATTTTGAAAATATTCGCATGGAAATTGTTTGTAAGGAAATGAATTAACAAAGCAACTGCTGTTACATCATAAGCAAAACATACGTGCCCATGTGTTGTAAAAATGTCAGCTCTATAGCTTCAGCAGATTTCGAGAAAATAATTTAATATTCTGATGATAGGAAGTTGCTCACAAATATCACCTTAAAAACATAATGCGATAAGAGTTTTGTTATGTAATATTAGTTACACTTAAAACAGATATAGTACCTAGGTAACTTTGTTTTGTAGTGTAATATTGTTTTGATTAGTTTATTGATTACTTTTGTAAGACTAAAGATACCATCAATATAAATTCCAACTTATCATGCCATACTCAATCTCTTTCTTTGGAATATCACTTTCTTTATGAATGATGCGTTTCACCCACTTAATACAGTATAATATTATACTACTATGGAATTTAAGTGAATAATCCTTCTTAACTCACTATTATCTTATTAAGATTTAAAACACAAGTGCAATATTAAGAAATCAGTGTTAGTACTTTTGTTTTACAGACAATATAGATAATATTAAACAGAAAGAAGCTATATAAAAATAACGACATAAAATTTCACGTTCCGTTTGAAGTTTGTGCTCCACTGTTTTCTTAATCCAACATGTTGCTAATTCATATACACAACCCTTCCTCTTTCCATACGTAGCGCTTGCTGCCCGCGCACGACGTCAAGGTCAGAAAAATGCGCTTGCTTTGACATCACTGCCATAGACGATGCAACTACTTCATGGGACTTCCGACTGTTACGTAACTAAAAAGAAGTAACAAACATCTTAAATTCATCGACAGTAAAATTATGTTCTTGAGTGCAATAAATATACAGGTTGAACCGTAAATAATGTCATTAATTTCAGGAAGAGCTTGTTGTTCACTCAAGTCAATATTTCTATTTTCAATTAAGTTACAATTTATATCAATTTCCTTTTGCTCACATTCATCTTCACTAGGTCTTTCTGTTTTGGGTTTACTTACATCAAGATAACAATGGAATATCACACTAGAAACCTGTATTACTATGCAAGTCCTGCACTGTAATCAGTCTCCTTTGGAGTAAATATGGCCGCCGCGTCGGCATTTGTCAGATGAAAAGAATGCGATATCCTCCAATATACTGTTTTCCAACCAGGAGATCAACCGTGAAAGGAATGTGCTTACTATTGCGTCATCTATTGGAGCGAAGTAGATAGATAATATTATCGTTATAACGTCAGTTTAAAAACCATGCGCTCTCCTGCATTTGTTATTTCCTCTATGGAGGGATTAAAAGACCAGGAGATTAACAGTGATCTAATTTTGTAACCAGGGTAGTACAAATATGTGTGTATCAATGTTATTGTTTGTGCTGTGAGAGCTAGCCAATAGAGATACAAGTACCCACGTGTGTGACCTTATGACATCTTATGACATCAACATTCATTCACAGCATTACCCCGCTTCGTCTCATTCCGCAGAGACTTTCTCGTGGTTGGAGTACAGTACACTGATTTTGTTCAAACCCGACAAAAGTGCCCTCTGTGGGAGTAATAGTGAACCACGTCAATGTGTAGTAAGCGAGGAACAGAAAAAAGAATAATAAAAAACACACAGAGATCCATTGAAAACTGAAATCTATTTTCCAATAACTTTTGAATATTTGGTAGATCTTTTAAAGAATCAGTAAATTTATGGATAGGCTTAACTACACAAACTACCTATAATAATTATCAACAGTAATCTCACTAGACGTTTTGATTTATCTAGAGAAAATCAAAACTCGAGTGGTATTTAATTGACTATTACACGATTAGAAGAAAGTATATAAAGATTAGAAGTAACGAAGTACTCCAATACAATAAAATATTAATTGACTTACGAAAATACACCTGTCTTCAAATGTATTATTGTACCATCTCAACATTACAAATATTACGCTAGATGCATGCTAAATGGCAGTAGTGTCTTTATACAGACACTGTAATGATTACTATTCAATAAATCTTAATATTAAACAATCTCTGATACGTGACTATCCATAATATCATATAGCAGAAGTTCTTTTTATCCTCTCAGAGCAGAAGCTATAACATAACCTAACTAATATACACAAGTGTTAGAAAAGTTTTAATTAACGACGATGACATAAAAAATAAACATGAATAATTTTAAAAGGAATAATTATTGAATGTACAATTTTCAAATTTGAATGTGGTTGGTGGTTCAATTGATGTTATATTGGACGTGTGCGTAATAGAAGTGGAACTCGTTGATTTAGGCCTACATGATATATTCAACTTATTCAGGATTTCCGAATGGTGCTCTTCATTTATTTGTAAATCGGATTTCAGAAGATGCATAGGTATGATCAGTGATTTTTATTAATTCTTGTTCTTGAATGCCAATGCGAGTCATATTTGAAACTGCTGTGCATCGACTGGAGTGGTTTGTAATTTTATATATATTTTTGACGTCCAGACCAGCGCAGTTTCAAATGTTGGCATAAAAAGAAACAAATGCTAGGGACGCGATAAAATTAAACAAATGCTAGGGACGCGATAAAATTAAACAAATGCTAGGGACGCGATAAAATTGTGCGATAAGCAGCCATGATTGGTTGAAATACGTCCTTTCGTACCGTTTTATTAGTCAAAAGTAGTATGACGTAGTAAGAGTGTAATAGTCTACATAATCACTGTCATAAAAGCTGCAACAGACTACTTTTCAAACGCTAGCACAAATGCTGCAAACAACTGAAAGCCGAGTGTTCGGTGCAGATACAGAAGACAAACTTGACAAATTAACCTTCTGGAGAGGTGAAGAAGAACTGAAGTACAAGTTCAGACATGTTTGAACCCTGTTCCTACAAGTTTCGTTGTCCTGTCTCTTTCCCCCTTCGTCCCCAAATGCTGGCAATGGTCACACCTGTTACAGAACAACATTTCCAGTAGCAACACTGTTTATGAGAGCAAACGTACAAAACTATTGTAGCTATCAGATAAAATTTAAAAGCTTGTCTTGCTCCTAGATTGAGGATATCCACTACGCATATACAAACAATGGCTGTTCCCACGCTTTACAGGGTGATTCAAAACTTATATTACAGAAGAATACAGTAGTTAGAGAGTACTAAAACAAACATTTTTCATTAAGCAATGAGCGTATTCCGAATCTCAGCGCTTAGCAATCTGATGGCATCACGGTGTTCCGAATTTCACCGATGGCGTCACTGATGCTCCACCGGTGTCGCACCGGTGCCATCAGCTTGCAGAGGTGGTGGCAGTTTCCATCAGCCGCCATCAGTGAATCTGATTGGTTCTTGTATAGGGCGGGAATTAGCAGACGAATGACATCGTGCACTGTTGTGTCATGGCGGTGTATTCTGCTTTAGTTCTGCTATATTTTTTGTAATGAGCACAACGTAAAAACAATAAAAAAATGTTATGTTTTATTTAACGACGCTCGCAACTGCAGAGGTTATATCAGCGTCGCCGGATGTGCCGGAGTTCTTTTACATGCCAGTAAATCTACTGAGATGAGCCTGTCTCATTTAAGCACACTTAAATGCCATCGACCTGGCTCGGGATCGAACCCGCAACCTTGGGCATAGAAGGCCAGCGCTATACCAACTCGCCAACCAGGTCGACTAAAAACAATATGTTAATGGCGTATGAGCGAACATGTCAACGGACCAGTTATTACTACCGGTTCAAGAAATAAATTGTTTATGCTCTATTTTCTTTGAACGAGATGGCAGTAGGGAAATTCCGCAAAATTTTTCTAGTGTAGCACAGACAACAACTTGTACAGCTGCTATGACAGCCATCGATCCTTCCAGCAGTTTTGTTCCTATTTCGCTGCAGCGTGACGTCATTGTTGTCCACCGGCCCGGTGAGATTCGGAATACGCTGAATGGGTTTCCTATCTCGCACCGGTACGGCGCTACACTTATTTCATTGTTGTGGTTGGTAGGGAAGCAATCATTTATTCAAGGGCCAGTGGCTTGATCTTTGATGACTAAGCTTTTAATGACAATCAACAGACAATGACGCTTGATAACTTGTGCATTACAGAAGCGCTTAGAACTGACACCCCCTTTCTTGTAAACAATACTGGGATTGACTGCCGCACCTGTTCAAATATGCCAGGTGTAGTATGTATGGTGTTACAGGCGTTGAGAATCCATGAAAGAAGATCATCGACGTGGTCTACAGGTGTGGCATACACTAAGGTCTTCAGAAGTCCCCACCAAGAAGTCAATTGAATTAAGATTCGTGATGTTACTGGCCATGGGACGGGACCTTGATAACCAATCTGTCACCAAATATTGCTGTCAGATGTTGCCTTGCTGCAAAACTGAAGTGCACAGGAGCTCCTTCATTCTGAAACCATGTTCTGGCATGTACTGCAAGTGGTACCCCTTCCAATAAATTGGGCAGGATCTTTTACGAAAAGTTCTCCCCTTAAGCGATTTGGCATGACATGTGGCCCGAGTAGCGTGTCGTTAATGATGCCACATCACACATTGACACTAAGTCGCACCTGACGAGATCTGACCGCAATGGAACATGCATTTATCTGCTCTCAAATGTGCTGGTTGTGCGTTTTAAAAATACCATCCCGTGTGAAAATTGCTTCATCGGTGAACAACATACAATTTGGAAACTGGGGGATCACTGCGCTTTGATGCAAAAACGAAATCAAGTCGGCTAGTTCACCCAGGCCCTAACGCTCAATTTTCTCAATTTTGACTCTCTTATGACTGAGCTTTCAATAAAAATACCTGAAAACAACAGATAATGAGGAATCAATGCGCATAGCAACCACAATGTCGCAGTCACAAAATTAAAAACAAGTGCAGCGTCGAACCGGTGTGAGATAAGACACACATTGATTAATGAAAAAAATTTGTTTTAGTACCCTCTATTTACCATAGTCTTCTGTAACGTAAGTTTTGAATCGCCCTGTATATGGAATTGAAATTTGGACACTTTGACAGCAAGACAAAAGAAATTCACTGACTTGAAATGAAATTTTTTTGCGAAGAACACCGCAGTAAGCTTATATACGCTATTGGATCATAAACGAAATGAAGACAGGAATTAAGAGTAGACCTAGAATAAACACTAAGTTTTTGTTCACCCTCATTGTGAATAGGTTGAAATGTAAATCGTTTACTGTACAATCCGAGGTGACGTTTAGATCATTTTTGCGTTAAGGAAGACTATTTTTGTTTGACGAAAAATAGTACTATAAATCTGTGAATAAAAGAAGAGCATCCTATGTTTTCCTAAATGAAGAGTATTTACTCTGAATGAAAAATGCAATAAATTAAATAAAAATTAATATTTTACCGTCGATGAAAATAATAAATTAAGTGTTCTCTCCATATAATTAGCGCAAATTATGTATATTTCCGAAAGCCATGGTGTTAGTTACTTCGAGCAAAAATAATATATGTTTTTAATCATCGAAATGTATTGGAATAAAAAATTCAAAATACAAAAACAACTGGCTCCAACATATTTCAACAATGTATAATTCAAGACAGCCTCTTATCTTTATCCCAGTAGGGTAATTATCGGCCATATACGACGTTCAGGGGACATAGTTTCCAGTTAGAGTGTAAAGAGACTGACAAAGTCAGTCATAAAAAACGTGGAAAATTTTATTAGACTACTGTACTTGTACTGTATATATTTGGTAATGTATGTGCTCTGGACCTCTTCTGTGAGAATATAGACTGGCGGATCCTTACTACGTAATTACCATATATTTAGATCTAATTCTTAATGGATGACGAAGATTAAGTTTCTTTTATTGCTACGATACTTATTCTCTTCAACGGCATCAACTTACATATCCCTCATCTAACCCACCCTAATTTTCTCAAAAACCTCGATCTCCTGTCACTTTGCTATCTCCTCATCTAACCCATTTTAACTTTGTCACAAACCTCGATATCCTGTCACTTATCTATCCCCTCATCTAATTCACTTTAACTTTGTTACAGACCTCGATCTCCTGTCACTTGGCTATTCTCTCATCTAATCCACTTTAACTCTGACACAGACCTCGATCTCCTGTCACTTATCTATCCCCTCATCTAATCTACTTTAACTTTGTTACAGAACTCGATCTCTTGTCACTTAGCTATCCTCTCATTTAATCCACTTTAACTTTGTCACAGTCTTCGATCTTCTGTCACTTAGCTGTCCTCTCATCTAATCCACTTTAATTCTGTCACAGACCTCGATCTCCTGTCACTTATCTATCCTTTCATCTAATCTACTTTAACTTTGTCACAGACCTCGATGTCCTGTCACTTAACTATCTCTCATCTAATCCACTTTAACTTTGTCAGATCTCGATCTCCTGTCACTTATCTATCCTCTCATTTAATCCACTTTAACTTTGTCACAGTCCTCGATGTCCTGTCACTTAACTATCTCTCATCTAATCCACTTTAACTTTGTCAGATCTCGATCTCCTGTCACTTATCTATCCTCTCATTTAATCCACTTTAACTTTGTCACAGACCTCGATCTCCTGTCACTTATCTATCCTCTCATTTAATCCACTTTAACTTTGTCACAGTCCTCGATGTCCTGTCACTTAACTATCTCTCATCTAATCCACTTTAACTTTGTCAGATCTCGATCTCCTGTCACTTATCTATCCTTCCATCTAATCCGCTTTAACTTTGTTACAGACCTCGATCTCCTGTCACTTAACTATCTCTCATCTAATCCACTTTAACTTTGTCAGACCTTGATCTCCTGTCACTTAACTATCCTCCCATCGAATCCACTTTAACTATGTCACAGTCCTCGATGTTCTGTCACTTAACTATCTCTGATCTAATCCACTTTAACTATGTCAGAGACCTCGATCTCCTGTCACTTAGGCTTATCTATACTCTCATCTAATCCACTTTAACTTTGTCACAGACTCGATCTCCTGTCACTTATCTATCCTCTCATCTAACTTAATCTAACCTTTTACTCGCAATATTTACGGAAACACATGTCGATAGAGTGTAAAACACAATGCAACATGATGCCCACGATCAGACCTAGCACTAATATTCTCTAAAGATTGAAGTAAATAATTACGTATGTGATATTTTAACCAGCATACCTCATCAGACGTTCCCTAGTTCTTAATTTACTAAGCGATGATTACTTACTTTCAATGAGCTAATGAGACTCTTATATTTTTAATTAAGATTGTTGCTGGAATTTCGTTTGTGTACAAATATTATTTTCTTAGAATTTCAACCGCATTTCCCTAATATTTAAAACATACAGTATTTATACTCGACTCAACTAACTGGTGAAGATTTTATACAAAGTTCAGAATATTACTCGAGCAATAATCACACTAGAAGATGTATTAATTTATCTTTGTTGAATTCACATCAATATCATCATTCAAAATCGACTTCAATGATATTTTGACACGAATTATTTCTAAAAATAAAAAGCATTACAGACTTTTACAGTAGATAGATATTCATCACAATGAATACACCATGTATAATATAGTATAAAGATTAAAAATACATTACCTACTGATCTAGTTCTTTGTGTGGTGTCCATTTTTCCAGTGTTCAGCTTCTCATCGCAGAAGTTTCACCCATCACTCTACCATAGGATTGCCAGATGCCCCGATATGGCAGAAAATTACGAGTTTGCTCGTGAATTCCTGTTGCACACGAATACAGTATGAAGAAGGCATACAGACACATACACAATCCTTTGACGTGATGTCTCAACGTCATTGATTGGCTATTGGCTAGTACCTCAGCTTCCTGCTTGGTAGTGAAGTGGACGACACGACGCACAGTTCCGTACTGAATGTCTGAATGATACACAACAACAGTTACTATTAAATAAATGTGAGCTATCCACAGTCAGTCTGAAACTACCTTTGCGAAGACATAGTAAATGGTTCAAATGGCGTTCTTCGGTCTTAGCGTGGGGTTTCTATTTGTTGACTGTTTAACGACGCTGTATCAACTAAGAGATCAACTAGCATAAGCGGGATTGGTGGTAGAGTAGTGTTGCCAGATTTAAAAAATATCAAAACGGGACATTTTAATGCAGCTGATATAGAATGTTTTATTTTCGCTGGCAGAGTTAAGGCCATACAATAGTGACAAAAAATTATGAATATTTACAATACACTAAATATTCTCCAGCAATATTCTTCAGTTAAGTTTTAACAACTAGTACATGTTTATTTAATTTGAAATAAAGTCTATACGAAAAACTAATAATTTATGAAATAATGTAATTCAATTCAGTCTATATGCAATATGTAAAGAATTATAATTAAGTTGAGAATTTATTTTACTTGGTTATTTAACGACGCTGTATCAACTACGAGGTTATTTAGCGTCGATGGGTTGGTGATAGGGATTTAAGGCCGAGGATTCGCCATAGATTACCTGACATTTGTCTTATGGTTGGGGAAAATCTCGGAAAAGGCCAATCAGGTAATCAGCCCAAGCGAGAATCGAACCCGCGCCCGAAAGCCATTCCGGATCGGCAGCCAAGTGCCTTAGCCGACCGAGCTACGTCGATGGCTTTAAGTTGAGAAAGCTAGTTGGTTAAAATGATGAGAATTAATTTAATAGACGTTATTTAGAACTATGTTATAGGGAGAAAAATATAAATCTTAAATATATTGATATAATGAGAATAATAATAATGTAATGAGATTTTGCCATTAAAGGTTTTGTATTATAGTTAGAAAAATTAATGCTAATAATGACAGATGTCAGTTTCATTATAAGTAACAAATATTAATCGGTGGAGTAACGGTTAGCGCGTCTGGCCGCGAAACCAGGTGGCCCGGGTTCGATTCCCGGTCGGGGCAAGTTACCTGGTTGAGGTTTTTTCCGGGGTTTTCCCTCAACCCAATATGAGCAAATGCTGGGTAACTTTCGGTGTTGTACCCCGGTCTCATTTCACCGGCATTATCACCTTCATCTCATTGAGACGCTAAATAACCTTAGATGTTGATAAAGCGTCGTAAAATATCCTACTAAAACCAAATATATTAATCAGTAATTAATCTGTTAAGCAAGAATTTATGTAATATTGACCTAAATGAAGTTATTGTCCAATAACCCCTTACATCACTCGGAAGCGAGTTTAAAATTCTAGCAACCGAAACTGTATAGGATGAAGAATATAAATATGCCTTGTAGTAAGGTATAATGAGTAAATTGTTATGATGAGACCTCGTATTCAGCTGATGATATGCGGATAAATTTTGAAAACGAGAAGCCAAGTACATTGGGGTAGCGGTGCGCAGAATTTGAAATAAGAGAACAAGAGAATGCAGGGCTCGTCGATCGCTTAGCCTTAACCAAGACAGATATACAGTAGCTTATGTAGCATCCTATGTATTTGTTGTTTAGTCAACTATCCGAAGACAGATCTGAACCTCACAACTGATACTAATAAGGCACCAATTATGAGGCAACTAGGCCAGGAGATAATGGGGTAGGGTGGCCAGTTCCTTTTCCCCCTCTATTGCATACATCGCCGATTAGCTACATATTACACTAATCAGACTTCAGATGCATATAAATCATTGGTCGGGTATATAAAAAACGACTCGTATTTAGGGCGGATTTGGGAGGTTCATAGC
Source organism: Periplaneta americana (assembly GCF_040183065.1). Classification (NCBI taxonomy): domain Eukaryota; kingdom Metazoa; phylum Arthropoda; class Insecta; order Blattodea; family Blattidae; genus Periplaneta; species Periplaneta americana. Next base: position 173,618,214 of record NC_091118.1, read on the forward strand.
TTCTGATCATTTAACCAACTAGCTATCTCAACTTAATTATAATTCTTTACATATTGCATATAAATCATTGGTCGGGTATATAAAAAACGACTCGTATTTTGGGCGGATTTGGGAGGTTCATAGCTTCTGATCATTTAACCAACTAGCTATCTCAACTTAATTATAATTCTTTACATATTGCATATAAATCATTGGTCGGGTATATAAAAAACGACTCGTATTTTGGGCGGATTTGGGAGGTTCATAGCTTCTGATCATTTAACCAACTAGCTATCTCAACTTAATTATAATTCTTTACATATTGCATATAAATCATTGGTCGGGTATATAAAAAACGACTCGTATTTTGGGCGGATTTGGGAGGTTCATAGCTTCTGATCATTTAACCAACTAGCTATCTCAACTTAATTATAATTCTTTACATATTGCATATAAATCATTGGTCGGGTATATAAAAAACGACTCGTATTTAGGGCGGATTTGGGAGGTTCATAGCTTCTGATCATTTAACCAACTAGCTATCTCAACTTAATTATAATTGTTTACATATTGCATATAAATCATTGGTCGGGTATATAAAAAACGACTCGTATTTTGGGCGGATTTGGGAGGTTCATAGCTTCTGATCATTTAACCAACTAGCTATCTCAACTTAATTATAATTCTTTACATATTGCATATAAATCATTGGTCGGGTATATAAAAAACGACTCGTATTTTGGGCGGATTTGGGAGGTTCATAGCTTCTGATCATTTAACCAACTAGCTATCTCAACTTAATTATAATTGTTTACATATTGCATATAAATCATTGGTCGGGTATATAAAAAACGACTCGTATTTTGGGCGGATTTGGGAGGTTCATAGCTTCTGATCATTTAACCAACTAGCTATCTCAACTTAATTATAATTGTTTACATATTGCATATAAATCATTGGTCGGGTATATAAAAAACGACTCGTATTTTGGGCGGATTTGGTAGGTTCATAGCTTCTGATCATTTAACCAACTAGCTATCTCAACTTAATTATAATTGTTTACATATTGCATATAAATCATTGGTCGGGTATATAAAAAACGACTCGTATTTAGGGCGGATTTGGGAGGTTCATAGCTTCTGATCATTTAACCAACTAGCTATCTCAACTTAATTATAATTCTTTACATATTGCATATAAATCATTGGTCGGGTATATAAAAAACGACTCGTATTTTGGGCGGATTTGGGAGGTTCATAGCTTCTGATCATTTAACCAACTAGCTATCTCAACTTAATTATAATTCTTTACATATTGCATATAAATCATTGGTCGGGTATATAAAAAACGACTCGTATTTAGGGCGGATTTGGGAGGTTCATAGCTTCTGATCATTTAACCAACTAGCTATCTCAACTTAATTATAATTGTTTACATATTGCATATAAATCATTGGTCGGGTATATAAAAAACGACTCGTATTTTGGGCGGATTTGGGAGGTTCATAGCTTCTGATCATTTAACCAACTAGCTATCTCAACTTAATTATAATTCTTTACATATTGCATATAAATCATTGGTCGGGTATATAAAAAACGACTCGTATTTTGGGCGGATTTGGGAGGTTCATAGCTTCTGATCATTTAACCAACTAGCTATCTCAACTTAATTATAATTCTTTACATATTGCATATAAATCATTGGTCGGGTATATAAAAAACGACTCGTATTTTGGGCGGATTTGGGAGGTTCATAGCTTCTGATCATTTAACCAACTAGCTATCTCAACTTAATTATAATTCTTTACATATTGCATATAAATCATTGGTCGGGTATATAAAAAACGACTCGTATTTTGGGCGGATTTGGGAGGTTCATAGCTTCTGATCATTTAACCAACTAGCTATCTCAACTTAATTATAATTCTTTACATATTGCATATAAATCATTGGTCGGGTATATAAAAAACGACTCGTATTTTGGGCGGATTTGGGAGGTTCATAGCTTCTGATCATTTAACCAACTAGCTATCTCAACTTAATTATAATTCTTTACATTTTGCATATAAATCATTGGTCGGGTATATAAAAAACGACTCGTATTTTGGGCGGATTTGGGAGGTTCATAGCTTCTGATCATTTAACCAACTAGCTATCTCAACTTAATTATAATTCTTTACATATTGCATATAAACTGAATTGAATTACATTATTAATTTTCGTATAGGTTTTATCTCAAATTGAATAAACATGTACTAGTCGTTAAAACTTAACTGAAGAATATTGTTGGAGATTCTTTAGTGTATTGTAAATATTCATAATTTTTTGTCACTATTGTATTGATTAATTGGATTCTTAATTGATTGGTTTCTTCCGAGGTTTTCCCCAGCCGTGCGACTGATGCCGGATGGTCTATGGAGAGTCCTCGGCCTCACTTCATCTAACCCCCGTTTGGTCTGATTACCTGGTTGGGTTTTTTCCGAGGTTTTCCCAAACTTTAAGACAAATACCAGGTAATCTTTTGTCGAATCCTCGGGCCTCACCTCATCTCACTACATCTCGCCAAAAATTGTAGAAAATTGAAAAATGGTAAAAATTGTAAAAAAAAATTATTGTAAAAATTGTAATTGTAATCTTGTAAAATTTTGACTTGTTCCACACCTTAAAACTTTATTGCTAATGTAAAATCTATGGAATATAATACATGAAAAGAAAAAAAAATTAAGACTGGTTGAGTGGAAGAGAAGGCCTTATGGCCTTAACTCTGCCAACGAAAATAAAACATTTAAGTCATTAGATTTATGCAGATTTGTTTATTCTTTTGCATCATATTAGCATAGGTCAGGTTAGGTTAGGTTAGGTTAGGGTAGGTTAAGTTAGGTTAGGTCAGGTTAGGTTAGGTCAGATTAGGTCATAGTCCGGGTCAGCTTACTTGATACCCTAAGGGTGAAATCTAAACATTTTTCCCCCATTACTACATATGCTAGTGGATTGTGGTGATTTTCTAGTTTGCAGGTTGAATTTTCTTTTGCCAACTTCGTTTCAAATTTCGACACTGACAAATACTACAAATGGTAGTGATTTTGTAACTAGTATGTTGGCAGCTGAGACAAATATCGACAATATTTGTCGGTACTGGAGTTCTATGAAATTGAGCCTGTTACTGGAAGCTAGTGAAATTTGAACATACTAATAAATAATTAATTAATATCAGTATTAATATTAATACGTAATAATTATTTTATGTGTTGCATTTTGGTTATAATTCAAGACTATAGTCAGGTAGGTTTTCGGAGTTAGTACTAATAATTTCATGTGATCAAACAAAATACATTTTTAGGTTAGGTCTCGTGAGTCAATTGTTTAGTCAAACCAATGTATTTCGTATTGCCAGACAAAATAGGCCTACTTGACATGTTGATTCCTTTCTCGTATTGTTTGGCTACGAAAATATGTTACAAGTTATTTAATTATTTAGAATAACCTTCCAGCATAAAGTACGGTAATTAAAAAAGTCATTTAGTACGAAGGATCGTGTGATATCTGGTAACAGTTGGCAACACTGACAAGACGGCAATATTTGGTGTTTAGGAACTGTTCTTATGTGACTCTCACTATAGATAAGGTTATGTGGCACTTCCCTATCCCTGATCTAGGTCGTTTGCAGTCTGACTCTAAAATATCGTGAGATGTAACTCCAGTGACTATTGGTTATACATCGAGCCTATATTTATGAAAACAGGACACCCTGATGACGAAAACGACGGAAAAATTCAATGTTCCCGTCAGGATTTAAACCTCTGACCTCGACGCCAAAGTTGAGTAATAACTGTTGCGTGCATCACGGTCTGTCGTTAAAACCGATTTGTTTCAATGTTAGGTTAGGTTAGGTTAGGTTAGGTTAGGTTAGGTTAGGTTAGGTTATGTGGTACTTCCCTATCCCTGATCTAGGTCGTTTACAGTCTGACTCTAAAGTATCATGAGATGTAACTCCAGTGACTTTTGTTATACATCGAGCCCATATTTATGAAAACAGGACACCCTGATGACGAAAACGACGGAAAAATTCAATGTTCCGTCAGGATTTAAACCTCTGACCTCGACGCCAAAGTTGAGTAATACCTGTTGCGTGCATCACGGTCTGTCGTTAAAACCGATTTGTTTCAAGGTTAGGTTAGGTTAGGTAAGGTTTTGTGGCACTTCCCTATCCCTGATCTAGGTCGTTTGCAGTCTGACTCTAAAATATCATGAGATGTAACTCCAGTGACTTTTGGTTATACATCGAGCCCATATTTATGAAAACAGGACACCCTGATGACGAAAACGACGGAAAAATTCAATGTTCCCGTCAGGATTTAAACCTCTGACCTCGACGCCAAAGTTGAGTAATAAGTGTTGCGTGCTTCACGTCTGTCGTTAAAACCGATTTGTTTCAATGTTTGTTATGTAATAAAAGTCCGCTGAATTTACGACGTACTGCATCTAATTGCTCCCTATAATCTTTCACGGAACATTGAGGAATTTTGTCATGAGAAATACAATTTGTTAAAATGCCGTACTATGGTGATAGATTTTGAATTATATAGCCATTACATTCTCCATCAATCGTTATCTGGGTTCTGTATGTCACCGGGCTATAAAACTTCTGATGCAATTATGTCTAACGACCTCACTTTCGTTATCACGATCCTGTTAAACTCTAAATGACTTTAAAATTTTAGCGAAAAGTTGCATCAAGTAATAAACAATATTTTTCTCTTCCAACATTAAATGAAACAATACTGTACAAGAACTTCAATTATCCGATCTAACTGGATATGGGCATGATCTGTTTAGAAATCCAGGTGATGGGATCGGAAGTGAAAATCACTCTAGCAACGTGTTATTGTGAAAGTCCAGTATTGCATGTATTAAGAGAAGAAAACTTACAAATATTTAAACACAAAAAGTATTCCTTAAAGCAGGGGTCGTCAGCACAGAGCACGCTGGGGCTAGAGTCTCTTACCCGCGGAAAACGCAGTGCACTAGGGTGCACTCCGTAGCTGCTAGCGGGTATGCTCTCTATCTCTCCCTGATGCACGACGGTGCACACCGGACAGCACCGCGTACCCTTTGCACATTTCAGCGAGTGCTGACGACCACTGCCTTAAAGTACTGAACATATAAATACATACCTACATACACACAAGGGAGAATTAAACATGAATAGGGAAGAAAGAAAACATATTTTCAGAAATAGTGAGTAAAATATATACTACATCTTGATTACACAACTTTTAGCACTGTATCAATTCGGGATATGTATGATAAGAACTTTCTTGTGTTAAATTTTAACGTACCTTGTTAACATGTTTCGACCTATTTTGGGTCATCTTCAGAACTCATTTCTGAAGATGACCCAAAATAGGTCGAAACATATTAACAAGGTACGTTAAAATTTAACACAAGAAAGTTATCATACATATTCGGAAGATTTATAATTTCAATGATAAAAATCATGACAAGATAAAGTAAGGTGCGGGAAAATTAAAACTACTGGTCACCTGTTTGAATAATATTTACTTTTAAATTGCAATATCTTTCGGCAGTTCCTGAGGGACCTAGGTAGGAAGTTCCAGAAACTAATTTCTAATGCTGTGAAAGAGGAAGAATAGTGAGCTGTTTTATGACTAGGAAAAGATAATAAAGGGTCATTTTTAGAAGGAGTGTCCAGGTTCTGACATAAGGACAAGAAATTAAAATGCGCTGAGGGGTGAGAGATAGTTAGGCGAAGAAATCTTGATGATGCGATATAGGAAAATTATTGCATATATCTTTAAACCTAAGCTTTCACGGAATCAACCTAAGTCTTCCGAAGGGGATTTAGCTTATGGCTTCGGTCTTTTTTTGTATATATATATATACGGTAAATCCTCGAGAATCACCCTGTATATATACACAAGGTGATTCTCGAGGATTTACCGTCCCTTACGGAACTTATTTCCAAAGACATTCTGAGCAAAAAATGTCATATAAACATTTGTCCTACTCTCAATATTTTCAGAATTACACTAATTTGAAGTTGTTTGTAAAAAAACCATTATTCTTGAGTTTTAAATGTAAAAGAATATTACAGATAAAGAATGAACTATTCATAAGTATCATTCTTTTAATTAGCTAATATTCTGAAGATAAAAATGTGTTGTAAATTCCATAGTTGCTTCGTACAGAATTTATTTTTCCCAATTTTTAACTACAAAATTACATTTTTTTTACGCATTTATCACAACAATGTTACAAATCACGCCATTCTTGTAAATTCTTTGAGACTGTACATTAGAATGCATAATTAAACTGTAAAGAATCAAGTTTCTAATGTCATAATATGATTTGTAGGCGTAATAATTTTTGTGATAAGTGCGTAAGAATGATGTCATTTTTAGTTAACATTAAAAAACAAAATCTGTACAAAGCAATGAACAACACATTTTTAGTTTCAGAATACTGGTCAATTAAAGAAATGACACTTCTGAATAGTTCATTCTCTATTTGTAATATTTTTTACCCTTAAAACAAAAGAAAAAGAAAGGTATTTTACAATCAACTTCAAATTAGTGTAGGCCTAACTCTGAAAATATTGAGATTAGGACAAATGTTTATATGACTTTTTTGCTTAGAATGTCTTCGGAAATAAGCTCCGTGGTAAATCATCGCGAATATAATAAATATTTTCTTTCAACCTATACATGAATGCATGAATGTAAGGAAAGTTTACGTGTAATTGATTTTCTGAAATACTTCAACGCTTAACAAATTACAGCAATCTTCACGCATTTCAAAGGAAGACAAAAATGTTCAGAGTTAATTGAGGTTCAGTGACGTACTGTACAACTGCTACTCCGATAAACTTTTTGAAGTGCCTCTCAACTGAAAATCTAAAATTATTGTATACTGTGAAGGAAAATCTCCTAAATCCTCCATCTAGATTAGAGAAATTCCAGCTAAAAATGGATTATGTAGTACAATTTAAAAATTCTTTACCCAGACGAAATATGAGAGAATTTTCAGAGGAAAACCAGCATTCAGAAAATCAATAGAGACGCGAGGCAAAGTAGCGACTCCTCCACCCTCTCTCTCTCTCTCTCTCTCTGTCTCTCTCTCTCGTCCAGAGAACGTTCCACTTTCTCCTAACAACGGTTGCTATGACAACCATCATGGCACCAAATTTTCTCTCCAAGCCCTCTTACTTCCCTCTCTCAGCAAGCATTACCTACTTTCCACTTCCTTCCTCGTCATGCTCTCTGTAAATATGCAATTCTTTGTTCCACCTCGCTCCCATCCGTTGTTATTTGAGTCCATATTTAATCCGCCCTCCACCCCGCACTTCTCTTAAAACATTTTTGTTTTATGTTAGCAACCAGCAGCCTCTCAGCGCCATTTACACATCAACTGTTCACTTCATATATCTTTGCTACGCGTTGCTGTGCCTCCACGAGCTCTGTCGCGTTTGCGGTTCACACCTGCCTCCTGCTTGCTTGCTTATCGATGCAATACCTTAATCTTGTGACAGAATCATAAACCATTTAGCTGAATCAAATCATTAGCATACCGCACACGACAGTGTTGCCAGACGTCCTGGATTTTAGTGGTGTGTTCTGTGTCCTGGATTGCGTTTCTGTCCCGGAATATAAAAAAAATGGTAAAAATAAAACTGTTTTCTCATTTCTATGAAATTATTTTTAAAATTCCTTCTTCATTTTTTTTCAAGACCCTGTCCTAATATCACAATTTAATTCGAGAAAAATTCGTTCCGGCACCGGGAATCGAACCCGGGACCTCTCAGCTCTACGCGCTGAGTGCTCTTTCCAACTGAGCTATGCCGGGACACGATCCACGGTGCCGGCCGAACTCCTCTCGTAATGTTTTACGGCCTTACTACCTGCACTTTAGACAATGTAAGCCATACATGCAGGAGCGCATATTTAAATGACTTTTGTGCGAGATCGTGCGTATTTGCTTGTTTTCCGCACAGAACCAATACGCGGTAAGTGTGAAATGCCACATTCAGTATTCCCAACGTAACATACATAACAATTTCCCTCTTCTTACCGCTTAAGCGCGACATTCATTTTACTGCTTTAGGCTTTTAACATATTATTTTTAGAGACGTTTAACATAGTAATAATTATAAATTGGATACTTACCACTGCAATTTCACCTAAATTGCAATGTTAATTATTGTTTTTAAATATTTGCAAAAATTAAGTAAAGTCTACTACTCCACGAAACTTATTGCATTCCTGATACAAGTAACATTAAGGAAATCGTGAAATAATCAACAAGATTCCAGATGCCGATGTTATTACTGCAATATGTTATATAAATAATATTGTTAAAATATTAAAATGAAAAAAAAAATCATTACATAACCTTACAGTTTGTTTTAAGTTCGCATTTATAGACTGGGGAAAAAAAAGACAGACGTATATCACGGCCTGCTGGAGTATAGTAAACATAGAAAAAATTTTATAGCAACAATGTTGAAGAAAGATATTTTGGTGTTCCGAAGTTGCCGTCATTAAACAGAAACCAAGATGGAGATTTCATTGCAACTAATTAGAAATTCGTCTTTCAGGTATGTAATAAACGATCTTCGCACAAAATAATGTACGAAACACGAGCGGTATGTTTGTTTTCATGTTCTCGGAAATTAAAAAAGCTCAACTACGTTTCGCTTTTTCAATCTTTTCCTCGACCATGAAAACGTCAACATACCGCTCTTGTAACGCATATTACTATATGGCCATATTCAACATCAGTTTGTGACAACTGCTAATAGTTAATATATCACATATTCATTATATACGAGGTCTCGCCCACCTCATTGAATATTACACGACTACTATGAAGTAGCCAGTTGGAAAGAACACTCAGCGCGTAGAGCTGAGTGGTCCCGGGTTCGATTCCCGGTGCCGGAACGAATTTTTCTCGAATTAAATTGTGGTAATACACATTGGCTACTTCATAGTAGTCGTGTAATATTCAATGAAATGGGCGAGACCTCATAATATAAAGAATATGTGACCCTGTCCTAACTATGTTCAACGTCGTCGTCAACGCCGACTGGCGCCTCCTATCGGATTGTATTGAAATAAAAATGGCAACGCTATAGCACAGTCTAGTATATAAAGTCACGAAGCTCAATACGTAGTAAATATGCATCCCTAGATAGTTGCAAACCACTAGAATCGCTAATATCACCTCATTACAGACAATGCGAAATAGTACTGGCACAGTCTATTGTTTCTAGCACCCTCACAACTCAAGCTTAGCGATTGTATATACTAGACTGTGGCTATAGTATGTTAGGCCTATTAGGTATTATACAGTATCATTATTCTGTATTCTCTTTGGAAGTTGGTTTATTATTAACAGACTTTAAACACTGTATCACGCATTTTTTTCTGTATAGATCAGACTGTACTATGACATTATTTTTCAGACTTTATCAATAATTCAACGGAAATTTCACAACACTGGTCAATAGTCATTTTGCGTCAGACATAAAACTAACAAATTCTTACTAATTTCGACCTTCTGAATTCAAAAATAACAAACAAAATGTTCCATCAGTTCGGGTTTTCGAGATGCACAATATAATTCATTTTCCATACATTTTATTTGAAAAATCACCGTATTTCGTGTGTAACTATTTTGTTTTACAAATGTGATGACCCATTATGTGAAAACAATATTAGTATAAATAGGCCACCGTGTTAGAAGTACTTGTAGAGACGGAAATTATTTTATTGCCATTTTACGAGTCTAGGGGTGAAACAGTTTTATGGTATGAATTTGCTTGCGTTTACCTGATTTTAATTGGGATGTGTATTTTTCTTTTGTGTATGTTTGTCACTCTTCATTTGTTTACTATATTTACAATACGTGGTATTTACTTTAATACCGCTTACTTACTTACTGGCTTTTAAGGAACACGGAGGTTCATTGCCGCCCTCACATAAGCCCGTCATTGGTCCCTATTCTGAGCAAGATTAATCCAGTCTCTATCATCATATCCCACTTCCTTCAAATCCATTTTAATATTGTCTTCCCATCTACGTTTCAGCCTCCCTAAAGGTCTTTTTCCCTCCGGCCTCCCAACTAACACTCTATATGTATTTCTGGATTCGCCCATACGTGCTACATGTCCTGCCCATCTCAAACGTCTGGATTTAATGTTCCTAATTGTGTCAGGTGAAGAATACAATGCGTGCAGTTCTGTGTTGTGTAACTTTCTCCATTCTCCTGTAACGTCATCCCCCTTAGCCCCAAAAATTTTCCTAAGCACGTTATTCTCAAACACCCTTAACCTATGTTCCTCTCTCAAAGTGAGAGTCCAAGTTTCAAAACCATAAAGAACAACCGGTAATATAACTGTTTTATAAATTCTAACTTTCAGATTTTTTGACAGCAGACTGGATGATAAAAGCTATTCAACCGAATAATAACAGGCATTTCCCATATTTATTCTGTGTTTAATTTCCTCCTGAGTATCATTTATATTTGTTACTGTTGCTCCAAGATATTTGAACTTCTCCACCTCTTCAAAATATAAATTTCCAATTTTTATATTTCCATTTCGTACAATATTCTGGTCACGAGACATAATCATATACTTTGTCTTTTCGGGATTTACTTCCAAACCTATCCCTTTACTTGCTTCCAGTAAAATTACCGTATTTTCCCTAATCGTTTGTGGATTTTCTCCTAACATATTCACGTCATCCCCATAGACAAGCAGCTGATGTAACCCATTCAATTTCAAACCCTCTCTGTTATCCTGAACTTTCCTAACGGCATACTCTAGAGCAAAGTTAAAAAGTAAAGGTGATAGTGCATCTCCTTGCTTTAGCCCACAGTGAATTGGAAAAGCATCTGACCTATACGAACTCTGCTGTACGTTTCACTGACACACATTTTAATTAATCGAACAAGTTTCTTCGGAACACCAAATTAAATAAGAATATCACACATATCAGTATTTCTATTGTACATAACGTATTTTTTTCTATGATGTATGTGCTTTTGCCTAATAAAGATGATGATGATGATGATGATGATGACGATTACTACTACTACTACTACTACTACTACTACTACTACTACTACTACTACTACTACTACTACTATACCATTCATTCTTTCACTGCAAACGCAGCATTCTCCATTCTTTCCTACTTTCAGACTTCCTCTTTGTCTCCTCATATGATCCACATATCTTAATGTCGTCTTTCATCTGGTATCTTCTTCTGCCCGAATTCTTCTCCCGTTCACCATTCCTTCCAGTGCAACCTTCAGTAGGCAGTTTCTTTTCAGCCATTGACCCAACCGATTACTTTTCCTCTTCCTGATCAGTTTCAGCATTATTCTTTTAGTATTATTATTATTATTATTATTATTATTATTATTAGTATTATTATTATTATTATTATTGCATGAAGAAGGTCGGACGGAATGATGTTGCTGTTTAATACGAGAAAAAGGGAGATCCCCAAGAGAAAACCCCAACTGCTATCTCATAACCAGACAGAGACTCGAACCTGGACCGCCTAAGTGACAGGCCGAAGGTCTGACCACTCAACCACTGCAGGGGACTTAAACATGGAAAGTACCAATAGCTTCGTAATAGTAAACTGTGCCTTGTGCCATGTTGTGGGCACGACTATGCTATAGGATAGATAAGCTTCTCCCCACAGGGCAATGCGATCAGCACCACTTTGCACGGATTTAATTGCGACCTGCTGCAGTCAATGAACCGCACTCCTACACCGTCCGCCAGGTGGCGTGTCGCTGACACACTAACAGCAGAATGCCTACGTACGTACGATGCAGCTGTTCTTAAATTAGACTGCCAGCAAAACTTTATTCATAACCAACCATAACTCAGGGCGCACGATACTCATCTAGTCGGAAGGGATGCGCAGTCAGGGATACATCGCGATGCGTCTGCAATTACTAAATTGCCTGTGCTGTGGGCAGAACGGACAAGCCGCTTCAAACGACCAGCCACGGCTCTACGGTGCTGCAAATTGAGCTTCAAGTTTCTTGTCAACTAAAAGATGAAAATGCTCCCCTTTAAACAATCTCTTTAAATGAACTTGATTCAGAATTTTATTGTGATTATATATATATATATATTTATTTATTTATTGACGTGAGCATTAGAACAATACAATAGACATACAAATACAGGGTGTTCAAAAAGTAGCGCAAAATTATAATTAAAATTGAATAACAGGATTTTGGACAAAAACCTCTGACATGTCAAACATTCATATTTAGAAAGGAATATTTTATGGAAACAAAATATTTTTGCGATTATTTTTGTGCGAATTACGCTATCGAAAATATTTTTAAATATCACCTTCATTCATTCATTCATTCATTCATTCATTCATTCATTTTATTTTTTTATTTTATTGGGTTATTTTACGACGCTGTATCAACATCTAGGTTATTTAGCGTCTGAATGATATGAAGGTGATAATGCCGATGAAATGAGTCCGGAGTCCAGCACCGAAAGTTACCCAGCATTTGCTCGTGTTGGGTTGAGGGAAACCCCCGGAAAAAACCTCAACCAGGTAACTTGCCCCGACCGGGATTCGAATCCGGGCCACCTGGTTTCGCAGCCAGACGCGCTGACCGTTACTCCACAGGTGTGGACTTCATTCATTCATAGTGTTCTGACCTAGGGCAGGTCTTTCACTGCAAATCCATCTTTCTCAAATCTTTCCTATTTTCTGTCTTCCTCTTTGTCTCCGCATATGATCTATATATCTTAATGTCGTATCATCTGACATCTTCTTCTGTCCCGAATTCTTTTGTCGTTCACCATTCCTTCCAGTGCATCCTTCAGTAGGCAGTTTCTTCTCAGCCAGTGACCCAACCAATTCCTTTTCCTCTTTCTAATCAGTTTCAATACCATTCTTTCTCTTCCCACCCTTTCCAACACAACTTAATTTCTTATTCTGTCTGTCCACTTCACACGTTCCATTTTTTTCCCCATATTCACATTTCAAATTCTTCTATTCGTTTCTCTTCACTTCATTGTAATGTCCATGTATTTGCCGCATACAATGCCACACTCCACACAAAACATTTCACTAGTATTTTCCTTGAAATGCTAGTTCTTCTTCCAGATGTCCGCAGAAGATGCTCCTTTTTCTATTAAAAGCTTCCTTGATCATTTTGACTTCCTGGTAGCAGCTCATGTTACTGATTATTATTATTGTACACCCGAAGTATGTGAAGCTGTCCACTTGCTCTACTGCCTCATTTAGAATTCGCAAATTTATCTTAACTATTTTTCTTCAATGATTTTCGTCTTATTTGCATTTGAAGAGTTCACTGTAAGAATGATGGATGTCACTTTCTTGTCGAAAATGAACCAAGACTGTCAATGCATAGCTTAAGACATATAGAATGTACATAGAGAGTTATATGGCATTAACACGGATAGTCATTGTCCAATAATGAACGGAAAATCACAGTTAACCTTTGAGCACTAGCATTTCAAATTTTCAATTGCTTCTCCTGCAAAATGTATTCCAAATGACATCCATCATTCTTGCTGTGGACTCTTCACTTATCTTCATCTCATACTGTTCACAGCTATCGTTTAGCTTCAGTAGCACATCCCTTAGTATTAGTATCATCTCTTCTGCTAACAACGCCATATCATCAGCAAATCTTATGCACTTTATTCTTCTTCCTCCTATTATCAATCCTCCCGTGTTCTGAAAACAGTTCTTCACTAAATTCTCCAAGTAGATGTTGAATAGTGTAGGTAATAAAGGGCATCCTTGATGTACTCCTCTCCCTATTCACTTCCTTCTGACACTTCTTCTCCTATCCTGACTTTGACTCTTTGTTTCATATGAAGATTATTGAACAGTCTTCTCTCTTTCCCATCCACATCTATTTTCTTTAGGATCGCCATCAATTTATTCCCATTTACTCTGTCAAACGCCTTTTCTAAGTCCACAAATACTACATACATTTCTTTATTCTTCTCTAGGTATCTTTCGCCGATTGTTCGTAGCAGGTCAATTGCATCTCTCGTACCTTTTCCCTTCCTGAAGACAAACCTTATAGATTTTTTAATATCACCTGAAAGAGTAGCTTATATTTTTATTCAGTATTTCATTTGCCCAAATGTTCTGATTTTCTCCATGGTGACACGATCAGTGTGAGGCCACGCGTTATAGTGTTGCAGGATGATCTTCTTTCCAGGGCGTTTCTCGCGCAATGCACGACGGAACTTCAAAATTGTCTGAATATAGCGGACAGCATTTATGGTCTGCCCAGGTTCAAGAAATTCAACCAAAATGCATCCCAGAACTCATCAACTCTTTCCTTGTTGCGTTCCGTGGAGGCAGTTCGAGAGCTCATCTTGGATGCACGTGTCCCCATCTTCGAAATGTTTCATCCATCTCCCAACACTGCTGACCCCCATGCACACATCTCCGTATGTGCGCTGATATCTGAGGTGAATTTCAGCAGCAGATTTTTCTTCTTCAAAAAGGAATTTAATGACAGCACGCTGTCGAAACGAACCATCGTTGTCGACCATTTTGCAAACATTGCCTGTAGTCACATAATAGAAGTTAATGGAGTCACAATATGTCAATACATAGTGTAAAGTCTGTAAATTTTAATCATATAATCGTTTTTGTTAGATTGTTGAAACTGAAATTATAGCAATGTGTTGCTTATGACTTTCAGTACGACCCTCTGTAGAACTTAAAAAAATCATTTGATATACCATAAACATCTTTTGAGTTTGATTTTTTTTTTCCAAGGTTGTTATTATGTTCCATACCTCCTCAATGGTAACCTCTCTCCATTTAGAGGGCGAATGGCAGAGGAAACTGAAGAATTCGACAAAATCTGCACAGAACACGTTCTGTCTGTTAAAAGCCTTCAGATTAGCCAAGAATTGGTTCTCATTTCTCTGGTTGAAAATTAGGTCTATCAGCTGGCGAAATTACTGCGGCTGTGTAGCGTGGCTAACGAGAAAGACAGACTGCGGCAATATTCGGAGTCACATGGTTATCATGGTCTAGTCATGGCCACCTTGACAATCGCCTAATATAAATACATGTTCAGAGTTCTAAAAATCAAAGGAATTGCTATAAGCTTATTAAACTCATGGTAAACGTGCATTTATATATAAACTAGTGGCTTGTGCAGCAAATGCTGCAAACTAAGTTCATTAGACGTTCAAATAAATTTTTTTTCAGTTTATTTTCACTGAAGAATACCAGACATTTTGAAAGTTATTTGTTTCCATAATAATGTAACATATTCCCTCTGAATGATTTTTTATGCCAAATACTTTTTCTTGTACCTATCCACCTTCAGTTTTTGAGTTTCAACGTGAAAACGCAAGTAACAATACGATGAAAGAGTAATGGAACGGAGAAAAATTCTCTCCGGCGCCGGGATTTGAACCCGGGTTTTCAGCTCTACGTGCTGATGCTGTATCCACTAAGCCACACCGGATACAACTCCGACGCCGGTTAGAATCGTCTCAGATTAAGCTCCAACTCTTGGGTTCCCTCTAGTGGCCGCCCTCTGCACTACGTCATAGATGTCTATGAACGCAGGACCGAAGTCCACACATGTGCTGAGGTGCACTCGATATGAGTGACTATTTGGCCGGGATCCGACGGAATAAGCGCCGTCTTAAATCACGAAGTGATTTACGCATATCATATATATTATTATAATGTACCGAAGTACATATGATATTTCCATGCAGATATTCTGCGTCATCATACGATGAAAGAGTAATGGAACGGAGAAAAATTCTCTCCGGCGCCGTGGACTTCGGTCCTTCGTTCATAGACATCTATGACGTAGTGCAGAGGGCGGCCACTAGAGGGAACCCAAGAGTTGGAGCTTAATCTGAGACGATTCTAACCGGCGTCGGAGTTGTATCCGGTGTGGCTTAGTGGATAC
This sequence comes from Periplaneta americana, assembly GCF_040183065.1. Classification (NCBI taxonomy): domain Eukaryota; kingdom Metazoa; phylum Arthropoda; class Insecta; order Blattodea; family Blattidae; genus Periplaneta; species Periplaneta americana. Next base: position 173,634,194 of record NC_091118.1, read on the forward strand.
AGCATCAGCACGTAGAGCTGAAAACCCGGGTTCAAATCCCGGCGCCGGAGAGAATTTTTCTCCGTTCCATTACTCTTTCATCGTATGATGACGCAGAATATCTGCATGGAAATATCATATGTACTTCGGTACATTATAATAATATATATGATATGCGTAAATCACTTCGTGATTTAAGACGGCGCTTATTCCGTCGGATCCCGGCCAAATAGTCACTCATATCGAGTGCACCTCAGCACATGTGTGGACTTCGGTCCTGCGTTCATAGACATCTATGACGTAGTGCAGAGGGCGGCCACTAGAGGGAACCCAAGAGTTGGAGCTTAATCTGAGACGATTCTAACCGGCGTCGGAGTTGTATCCGGTGTGGCTTAGTGGATACAGCATCAGCACGTAGAGCTGAAAACCCGGGTTCAAATCCCGGCGCCGGAGAGAATTTTTCTCCGTTCCATTACTCTTTCATCGTATGATGACGCAGAATATCTGCATGGAAATATCATATGTACTTCGGTACATTATAATAATATATATGCAAGTAACAATGTCAGGACGTTCAGTGGGTTTTTCATGTGGGAGTAAAGCAATAGCTATTTCAGATCATTGTGGACTGTAGGCGAAAGTTAAAAAAAAAGTCAGATTTGCTATGCTTTCGAACACTAATCTCAAAATGTCTTTGGAGCTATGTACTTGTAGGAGTTTCATTGTCAAAACAAAATCAATGGTTCAATGAACTTGTAAACATTTATATGGTTAAGTAGCCTACTATTTGTTCCTTGTGGCAGCTCACGAATAGTGAGAAGATTTCTAAATTAAAAAATAGCATCTTGGTATACTTAGCTACTGCATGTAAAGCTTGAAATCATTTTATCCTGCTAAGAGATCTTACTGAAATGATCGGGAGACTACAAAATTTTGTAGGACTCTTATTTAATCTGTAAGTAATACCGTCTTTCCTTAGGAACTGTAATTTTTGCTCTCCCTCGAGCTAAAACTGAAGAGAATGACGCATATAAGTATCTACACCACACCATTAGGTATATGAAAAAGACCCAATCCCACTTAATTAATAACTAAAAAATATTTGATTTTTAATAACAACATTATTATCTTACGAAAGTTTTGTAGTTTTATATATAGGCCAATGCATATATATTAACATCATGGCATTAACTATAATAATATTTAATTTCTAATGGTAATAATGTCATCAAACCATCTCAAGATTTGTAGATATTCATATCCAATACACAACTGTACTCAGAAAATTACACACCGCAGAATAAAACCTGTAAATTATTTTAGTAAGTCTTGAAGTTTTAAATAACCAATTGAAGTTGAACTCTAAATACGTCAGCAATCCTGCAGGTCATGGCCTTCGTGTAATAGCCTATTATTTATTGTAGTGTGTGTTTTGTTTTATTCTTAAATGCAGTTAGTTCTCAAAACTGACAAAAGACGGATTTTGGAAAGTAGGAAAATTATATATGAAAACTAACACTTCACGGAAAGTTACTATTTTTCTGAAAATCCTGGGATGCCAAGCTGCAAAGTGACGGGTCATTCATTAAAATCCGTTCAGCCGTTTTCCCGTAATTTCCATTACCAGTTCAAATTATATATATATAGATTTGTTCAATGTTGGCCACGTTATGAATAGAATGTGACGTCGTGCCATAGCCTGTCTTTCCTGTGTAGGTAGTTCGTAATACATCGCTGCAACAAAATGGCGAAGTCAATCATGTCATCTTCATACAAGAAAGCACGACCCTAAGAGAAGTCTCTTCCACTCAGTTCAGTAACGTGTACTTCTGTAAGGAACGCTACAAAGCTACAGGCCGTTTAATATAAGAAATTAAGAGGTCGTTAGATTTCAAGCAAGCGTAACTGTGGCGCTGCTGCAGCGTAGAGATAGAGCTATCATCATCTATGCATCAAGCAATCAAGAGAAGCCATCGCAGCTCTCTGAGAGACTCAAATTAAACTGCATGGCAAACGGAAAGGCAAGACCGCCATTGTGCGCGATAAGACGTGCTCACATTGAAAGCGGAGGGTACCGCCGCCATTTTAGTTAGGACGACTTCGCATAGCGCTATATAGCTGATGGGTCAGGAAACAGATATTTCACCTATATAGTCATACTACATAGCCTAGTTACATTGCAGAAGCGATAACCAAAACTTACACAAATTATGATTGAAACCTATTACTTTAAAATTAATTTCATTTACATACAATATCATCATCATCATCATCATCATCATCATCATCATCATCATCATGTACTTACAAGTTCTGAGATTTTAGTTTCGCTGCGTAACCACCGGCTTACAAGCAAACAGTTATTATTTTCCTTCCACCATACTAATAATGTAAAAAGAAGTGTTTGTACAAATTTTGGCCACTCGACCGCAATTACGAGAGATGTAAAAAAATACATAAGTTCGTCAGGGGCCGTTAACGGAAAGAAAACACAATTTCATTGGAAAAATTTAATGTAGCAGACACAATAATTTTTTACCTATTTTTCAACGTATTCCCCACGGAATTGAGATATCTGCCATATCATGGTATCGACAGAGAAGTGCAGACGGCTAACAAACGCTGGTTCCGATCCCAGGAGGCTGACTTCTACAGCACAAGATACAAAAATTGATCCCATGGTATGACAAATGTCTCAGTTCCAGAAGAGGATATGTTGACAAATAGCGCAACAATTTCAACAATTTCTCTTTCAATAAATCTTTCCATGCAATTGTGTTTTTTCCTGTAAACGGCCCCTGGAAAAATCACTTTCTGGACGGCCTCGTAATTGCGATCGAGTGGCCAAAATTGGTATAAGCACTTGTTTTGACATTATTAAGGGAAGACTCCACTGGAAATCATGATAATTTTTCCAAATTTTTTTTTAGCTATGTCACTTAGCTATTCAGAATTTATATTTTCATACTCCAAATGGATTCAACTCAATTCTGATTACAAATACTCGTATGTTTACACTTTTTAAATTAAGGCTGGAAGGGGACGTGGAATTTAAAGAGCTGTCAAAATTGTTTTTCATCGAAGAATTCTTTTTTAAAATTTCTGATTACAAATCTAGTAACTTTTTGTTGGCTCCCTGAAGTTACTAGATGAATGTAGCGGAGGAGAATATTAATTTACATAAATATTCATTTTATTTTCAAATCTATTTTTCTGTGTTCATTTTTGTTGATTCAACACCAACTTTCTTATGCCAAACATTAATCAATCTGGATGAAATTTTTACTCCAAGATTTATGAGGTAGCTGCATGTTTCTATGCATTTATTTTGTGAGAAATGCTGCTAGTTTATTTCATTAATATTTTTCTTAATGCTGCTAGTTTATTTTATTAATATTTTTCCTAACGCTGCTAGTTTATTTTATTAATATTTTTCCTAACGCTGCTAGTTTATTTTATTAATATTTTTCTTAATGCTGCTAGTTTATTTCATTAATATTTTTCTTAATGCTGCTAGTTTATTTTATTAATATTTTTCTTAATGCTGCTAGTTTATTTCATTAATATTTTTCTTAATGCTGCTAGTTTATTTCATTAATATTTTTCTTAATGCTGCTAGTTTATTTTATTAATATTTTTCTTAATGCTGCTAGTTTATTTTATTAATATTTTTCCTAACGCTGCTAGTTTATTTTATTAATATTTTTCTTAAGAAAAATATTAATAAAACAAACTAGCAGCATTTCTCACAAAATAAATGCATAGAAACATGCAGATACCTCATAAATACTTGAAGTAAAAATTTCATCCAGACTGATTAATATTTGGCATAAGAAAGTTGGTGTTGAATCAACAAAAATGAACACAGAAAAATAGATTTGAAAATAAAATGAATATTTGTGTAAATTAATATTCTCCTCCGCTACATTCGTCTAGTAACTTCAGAGAGCCAACAAAAAGTTACTAGATTTGTAATCAGAATTTTTAAAAAAGAATTCTTCGATGAAAAACAATTTTGACAGCTCTTTAAATTCCACGTCCCTTTCTAGACTTAATTTAAAAAGTGTAAACATACGAGTATTTATAATCAGAATTGAGCTGAATGCATTTGGGGTATGAAAATATAAATTCTGAATAAGTGAAATAGCTAAAAAAATTTGGAAAAATTTTCATGATTTTCAGTGGAGTCTTCCCTTAACACGGTGGAAGAAAAAAATTTAACTTTTTTGTCTGCCCCCATCAGAATGTTTGCTTGTTAGCTCAGGCGAAAGCGCGTTTTCCTGCTGATCCATAGCTGAGCTCGGCCGTAGGTTCGATTCCGCTTGGGCTAACTACCTGGTTGAGATTCTTCCAACATCTTTACCAAATGTAAGGCGAATATCAGGTAATCCATTGTAAATTCTCTGCCTCATTTCCTCAAATATTATTTCGCCATCATCAATTCTTTCTACGCTATAAGCCATCGGCGTGGCTCACTCGGTTAAGGCGCTTGCCTGCCGGTCTGAAGTTGCGCTCGGGCGCGGGTTCGATCCCCGCTTGGGCTGATTACCTGGTTGGGGTATTTTTCCGAGGTTTTCTCCAATCGTAAGGTGAATGCCAGGTAACCTATGGCGAATCCTCGGCCTTATCTCGCCAAATACCATCAAGCTATCACCAATCTCATCGACACTAAATAACCTCGTAGTTGATACAGAGTCGTTAAATAATCAACTAAAAAAATCTACGCTAATACCTAGTAGTTGATACAGGCTCCTTAAATAACAGACACCCACAAATAGCTGGATTTTTTACGTAGAACTACGTCCTTTTCCGAGTGTGGGTGAGGAGGTACGTACGTCAATAATCTGATTTGTCAAATATCTTTAATAATACAAAAATGTACATAGTGCAAAATAATTAATGTAAGTACAATAAACTATCATCGTTTCATTATGAGGGCTGTAGATCGGCTCTAGTGGTTACCAGTTTCTTATAATAGGCGTGGTGTACTGGTGGGATATACTGTACTTATCAAGCCCATCATATCCCTCTTTTTTGCAGCTGTGACAGGTCTTACAGAAGGATATAATACAGGGACATCATTTTATTTTTACTAACATTTATAATATTAACCTGGCTATACCTTTAGAGAACCGGAAACAACGTTTGCTACCCCCTTCCACGACTGTAGTTCGATGATACTGGAGTAAAATACAAACAAATCACTTTACTAGATTTAGGAGGAAAGAAAAGTAGTTCATCTATTTACGTAAAATAGAAAATATCGCGATTTTGAGTTCGATAATTTTTATTAGGTTTTTGTTTAATCAAAATGCAGTACTGTATTAAGAATAAGTGTTTTTACTCACGAACTGAGTTATCCATGCGAACGTATATTATACTGTCTACAGCACATTAGCGTACAATATAGAGAATGACGTTGAATTGAAAAATAATTATAATATGGATATTTAAACACATTTTTTAAAATGGTGGCCGTTCATTTCGATACGGGCTTCGGTTCTTTTTTGCATATTATCGCACTATAGACTATTGTACGTAATTCCAATTACCAGGTCCGTACTTCGTATCGGTAACTCATGTTGAAATAATTCTGTACCTACTCTATAAAAGAGACCTTACGTAATGTAAATTCAATCTTCACTTCTGCCCGATCCGAAAAGATAAAATTACTCAGACATGCTATCTACTGTCCGTCGAAGTGGTTACGTCGCAGCGTCGTAGGAAGGGAGGAAATCACGTGACAGTTAATTACTTAACGAGGCCCTTTTATTTAAGTTATTTTAAAGAATTGTATGGGTATAATATTACGTAGACGTCCAATTCCTAACAGAAATTAATGTTCTCAGAAAAGAGCTAAGACAGCCCAGCTCCTAGCATTTACAGAGAGGCGAATAGAAGCAGATGGGGGAAACCGGGATGCGACGTAGGCAAATGGAAAATGATGCTATATTAAAAGCTCTTTCGTCACTGGAAAACGCGAACATATTTTTGGAACCTACTGTTTACTATGACCGTAAGGCTTCTATGACTGTATATGCGGTCTTGGATCAGTGTGGACGACGGTTGAACTTCATTATTAGAAGGGGTGGGAGTGAAGTACATTAAAAAATTAGGCACAATAATAATTGAAGTAAAAATAAAATGATGTCCCTGTACATCCTGAACCTTCTTGTCTATGCGGATGACGTGAATATGTTAGGAGAAAATCCACAAACGATTAGGGAAAACACGGAAATTTTACTTGAAGCAAGTAAAGCGATCGGTTTGGAAGTAAATCCCGAAAAGACAAAGTATATGATTATGTCTCGTGACCAGAATATTGTACGAAATGGAAATATAAAATTGGAGATTTATTCTTCGAAGGGGTGGAAAAATTCAAATATCTTGGAGCAACAGTAACAGATATAAATGACACTCGGGAAGAAATTAAACGCAGAATAAATATGGGAAATGCGTGTTATTATTCGGTTGAGAAGCTTTTATCATCTAGTCTGCTGTCAAAAAATCTGAAAGTTAGAATTTATAAAACAGTTATATTACCGATCGTTCTGTATGGTTGTGAAACTTGGACTCTCACTCTGAGAGAGGAACATGGGTTAAGAGTGTTTGAGAATAAGGTACTTAGGAAAATATTTGGGGCTAAGCGGGATAAAGTTACAGGAGAATGGAGAAAGTTACACAACGCAGAACTGTACGCATTGTATTCTTCACCTGACATAATTATGAACATTAAATCCAGACATTTGAGATGGGCAGGGCATGTAGCACGTATGGGCGAATCAAGAAATGCATATAGAGTGTTAGTTGGGAGACCGGAGGGAAAAAGACCTTTGGGGAGGCCGAGACGTAGATGGGAGGATAATATTAAAATGGATTTAAGGGAGGTGGGATATGATGATAGAGACTGGATTAATCTTGCACAGGATAGGGACCGATGGCGGGCTTATGTGAGAGCGGCAATGAACCTTCGGGTTCCTTGAAAGCCATTTGTAAGTTGTAAGTAAGTACATCCTGAACAATGGAGTCCAAGTTATGAATTGGACGCCCAACTTGTTTTTTTCTGTATATCAATCACTTCGTGCTATCCACTGAGCCATAGCAGCGGACCTATAATCTGTAGTGGGAGAACATAAGCTAAGAACTAGGTAGCAATTTTTAGATGGAGACGGCTCAGTTGCTGTTGTTAGCTATAGAAGAAAAAAACGGAGGAGAAATAATTTCCAGGTCAGATCTATACTAAGAAAGAAAAAAAAATGTCTCAGTGGCGTTAGGAATAAAATAGACGTTAATGTCCTCAAAGTGTTCAAACAAATTGTATATCGTTGGTAAATAAGTTGGAAGTGCTTTGCCAACATTTCCCTTTATTCGTGCAGTGGGAGATGTTTGTTTTATTTATCACGAACTTCTGTGGATGGCAGGGGCGACTTAAGCCCCACCTATTCACCGACAGGGACACCGTTTGCATTATTTATCCCGTAGTGTCAGCCTTCTGTCACCTCCATCAGAGAAATACAAGCCGGCACTCAAACAACGGGACAAAATTAAGAGAGATATAACAGCGTCGTTGACTCTCTATGTAGTTTACATAGGCAAGTGCTAAAGCGGAGTGACAAGGCTTTTTCATAGGCTATAAAAATTACATTACGTTCATAAACATCTCGCACAAAATATCTACTAAAATCTGTAACTAACACTACACACAAAACAAACGTAAGTATTTTACACATCTAAGTGAAACCAGATCTAAGACACTGAATTAAGCTGACTATTACACTTTTACAATGTCATACTAGTTTTGACCAATAAAACGGTACGAAAGGACGTCTTTCAATCAATCATGGCTGCTTATCGCACAATTTTATCTCTTCCTTCCATTTGTTTAATTTTATCGCTTCCCTAGCATTTGTTTGTTTTTATCACTAACCCTTGCATTTGTTTCTTTGGCTACCAACATTTCAAACTGCAAATTCTTTACGGTACTATAAAATATGCTTTGTGATCTTAATTTGTTTCCTACATAGATAGTCGACTGAAAATGGCGGCTCTGTTCAAACATTTTGGTGACGGTAACATTAGTGAAATACAATTTTAGCAAGTCAATTAATATTTATTTTATTGTATTGGAGTACTTTATTTCTTCTAATCTTTATATACTTTCTTCTGTTTTTATCATCTCCCTAGCACCGGCGTGGCTCAGTCGGTTAAGGCGCTTACCCGCCGGTCTGAAGTTGCGCTCGGGCGCGGGTTCGATTCCCGCTTGGGCTGATTACCTGGTTGGGTTTTTTCCGAGGTTTTCCCCAACCGTAAGGTGAATGCCAGATAATCTATGGCGAATCCTCGGCCTCATCTCGCCAAATACCATCTCGCTATCATCAATCTCATCGACGCTAAATAACCTAGTAGTTGATACAGCGTCGTTAAATAACCAAATTAAATTTAAAAAAAATCACCTCCCTACCATTTTTTTCTTTGTTAGGCATCATTTCAAACTATAAATTCTTTACGGTACTATAAAACATGCTTTGCGATCGTCATTTGTTTGCCGCTTAGAGAGTAAATAGAAAACCTAACCAGACCTCCGTTGAAACGTTTTGGTGAAGCTAACATTAGTGAAATAGAATTTCAGTAAGTCAATTAATATTTCATTGTATTAGACTACTTTATTTCTTCTAATCTTTATATACAGTGCACTCTCCTAAGTTCGACTAACAGAATTGAAAGTTCAGTCCAATAAGGGTGGTGGGTGTGGCAGGTGAAATGAATACAAATTCCATCAACGAATACAGTACTGTACTTGCATTTCCTGCCCGCCCCGAGACTTGTGTATGCGCTTCTAGTACCACAGTGGGTTTCGACAGTTCCGTCTCACAAACGGCACAATTCTCAAGTAGAAAAAGAAGAGTTCATTAATTTAAAATCAGTGATCAATATGGATGTCCTAATCAATACAATATTCTGTTTTCCTTTAACAAAAGTATCACTACAAGACACAGGACCAATTCCCATTCAAATGGCAAACCCATTTCTTAGTGCCCGTATAGCGGCGTGTCTATTTCTCCTACGTAAGCAATCGAACTATATAATATCGAACTTGTTTTCTGTCGAACATAAGAGCTTCCACTGTACTTTCTTCTAATCGTGTAATCTATACTAATAATAAATCTGTAGCCGAAATTTTTCTGGTAATTTTCGATTTTCCAAAAATAATTGGTCCTAACATATATAATTAACCACCCTGAAACCGAAAATCGCTTTTTTTTTTATTTTTGTTTGTATGTACCTATGTCTGTCTGTCTGTCTGTATGTTTGTTACCTTCTCACGCGATAATGGATGAACGGATTTCGATGAAAATTGGGATATAAATTATGTTCGTTGTAACTTAGATTTTAGGCTATATGGCATTCAAAATACATTATTTAAAAGAGGGGTTATAAGGGGGCCTGAATTAAATAAATCGAAATATCTCGCTTATTATTGATTTCTGTGAAAAATCTTACACAACAAAAGTTTCTTTAAAAATAATTTACGATAAGTTTTATTCCTTGAAAAATTTTGATAGGACTGATATTTAATGAGATAAATGAATTTTAAAATTAAAATAACTGCCATCTAAGGCCGTATAATGAAATAAAAAACAAATGACCGTCTATAAGGGGTCTTGGACAGCAACAATCGAAAGCTATGAAACGTAGCCTACAGAGAATGTTTCTGTGTTTGTATGAAGTAATATCGGAAGCTAAATTAACCGATTTGTATAATTAATTATTATTTCACCATTGGAAAGTGTAGTTCCTCTAGAAGGACATAATGCTATAAGTTATTACAGTAACTTCTGATATAATATAATATAATATAATATAATATAATATAATATAATATAATATACTATACTATAATATAATATATGTAATATTATATAACATAATTTAAGTTATTTGAAGGGTTCAGAATCACAGTGGGCCAAACGCAATTTACTGAATACGTAGAAAACAAGGGTTAAAATTAAGTTATTACCATAATTCAATGAAAACCTATAACAAGTAAAATAAAATATACACATTAAATCTAAATGATGTCAATGTTCATTAAACTATGGTTGCATGTAATAAAAATTAGAAACATGTTAAAGGAATTGTCATTGCACCAATGAGTGGTCTCTGGGCCAAAATGATCGCATTTTAATTATTTGAATGCAATTTAAATTAAGTAATATATTAAACGATTTATCCTTCTATCAAACACGAATGTTCCCTGGATCAAATGTCCTATTTTAATTATGTAATTACTTTATATTTATTTCTAACGGGTGCAGCGGAGCGCACGGGTACGGCTAGTAGTCAAATAAATCCCACTCGAGTTTTGATTTTTTCTAGATAAATCAAAACCTCTAGTGTGATTACTGTTGATAAACATAACTATTTTACATATCATGTTTATTTGTCGTAATGTACAACCTCCTTTGGCACCGATTTAAATCCAATACGATGTAGCGAAGACATCACAAGCAAATTTCCATGCTCTAGATCAGGCTCGAAACCATGACCTGACTCCCCCCAACGTCACAGCTGCGCTGTTGTGTGCGTCACGACCGGATCGTTAATGTATATATTACGAATATTACAATGTGGAACAGAATAATAAAAAATATATATGCTACAATGTTAAAAGGGAAAGTCCGGGGGATAAATTGTTATGAGATATAATAGAAAAATGTATGGAGCTGAGCTGGGAACGAAACCTGCAGTTATGGGACACGCGGGAGCCGCAAAACAAAGCAACTGCAGAAAGAACAGAAACCGTAGATTAATTCGGAATAAATGTTACAGCTTTCAGGAACGTTCACAATCTTCTTGTTTTCGCTAAGTTATGTCTCTTTATTACGAGTGAGTGTGTTATAAAATTACGTGTACCGTGTTGTGTGGTTGAGTACACAATATTTTATAATAATAATAATAATAATAATAATAATAATAATAATAATAATAATAATAATAATAATAATAATAATAACAAGGACGCGCGGTAGCGTAGCGGTTAAGGCGCAACGCCGCATGCCGAAAGATCGCGGATTCAATTCCCGATGTGGTCATGGATTTTTCCATTCATCTAATCCTTCCAGCTTTACTATGGCCCTGGGATTTACACAGTCTCTAACAGAAATGAGTACCAGGGACATTTCCTTGGGGGTAGAGGCAGCGAGCACGTAGGACTGGCTCCCCTACAACCATTAATACCGATTGTCTATAAAGGTGGAGCCCTAACCTCTCGCCACCCCCTGGGCCGATTTGGCATGTCATGGGGTTGAATTTATCTTTTTAATAATAATAATAATAATAATAATAATAATAATAATAATAATAATAGCCTAGTAGTAATACCTACTATCTAGACCTAATGGCTTTTAAGGAACCTGGAGGTTCATTGTCGTCCTCACATATGCCAGCCATTGGTCCCTATCCTGAGCAAGACTAGTCCAGTCTCTATCATCATATCTCACCTCTCTTAAATCCATTGAAATATTATCACAGTCTACTATATACAGTCACGAAGCTTGAGTTTTGAGGGTGCTAGAAACAATAGACTGTGCCGGTACTATTTTGCATTGCCTGTAAGGAGCCGATATTAGCGATTCTAGTGGTGAGCAACTACCTAATGTTTGCATATTTACTACGTATTGAGCTTCGTGACTGTATATAATAGACTGTGATATTATCCTCCTATCGGCCTCCCCATAGGTCTTTTTCCCTTAGGTTTTCCGACATTTCTCTATGCATTTCTGGATTCACCCATACGTGCTACATGCCCTGCCCTTCTCAAACGTCTAGATTTAATATTCCCAATATGTTAGGTGAATAATACAATGCGTGCAGTTCTGCTTTGTATAACTTTCTCCATTCTCCTGTAACTTCATCCTTCTTAGCCGCAAATATTTTCCTAGGTACAGTACCTTATTCTCGAACATCCTTAACTTCTCAAAGTGAGAGTTCAAGTTTCATGACCATACAGAACAACCGGTAATATAACTGTTTTATGAATTCTGACTTTCAGATTTTTTGAAAGCAGACTAGATGATAAAACTTCTCAACCGAATAATAACAGACATTTTCCATATTTATTTTGCATTCAAATTCCTTTCGAGTGTTATTTATATTAATTACTGTTGCTCCAATATATTTGAATTTGTCCGCCTTTCAAAAGATAAATTTCCAATTTTTATATTTCCATTTCGTAAGTATTATGTTCTGGTCTGGAAACATAATGATATATACAAAGTGGCCCGAAAGATCGGGAAATTTTGAAATGGGTAATAGATAGCAACAAATAACAATTGAAATATTGTTTACAATATCTTGCCATTTTCTTATTGTTCTCATGGAAAATTGGAGTGGTGATCAAAGCATATTGCAAGAACAATGACAGTGTGGAGGCCGCGCGTAGACAATTTCGACGCCACTTTAATTTTAGGACGACATGGTCGTGTTCCATCAGCACGTGCCATTAACACATTGGAGAAAACTGGTTCAACTCTGCTAAAGAGATCTGTAGGAAGATTTAGAGCAGCGATAATCCTCACGATCTTTTGGAACATGCACATGATTCGCCCAAACTCAATGTCTTCTGTGTCAATTGTCATTGAAAGATTCGTAAGTCCTTCTTCGCTGAAGTCATTGTGACGCTACATATCTTAACATACTGAAACAATGATTCCACTCGCAACTGGAAAAAGACAGTTCTGACTTAATTTTTAAGCAGTGAGATGCTCGCGCCTCCGAATTTATATATATATATTTAATCACTTATTTATTTATTCAATTGTCTACTTATTTATTTATTTATTTATTTATTTATTTATTTATTTATTTATTTATTCACTTATTTATTTATTTATTCACTTATTTATTCATTTATTTATTTATTTACTTATTTATTTTATTTATTTATTCACTTATTTATTTACTTATTCACTTATTCGTTTATTCACTTATTTACTTATTTATTTGTTTACTTATCCATTTAATTATTACTTACTGACTAATGTTTTACTTATTTATTCGTTTACTTATTTATGTATTTATTAATTTACCTATTTATTTACTTACTTATTTACTTATTTATTTCAATCGCACTTTTTAGAAAGAAACTAAGTCAAAATTTGTCATTTTTATTTCTTCTGATGAAATGATTAATACTTCCAAGACGCAAAGATAAACAAAGGAAGGAACTTAAACAAACCTTTCCCTGTATCTCTAACATCGAGTTGATGTTTATATGACGGCACTGGTACACTGGTATTTATTCATGAAAGTAAGTTCTTTTGCTCTCCTGAAAAATAGAACATTTCGACTTAGTTCCTTTCTAAAAAGTGCGATTCATTTATTTATCTATTTACTTATTTATTTATTTATCTATTTACTTATTTGCTTACTTATTTACTTACTTACTTAGTAGGCATACTTATTTATTTATTTATTTATTTATTAACTTATTTATTCATTAACTTATTTATTTATTCACTTATTTATTAATTTATTCATTCAGTTATTTATTTATTTGCTTATTTATTTTATTTATTCACTTATTTATTTATTAATTTATCTATTTATTTATTTACCTATTTATTTACTTATTTGCTTACTTATTTATTTACTTACTTACTTAGTAGGCAAACTTATTTATTTATATATTTATTTAATTAATTTATTTATTTATTACCATAACGACATTTGGAGTAATCTCAGTAATCGATTACCAAACGATGGATTGGCCGAACAGCTGCGTTGGTCACCACGCTCCCCAGATTTCACCCCATGTGATTACTTCTTGTGGGGTTTGACAAAGGATAATTTGTAGCATCACTTGTAACAAAACTGGTTCATATGCAAGTGTGCATCATAGTAGTCATTGTATAAAATGGTCCCGACATGTTGCAAAGAGTTTGGACGAAAGTTAATCACCTGCTAGATCAGCCTTGGGTACAACGGGGAAGTGGAATGGAACTCTGAAACCCCCTCCCATATCCTTCCAACTTACACTGCCTTATAAACAAACACACAGTGGACACTGTGCATCAGTGATGGATTTCAGGCGACCTGAGAGAGCAAAAGTTCGTAAAAGCTATGATACAATTCGTCACTGAGCAGTGCTTAACTAGCGGTCAAGTCTCAGCCGGGGAAGGTGGAGTGAGGAGTTAAGGGGAAATCTGTATGACTCAATTGAGGTAATGGCGCCAAGACCTGAGCTAGATGTTGCTCATGAATTGTGCAGTAGACAAGCAGACTACGGACAACTGAGAAAGGTAAATGTTAATGTTATGTTTTATTTAACGACGCTCGCAACTGCAGAGGTTATATCAGCGTCGCCGGATGTGCCGGAATTTTGTCCCGCAGGAGTTCTTTTACATGCCAGTAAATCTACTGACATGAGCCTGTCACATTTAAGCACACTTAAATGCCATCGACCTGGCCCGGGATCGAACCCGCAACCTTGGGCATAGAAGGCCAGCGCTATACCAACTTGCCAACCAGGTCGACCTGAGAAAGGTAAAGTATACGTTAACCAAGTGTTTGGAATTTGATACAAACTGACCTCTTGTATAATTGAGTGTTTCGTATTAGTTTTATTATTTTTGCAGTCCTCTAGTGAGACTTGTTAACATTCTTCACAAATACAAGGCAGCAATATGGAAGTAGTAGCAAAAGAAAGTAGCCTATTATGATGGAAGATGTACGGATAACTCTGTATCCGAAGGAAGTGTCATGCAAGAAAATATTATTCTAACGGAATTCACATTGGAGCAACAGTTTGTAATTCATAAACCACAAGAGGAAAATTATTTTTGCTTCTATTGCAAGTTCTCATGAAACGTTACCCTCTGTCACCTGTTCCAAGCTAAAATAAGATAATCTCAAGCTTGGAAAGTTAATGAATGGTCTCTGGAGGACAACCCGGGACCGAATGCGACTATAAACTCTGCATATGCTCTTGTACAAACAAGAAGCTTGATACACTACCTTGCATGCGGACCGTGTTCTAATTAATGGAATTAAATTGCCTGAAGGACAAATGCTTCAAACGCTTTATTATTTTACACACGGAAGGCATACAACAGTATTGAATTAGACCAGAGTGGAAAACTACGCGCGCTGCAATGCTCTTTATTCCTACAAGACATGGGGGAAATGTATTCGTAAACTATTTATTCTAGTTTTTTTTAGCGGTTTCAAGTAGTACGATCCGTCATATTAATTATTACTTTTTTCATACTAATTGAAACCAGTACAAGAGTAAAGAAATGTCCGGGTTTCAGTCTAAATGTTTGTTTTAAATATCCTTATGTTTTGATAATTTTTAACATTGAAACATTAATGGTCTAAGCAACTTTTATTTATCTAAATCGAAATTTCAGTTTATCTGAAATTTTAATGGCGTATTTTTTTATAGATAGTCTGAATGCTAAACACTTATTTAAGAACTAGCCGTACCCGTGCGCTCCGCTGCACCCGTAAATATAACGTTATTACATAATTAAAATAGGACATTTGATCCAGGGAACATTCGTGCTTGAAAGAAGAATAAATCGTTTAATATGTTACTTAGTTTAAATTGCATTTAAATAATTAAATTGCGATCATTTTGGTCCAGATACCACTCATTAGGTGCAATAACAATTCCTTTAACATGTTTCTTAATTTTTATTACATAGTTTAATGAAGATTGACATCATTCATATTTGATGTGTACATAAACATTATTTTAAGAAATACAGGAAACGAATATTCAGAATAGCCTATCAAGTTGTCTGTGCATAAGAAGCTATTTTAATCTTACCTGTTCTCGATTCACTCAGAAGTTACTGTAATAACATTATAGCATTATGTCCATCTAGAGAAACTACACTTTCCAATGGTGAATAATTAATTATATAAATCGGTTAATTTAGCTTCCGATATTACTTCATACAAACACAGAAACATTCTCTCTAGGCTATGTTTCATAGCTTTCGATTGTTGTTGTCCAAGGCCTCTTATAGACGAAGTCATTTGTTAGATGGCAGTTATTTTAATTTTAAAACTCATTTATCTCATTAAATATCAGTCCTATCAAAACTTTTTAAAGAATAAAACGTATCGGAAATCATTTTTAAAGAAACTTTTGTTATGTAACATTTTTTCACACAAGTCAATAATAAGCGAGATATTTCGATTTATTTAATTAAGGCCCCCTTATAACACCCCTTTTAAATAACGTATTTTGAATGCCATGTAACCTAAAATCTAAGTTACAACGAACTTAATTTATATTCCAATTTTCATCGAAATCCGTTCAGCCATTATCACGTGAAAAGGTAACAAACATCCAGACAGATAGACAGACATACAAACAAAAATTAAAAAAAAAACGATTTTCGGTTTCAGGATGGTTAATTATACATGTTAACACCAATTATTTTTGGAAAATCGAAAATTACCAGAAAAAATTCGGCTACAGATTTATTATTAGTATAGATATCCAACGCATTTTTATTTTGATAAGCCAACAATTTCACTTCCGTGCACTTGGTTAAGACAAATGTATGTTCTGCGTACTCAGCTACAACCATTTTGTAACTTTAAGGGGATTCGGAATAGCGCATCTCCGCAATGTTAAATTTCACCAGTTCATGACCCATTTTATCAGAAACCTTGACATGTAGAAAAATGAAACTTTTACCACATATTAGGAGAAGCTATTGATCATTTAGACACAAGTACGTTTAGTTATTATAAAATCTCTACAAATTAATTTTTTTATTATGAAACTGAATTTTGAAAAGAAAAAAGGAGAGAATTTATTTTTTTATTTTTAAACTATCCAACACGGAAACACTTCCCTGCGTTAAACGTATAAAATACTTATGGAGAACATGTGGTAAAAATTTGAGCTTTGTATCTTATATAGAAGCTGAGATAATGGGTCATATGTTTAAAGAAATGTAATTTTTGGGAAACTTTATTCAAAGTTGACAAGAAACATCAATTCACAGGCGCAACATAAATAAAAAGGATAAAGAAAAGGCTTTCCAATTTTCAAAACAATAAGACGTGTCATATATCATTGTAATCCCTGAAGTCTTTGGAATACAATGAAACAATAAAATAAATTTTCAAAATGTCGTCATTTTTTAGGTTCCGAACACCCTCAAATACATATTAATTAAATTGTAGTTTTGTTACAATAATTGTCAAAATTTAACACTTCCATCCTACTTATATATAATAAAAGTGATTTAATACAGTTATATGAACATTATTTAATGATTGAATAAAATTAATAAAATCGGTTAAAAACCATACATGTTTCGGAGGAATGCTCCTCTATCTTCAGTGGTAGTGCCACGACGCTGGTGTGGATGTTCGACCGCGTAACGTAGCTTAAGGAAGACTGACCTAACTTATGTAATTTAATCATGGTTACTAGTGAAGAACACAAGGTCAACCAGTACCACGACATACGTCAGTCTTCCTTAAGCTACGTTACGCGGTCGAACATCCACACCAGCGTCGTGGTACTACCACTGAAGATGGAGGAGCATTCCTTCGAAACATGTATGGTTTTTAACCGATTTCATTAACTTTATTCAGTCATTAAATAGTGTTCATATAACTGTATTAAATCACTTTTATTGTATATAACTATCCTATTCATGAACACTGTTGCATCTGACCTAACTTATGTACTTCCATCCTAGATTTAAAAAGTCATAGCCCTGAAGATGGAATATTTTCGCAAAATAAATTTAATAATATTCGTAAGAATCAAGTTCTTCATAGTATTACCCGTTATATTCTCGCTTATAGCACATTTCCTTGATTTATTTATCGACAGACATGCATGAATGAAATCACTTATTCTGCTCCCAAATTAAATAATCTTTTTTATATTCGTCGCCGAACGGTCACGCTCTTGTATACATATACAGCACGCTGCACAGTAAACTTAATCTGGGCTACGGTAATGACCACCAATATGCGAATAATGATGGTGAAATGAGTCCGAGGTCCAACACCGAAAGTTACCCGGCAATTCTGCTTCAATTTACTGAGGGAAAATCTCGGAAAAAAACCTAACTACATAATTTGTCCCTACCAGGATTTGAACCCGGGCCCCGTTTGTTTCACGGTCAGACATGCTAACAGTTTCTGCACAGTGGTGGACGCAAAGTAGACCTTGCAGAGGGTTTTCCTCGGGGTACTCTCGTTTTCCACCAACACTCTCTACCTCCCCCTTATTTCACCTATCATCTGCAGTAGCTAAAACAGGCTAGAGTGAAGTCTTGGGAGTATTACAGGTTTCCAATGCTGATATAGGGGCCTCAGAGCTTATCGTCTGTGAATAGAACCTGGTTCTACAGGGACATCATTTTATTTTTACTTCAATTTTTATTGTACCTGAGTTTTTGAATGTACTTCACTCCCACCCCTTCAACTAACGATGTTCAACCGTCCTCCACACCGCATATACAGTCATAGTAACCTTACGGTCATAGTAAACAGTACGTTCCAAAAATATGTTCGCGTTTTTCAGTGACGAAAGAGCTTTCAATATTGAATCATTTTCGCATAGGTACTGTCGTCCATTTGCCTACGTCGTATCCCGGTTTCCCCCACCAGCTTTTATTCGCCAGCTAGTGGCTGGGCTGTCTTAGCTCCTTTCTCAGAATATTAATTTCTGTTAGGAATTGGACGTCTACGTAATATTATACCACTGTTTAAAATAACTTAAATAAAAGGGCTTCGTTAAGTAATTAACTGTCACGTGATTTCCCTCCTTTCTACGACCCTACGAAATAACCACTTGGACGGACAGTAGATAGTATGTCTGAGTAATTTGATCTTTTCGGATCGCGCAGAAGTGAAGATTGAATTTACAGTACTTGAGGCACTCTTTTATAGAGTAGGTACAGAATTATTTCAACATGAGTAACTAGTACGAAGAAGGAAACTGGTAATTGGAATTAAGTACAATAGTCTATAGTGCGATAATATGCACATTAGAACTGAAGCCTATATCGAAATGAACGGCCACCATTAAAAAAAAAATGTGTTTAAATATCCATATTTGATTATTTTTCAATTTAATTTCATTCTTTATAGTGTATGCTAATGTGCTATAGATATTATAATATACACTGCATAATTAATACGTTCGCATGCCTCAGTTCGTGAGTAAAAACACTTATTGTTAATACTGTACTGTATTAAGATTAAACAAAAACCTAATGAAAATTATCGAACTCAAACTCGCGATATTTCCTAGTTTACGTAAATGGATGAACTGCTTTTCTTCCCTCCTCTACCTAGTAAAGTGATTTGTTTGTGTGTTACGCCAGAATTATCGAACTACAGTCGTGGGAGGGGGAGCATTCTGTGTTTCCGGTTCTCTAAAAGTATAGCCAGGTTGATATTAAAAATGTTAGTAAAAATAAAGTGATGTCCCTGTATAAGGGGCTGACAATCAAGCGGACCGAAGTTCGATTCTCAGTATGGGCGGAGATTTATTTCCATTGAATCGCAATGAAAGAAGGGGAAATTGGAGGAAAATAATTCAAAGGTACACGATCGCGCAATCTTGCAAGGGAATTTGGGGCTGACAGGAAGTAGGCCTATCTATGTAAGCTCCAAGAAGCCGAAATGGGCGTAACAGGTACCTCATGACGGGAAAGACTGTCGCAGAGCTCGATCCGCACTAAGGATAAGAGCAGGAGGTCAAGGTCACAAATGTTAAAAGCATGGGCATAGCGAGTCATCAGAGGGGACGTCGCTATTCTCGCTAGACAAGGATCCGAGCCCTTGCACTAGGCGAGTGACAATCGAGTAAGCTCGCCCAGAAGTACCCAAGCTGACACGTGAAAACCAAGGCTCCATTTCATGGAATTAGATGTTTGTCCCTTATCTTGTATTTGTCCTGTAACATTTCTGCAGTGGCTTTGCTTCATGTTGAGTACATAATGAGGGAGAATCGAAATGTGTGTATGTCTAGTGGTTGTTGAAAGATATATTCTTGCACTGCATCGAAATTTAAATGTGTCCAAAAATGCAGATACAGTAGAGCCCCGATTATCCGTCACCCTATTAACCGATTGGCGGATTATCCGACTGTCTATTTCTCGCTCTTCTTTTTCTTCAGAAATAAATAACTTATATGGAGTACTGTTTTGTGCAAGTAGGTTCTACATGTTTTTGCTAGACAGTGTTATGACAAGCCTTTATCGTTACACAACATTGTCTACTGTTCAAATTGCCGTTCTATAAATATAACTTGTATATAAAATGTCTTCCACGGATGATAACAGAAAAAGTGTTGTGTTAAGTATCGAAAAAAATGGAAATAATTGAATGGTTTGAGAAAGAGAAACTGTGGTTCATCTCGCATCAGAATACGAAATTGGAGTTACAACTGCGCGATTTAATAAAAAAAAAACAAGGATAAAGTGTAAAAAAGCATGTAAATCTACAACATGATACCTCCTTTATTCGTATCTTTCCTGAGACGGGCATTACAAATGGCTTTCTTGCTTCTTAAAAACCCGTCCTTGACAACCAGACTTAAATTAGTTTTTTTTTTTATGTTTAATATTGGTCGACCAGCAAACTTGCTATACAGACCACTGTTAAATGATGGAATATCACATGCAGAATATCATGTTGAGGTTGGCTCTAAAGGTTCCTCTAATTAATTTAAATTAATTAATTAAACATTTTTGTCAATTATGTGAACAAAAATATGATGATTTCTGTGTCAAATTTATGAAGAGTCGTCAGTATCACTAAGAAGGATGTCTTGAGGGAGTTTCCTTTAAGTCGAGATGGCTGACAAGATCTTGCTCCAATGTTATATGTCACAGCTCCAGGAACACCAGGAAGTTTGTTGAAGAAAGATTTTGACATTAAATGGATGTACTGTTCTAGTTGAAGAATTCCCAATTCTTGATGTAGTTGTTGATTTCTCACAAACCAGGGGGAATTTGTTGCAGTACGCAGGAACTTGTTCTGGAGAACTTGTAGGCGATGCATGTGTGTCTTATTTGCTGTCCCCCACACTGGCGCTGCATAAGTTAAAAGAGGTCGTACAAGCGAGGTGTAGAGTAGCATTGAACAACCCAATCCAATTTGTGAACGTCTATTAACCAAAGGGTATAATTTTCGAATTCTAGAAGAGGTTAGTGTGACGATGCGAGTTATATGGGCATTCCATGTAAGACTTAAATTAGTGAACTTCTGATCCATTACATAACGAGTTAAATACAAAACCATGGAGGAAATAACGCAATCTTTCATTGTACGGATTATCCGATTTTTTCGATCAACCGTTTCAGTCCATCCCCTTCATTACCACGGATAATAGAGATTCTACTGTAACAACAAGACAAAGAAAGAAAGAAAGAAAAAATACAATCTTTCACAATTGTATCTAGCGGTGAACTTTGCTACAATAAAAACGTTGAGTTTATGAATGAGGTTATGGTTTGTTATGTACTCCAATGTCTGTATATCTTCTCTCAAACTAGTACTCATTGTGCTTGAGGAGAAATGCTATAGGGAAAGAAGCAATATTAACAAAGAATAAGGAGAAAAATCTTTACAACACCAACAAGATATTATTAACAATATTTATTCATAACTCACAACATGCAAATCACGTTTTAGATTTCAGTGTACAAGAGACCGATAGCGCAATATCTGGCAGAAAAATCTTGAAACTCAATATTCTCCCATTTTAAGCTAAAAATAGCGCGTTTGCACAGGCCTTGAATATCTAATAGGCAAAGACTTGACTCAAATTCTCGGCTTGTATAAAAATGTATATAGACTGCGAGAAAATAAAAAAGTGACTGGGGATTTATGACATCTCTTGGATTGCGTGGTGAACCTTCTCTGTTCCTGGTATTTAATTTTTAGGTTAGTTTAGTTTAGATAAGGCTAGATTTAAGAATTAAATAAATACTTCCTTCTAACGTTGTGGCAATGTAAATAGCGTGTTCACTTCCAACCCAGTGGTCCGTGGTTCGGTTCCCTGCATGGCAATGAAAGAGATTCACGTTCCTTTCATGGTTTGGCTCTTTGGGTCTTGTGTGATTTTCTGTGTTGACTCAGCGATGGCCCTGTACCGTGCTGAACACACGATTAAGGAGGTCCGCAACATGTCTCAGTCAAGTGTTGGCCATAGTTATGTACTCTCCCCTACACCGCATTGGATTGTAAGGCGGTAGGAAATCGTCAGCAAAAATACGAGTACTAAAGTTACAACATAAAATCGACAATGACTTTGATTGTTTGGAATTCAAAGAAGTCTTACACTTCTTTGGTGAATAGGTACACTGGCATTCAAAGATATCTGACCTCCATTTTTATGATCGTGTAAGCGAACTTTCTAACCACGGGAAAAGTCAGAATCAAAGATATAAAAAAAATTGATAAACTCTGAAATAGTTCCGCTAGTTGTCAATAGGTGACATTGTTATTGGGACGGATATAAAAGTATTTGGGAAAATGTTTATGTAGATTAAGTATAAATTATTCTCATGATTGACAGTATCAGCGGCTTCCCTCTAAATATAGTGTTTTTTTTTTTCACAATCATTAGAAGGGGATGAAATATTGTCAATTTTAAATGCGGATATATTTGTGTGTTATAGGCGACACTGGCTGTTACCTTTGCCATCTATCCATAGAAGTAATAACTAAAGAAGCGACACTTATACGAACAAATTATCGAAAACTATCGATTAGTGATTTTCTGATGGTGTAAGAAACTTTCTAGCAACAAGATAAGTCAGAACCAAAGATATAAAAAAAAGATGATAAACTTAAATAGTTCCATTAGACCTCAATAGATGACACTAATATTGAAAAGGTTAGAAAAGTGTCGGGAAAAATGATGATGTAGATTAAGCATAACTTATTCTCATAATTAACAGTATCACAGGTTTCCAGCTAAACAAAGTGTTGTTTTGCGACGTTCAAAGGTATCGGACTTACGAATTTATGATCGTGTAAGCGAACTTTCAAACCACGGTATAAGCACAGTCTACTATATACAGTCGCGAAGCTCAATATGTAGCAAAAATGCAAACATGGGTAGTTGCCCACCACTAGGATCGCTACTATCGCCTCATCATCACAGATCTCTCCTAGCAGATGACGAAATATGTTACACTTTCGTTGTCTTGTTCTTTTGGAAAAATTAACACCTTCCTTCCATTATTGAAATATTAAATGCATAAAGTTAATTTATTATTTTAATGAAGTATATTAAATTCCACCATAAACTCGAAGATACCTGCAAGAAATAGGTTAATATTATTTTTGTTTGTGCAAAACGAACTGAAATTTACTATAATCGCTTCACTCATTCAAGATTATAGCGATCATTAACTATGAAACCAATAAATATTAATTTGCATTACCCTTTACAATAATAATAATGGAAATATGAATTAATGGAGTAACTTATGTGTACCGGTACTTGTAGTGTAGGCTTACGTAGTTAACAAAGTGGGATGAGGTTAAGCAATAATAATCACACCAGAATTGGAAATAAAACGTGATCAATAAATTTTATTGTAACAGACTTTTTCTACGTCTCTAGTAAAGTAACAAATAAAAATAACAACAAAATTAACAGCTATAATTAAAAACATATCCTTTGAAAAAAAGAAGTAGGCCTAAGCAATAATAATCCCACCAGAATTGAAAATAAAACGTGATCAATAAATTTCATTAAAACAAACTTAATTTTTCTATGTCTCTAGTAAAATATTACGCAATGGTAAACTTTAGCGGTCCCTGCTTAGGTCGTTCTTGCACGCATGAAAGTACAACGGCATTCAACAACCAATAATGAACATTTCACAAGCATCAATGTGAAATACGCAACGAGCTAGCACTCGATGGAAATACGACACAGTCCAAAGTCGACCGTGGACAGTCTATTGTTTCTAGTTGCTAACCGCTTGGAGCGTTTTATCACGAGAGTTGCAAAAAATCACCTCAAGCTTTGCGACTGTATATAGTAGACTGTGGTATAAGTCAGACCCAAAGATAATAGAAATTGACAAACTTTGAAAGAGTTCCACTAGTTCTCAATAGGTGGTACCATTATTGGATGCCGTTAAAAAGTGTCAGGTAAATGATTATGTAGATTAAGCATAAATTATTCCTTTAATAGACAATATCAACGGTTTCCAGCCAAACTCAGTGTTATTTTACAATCACTAGAGTGGTATGAAAAATTGAATTGTATAACACAGGTATATTTATCTACGATTGGCAACAGTGACTATTATCTTCGCCATCTATTCATAGAAGTCATAGCTAAAGGATCTATACTTACACCAACAAGTTAACGATCACAATCGATTATTAAGGTAATATCTTTGAACGTAGTGTACATACATGAGCGAAACAATCATAATATCATACATTTTGAACATAGCAGATGGAAAGAAATTTTCTAAATCAAAATGCAAATTTTTACTCAGTTCGGAGAAAATCTCGGCTTGAGAAATCTAATAACACTGTTTGTCATTTGGATCACTGAAAGGTTACTAATTTGCTGTGTAGGAGTAATTCTTAATTCAGGCGGTGTAAACCCCTAAAAAATTGGGGGAAAAAATCGCTTACTAGTGTATTAATAATGGCTATTTGGCTATGCACTAAAAACACTTGGTTTGAAATTAATTTCCAAATGCGACAATTACTGCAGCAGTGTCGTAACAAGGTGAATAGCTAGCCCGGAAGTTACACCGTGAAGGCAGGCGGCAGAGTCCCAAGTTGGCAAGGATGCGGTTAACTTTAGTCATTACTACACAACGGGAACTTCAAGCCATTAATTAATAATATAGTGCGAACTTTGACTTGTGAAGGCCCGAAAGGTTCAAAACCAAGGCTCCGTAATCCAGTTTCACTACCGCTTAGCGCACCCTCTTTCAATTCTCAGCTTATCTTTATGGCTGTCAATATCATGCCCGGTATCGGCAGCAGCAGTGGTTAAAGCTTCGTAAATATTATTATCACATACAAACTGTACCTGCAGTTTAGTTTATATATCCAGTTATAGTTCCACTGAAAATAACCATGCAGACTACGAGATTGTCATCATCATCATCATCATCATCATCATCATCATCATCATCATCATTAAACCGCGGAACTTCATGCAATTGTATGTTTTTATTGATTCGGCATATTGAAAAAGTAAAAGTGGATCTTTGCCAATCGTGTTTTTTACTTTCGAATGAAGCCAACTTTATTTTGTACTAGCTGAAAGCACCCGGCGTTGCCCGGGTTTTCCTTTCTGCTTCTATTTTTAATTAAATTGGTTATTAAATTTTCGGAAATCTCGGAACCCTAACTATACACAACCAAAACGATTTGTCTTTACTAAGCCATAAAGATAAATCTTTACTTACGTCACTTACATCAATTAATGAACTCCTTAGCCAAATGCCTGCCAGGGTTAACTCAATTTAAAACAGTTGTAAATCAGGCACCGAAAAGAAAACATTTCATCATGTGCCTGACGTTAAACTGTTGTTTTAAATTTATATACTAATTTGTTTTTATTTATTTGTTTTATTTATTTATTTATTTATTTTTATTTATTCATTCTTTTATTCATTTATTCATTTATTCATTTATTCATTTATTCATTTATTTATTTATTTATTTATTTATTTATTTATTTATTTATTTATTTATTTATTTATTTATTCTGATGTAGTTAAGGCCATTAGGCCTTCTCTTCCACACCGCCAGAAATACAAATAAATAGAAAAATCAAACTATAAACAAAGTAAAACCCAACGAAAATATAATTCCTTCTCCTCTTTCTGATCAGTTTCAGCATCTAATCAATATATACATAATGTATATGTATAATTTAATTTATATTGGAAGATCTGTTACCTCTTGACCGCTGTACACCCAATTAAATCATACCCAGGTTTTTTTTTAATACAACTTGAAACTATATCTCATAAATCACAACATATTATATTAATTCTAATGTTATACACAGAATACAGATACAATATAAACTCGCAATAAGTCACTTTTTAACATAAAGACTAATATTCTGAGAGACGTATAGGCCTACCGGTATTTTAGAAATTTAAAGATTTTTATTTCTACAACGCTTAACATACTAAATTTACAACGTGATTATACAGATATAATTTCGCAGCAACACATTTTCGGACGTGAATAACAATATTTTGAGAATTAATGCAATGTTATTTTCAGTGGGCTTATGTGCATTCACATACTACATTAGCAACATGAAAAAAGTATCATTTAATTGCTTATTGATATGTGTAAAATCATTTTTTTTTTCACTTCTTTGTATAAAATATAGTTGAGGATGTGAAAAACACGCAGTTTTTAAGTTAATGTCTGCAACTTTGAGCGACTGTCCTTGAGCATCATTTTAATATGGTCATTACAAATGCTAGTGGCATTGAAATTGCAGTTGCTTCAAATCGAATGAGTATCCTAGCAATACGTGGAATAAAAACATCTCCTTTTATTTTTCCAGTTAATATTGCCAATTCTATTATATTTCGTATGAGTTTTTCACACTAGTTCTTATTCGTTCATAATTTTGGTGGGTCAACATTTCGCGATAGTACTATTGGTTATTAAATATTAAGTAAATTATGTGGTAGCAATCCTTGTAGTTTCAAAGAATTCTAGAATTCAGTTGTATAAAACAGTTTGCTCATTATCTACAAAACTGCATCGAGGAATTCATAATACGGTCCTGGACTGCATAAAGGTATTTATTGCATGAATTACCTAGTTTTAGCCTTCATGATGTGTAACAACAATGTAATTTAATTTCGTGTTAAAATTTCCATGGCCTCGTGAAAGTCGATGTTGAATACAACAGACAATAATAAAGAACAATTGACTAGAAGATTTTGTATTTTAATATTATACTTGATCTATTTATTTTCATTTTTTATAATTTTAAATATTTAACAACCATTTGCACAATTTTAATGTTGTCTATGCTTTTCTCCTGGTTATGAAGGTTAAATGTGCAAACTTTGGCACATATCGGTCAAAGGGTGTAGATTTGTATAGGGAACATACATACATATATACATACATACCCACATTCACTTTTATATATTAAGATAAATGCATATTTCGAGAGTTCTTCCTTTTAAATGCATATATATATATATATATATATTTATTTTGCATATTTAAATGCATATTTTAATATCTTTCCTGGTTATTCCCGATTTATTATCTAATTCAAAATTTCTCTCTGATAAAAACAAGAATTCCAAGAATAGCCTATAGAAAAAATTTCAGAAATAAACCAGCAATCATATAATTACGTATTGCTGACAACATGAAATTGCTGCGACGACAATGGATACTTGTTCCCAGTAGCATCAACTTTTGGAAAACACTGGATGAGCTCAAACATTTGAGGTATAAGTTAGAAAATAAATCTCATAAGTATAATGATAACATGACAAATTATTAGGTGGGCTCCTGAGAGGATAAAAAGAAAGGAGGGAGTACATAATCCAAATATGCTTGAAATCGGTGCGATAGATATGACTTCAAGCTATACCATTTACGGCCCATAATCCACCTCGAAATACCGCCAATTGCCAAATATTAAATTGCTACCATCGGTTTTGGTCATACGTAAACGGATTAGAATGGATGTAGAGGTAACAGGATTACTAGCAGATTATTATATCAATGTATGTTTCAGTATATATTTATTAAAAGTGTTACGGTTGTGACATGGACTGAACACTTCATTTCCATATTCTTTCTCTTATCAAGAAGGGTGTTGGCACTCCTTCATATTATGATAATGCATAGGGGAATATCAACGGACATATTCTACAGTTGAGACGAACAGAATATTAGCTTATTTATAAAAAATAACACCTGCTGAACTTGACTACACTTTGAAACATTCACAACACGAAATAATTTGTAATCGTAATAATGTGAACAAAACAGCTGATAAACACACCGGAAAAAGAGATGAACTATGGGTAATTTGGCGGCCATACTATAGTCCCGACGCTGTTATTTCCGGCGTGACTCCGCCTCTTTGAATACGTCTTAAAAAGTGAAGGCTCTATAAAGTCTAGGTAGGTAGTATCGTTCGCCATTTTTGTTCTTACGTTGCCGAGCTACCATACAAGGAATCTATTTGCCACACCGTTAAACATTATCATGTCGTAGCTCCTATGATAATAACTCAAACGCAATGTAATTCAGCAAATAATTGAGCGGCAAATAACGTCTTCGTGTGCTTTCTGCGAACGCCAACGAAAGAGCTAAAATGGCGGGCGATTATATTAAGTATTTATCGAGCCTTAAGAAATGAATCAGCGAATCACAAGAGCACACGTTTAAATGTAGCCGACCTGCAACGCGATTGGCTGCCGGAAATTAGAGCGACGGGACTATAGTACACCTTTTTGGTTCCACCGTTTCAAACTTATGGGCCGGGGTTGGTGGGCTCGGACTATACGAGCCCATATAAGTTGGTGCCACTGCTTGTTCCTAGTGTATAAGATGGGTCGTTTTCCACTTGAACACGAGGCCAGCTGCTGATCTGTGTACTATTAGCTGTGTAAAGGTAAGCGTTCACTACATCGTATCGCACTCCTCGTACGAATCATACACCACGGATATTTTAAGTGCAGTGCGTTCACTGTAACGGCTCTACCTCATCGCCTCATCGGGTTCCCTATAAGCTGTTTAAAACATGACGTCGTACGATATTGACATTGCTGAAAACAGAGGAGTTTGAGGTTAGGTCTATTAATTATGAATATTAGCGAATAAGCATTTGTAATTACTTCATGCGTCTTAATTGAAGAGGAATAAACGAAAGAGATATCGATTACATAATATATATGTAAGACACGGCTTGATTACTGTAATGGGAACGCCTCAAATTATATAATTCTTCGCAATTTTCTACAAGCGAAATAAGTTTTTCGCCTGCCATTTTGGCGTGACACTGAACATGGCACAACATAGGCTAATAGTAACAGTTGAGCAGTTAAAATTGATTTATTAAAGGAGGCCATGATCGCACGCATCGGAAAAGTTGCTCATCAGAGAAACGTGGACGGATTTGCCGAGAGCGATGAGTGCGATACGATATAGTGAACGCTTACCTTCAGTGTAATTTTCCAGGAGCCAGGGCGAAAATACGCGTCCCCTAGATATCATTCAGAATTTTACCATCTTGTACTCTGATTTCATAGAACCAGAAATGAATATAATGAAACGGCTGCGAAAATAAAAAGTAGTAAGAACAAAACACGGGTGGTTTAATCGTGAATTTGTATAAAGTGAGCCTGAAATCGATCTAGTTCTAAAATCTTAATTCAATCAAAACACAGCAGTTAAGGAATTTCTATATCTAATACATTTATTCCATTTCTGGACACTAATACAATGATCGATTTTCTATACTAAAGTAAAGAAACATAAAAAACGCGATATTGTATGAGTAAGTTAAATGAGAAATGTTAGACTTGACACAAAATTCAGTAGATACTTATTTGCACGAACATTGCTGAATTTGTTTTACATAAAAAGATGGCCGTCATAGAGGAGAAAAAAGTCTGGATGCTAAATTGAATCACATGCGCCATATATCACTAGAAATTGAAATTCAAATTACAGTTTCGCCCTCGTCTGCTTCGTCCTCCTCTTTCTTGTACATAAAGAATGGAGCTTAGAGTATAAAAAATAGTTCAGTTCACATTAGAGAAGGCTTAAGGCTCAAGATTTTAACTCTTACGTCATTGCCTTCAGGTTACCTTGATGTACATAGACTTCAATTAAATTTTAATTTGCACTTCAACAAAGAAAACATTTTTCAGGAAATTCCATCACTATGTAATAATAATAATAATAATAATAATAATAATAATAATAATAATAACAATAATAATAATTTTGTTCAACTGCGACGTTTTATTAAAGTACCACTATTGAGAAAAATATTTTTAGCATTAGTTCAGTCTATATATTATAGGATGGAGTGGATTATCACAAAGTACCATTCGCGCCCATTAATATTACTACATAAAAGAATTATTAAAATATGTTTAAGGAGAAAACTTGATTATCTAACTCATCTTATAAACAAATAACTTAATTGTTGGCGTAGGCTTCAGCGGCCGGTGTACATCGTCTGTGGAGAAACTTCCGGGCTTATACCGCGTTGTCTTGGTGCTAGTAGCTGACGTTTCGACCCCTGTGTTGTGGTCATCCTCAGAGCAGTGGATAAGGAAATAGTGTGTGAGCTTATATATATATATATATATATATATATATATATATATAGGAGTCTCAATGGCAGAAGACTTCCAATGATAGGTCGTAGGTTCTCCTTCTGGCATATGATGATTGGTTCTTCGTTGTCCAATCTCCATGCAGACACCTCAGCCGGATTGGACAACGAAGAACCAATCATATGCCAGAAGGAGAACCTACGACCTATCATTGAAAGTCCTCTCCCATTGAGGCATATATATATACAAACTCACACAATATTTCCTTATCCACTGCTCTGAGGATGACCACAACACAGGGGTCGAAACGTCAGCTACTAGCACCAAGACAATGCGGTTTAAGCTCGGAAATAACTTAATGTTTTAAATATCAAACAAATTTATATGTACTGTATATTATTTTAAATATCGAACTGTCCACACCTGTGGAGTAACGGCTAGCGCGTCTGGCCGCGAAACCAGGTGGCCCGGGTTCGAATCCCGGTAGGGACAAGTTACCTGGTTGAGGTTTTTTCCGGGGTTTTCCCTCAACCCAATATGAGCAAATGCTGGGTAACTTTCGGTGCTGGACCCCGGACTCATTTCACCGGCATTATCACCTTCATCTCATTCAGACGCTAAATAACCTAAGCTGTTGATAAAGCGTCGTAAAATAACCTACTAAAAAAATATATATCGAACTAAATTCATATCATCCGGTCATGGCCACAACACGAGAAGATACAATATTTCGCTCCCCCTCGTTGAACAAAAATGTAAGACTGAAGCAGGTCTAAGGCGCAGTTCTAATTACGGCCCAAGATTGTATAATGATTTTATAAAGAGGAATACCAAATTGAAATTATTAAACAATAAATTATTTAAAAAACAAGTGCTTGAACTGTTTTTAAATTATAATCATCATATAAATTCTTATTTTTTTTATTTTTTGTCACTTTAACAATGTCGTTATGTTATATGTTTTTTTTTTTTTCCATTTTAATTGTATGTGTAATATTAATTTACAGTTAACAGTTTAATCGCAGTTCTGATTTTTTTCGATACAGTTTCATTATTTGTCACACCCGACCTCAAGCATCTTGCTTTTTCGGGCCCAATTAATATAAAGTAAGAAATTCCGATTATAATTTAAGTATGATCTTGAATCTTAACGCAAAAAAATTATAATGTGATTCGTGACGCTACAACCCTTTAAAGGACCAGACCAATTAGAAGGCTGCTGGACTCATAATCACATGCCGAAGCAGGAGTGGACGATCATCCAACCAGAATGGAGATATCATGTGGTTAGCACGATATAGCTCCAGCTGTCATAGCTGGCTTTTGTAACCGGATTTCGCTACCTATCGCAGCTTTTCAAGTGCAACACGATGCTGAGTGGAAACTGATCCCATACACTGGCCGAAATTTCATGAGAAAATTTCTTCCCCCATGAGGATTCGAATCGGCGGGCATTCCGTAACGCGTCCTAGCCACGGCGTGAGACAGTATGATATAATAATTTTAAATAAAGTAGACCTATCTATGTATGTATAAAATTGAACGTTGATATGTTAATGATAGCTAAATGACCGGAGATCAATGCTGTCTTTCAACATTGTAACGCACTGCAACCAAATAAGTAAATAAAATAAATATTATAGTAATAATAATAATACTGCCACTAAGTAAGTTACATAAGAACACAGAAAAATAAAATTATTATTATTATTATTATTATTATTATTATTATTATTACAATATATTATTAAGACCGCAAAACAATAATTATCATAGGTAATACCACGACGGGATCTGAGATTAGTAATAAATTTTCGAGCTTTGAGGAAGCAAGAGAATTTATCTAGGAAGTTCAGATTCTCCAGTGACATCTATTAGGACTATTTTCTGAATAGGACGGGGACACTAGAATATGAATAAAATTCCGCTATTCTTCGTTTTCTGACTCCGTACGACTATGAACGCTGCGACGGGCGAAACAATCGTCTGCTATTTTATCCAATGAGAAGCGTGCACTGCAGTGCTGGCAATATTCACCATAGACATTTTCTTCCATGCAGTATACCGTAAATAACAACAATTATGTTTCTTGGACCAACAATGAAGGCTTGTATAGCCTAAATAAAGACTAATATAAAAATATTAATATAAAATTTAAATTTTGAAGTTACTCATAAATGTAAATTAAAAATTTTGGGTACGAAGTTCTTTTCTAACTACGGTATATCAAAGATGGTGTAAGAAAAGAGTCACGTATGAAGCTAAATTTGTAAGAGGGTATAGATTTTGAAAATGCGCAATTTTTTTATGTAAATAACTCAAAAATCATTCATCCGATCATAATGAAACATATGCGAGAATGCTTATAACAAAATATGAAAACTCTAACTTAAAAATTGTAGAAAATAGACATTTCACCCATCACTTCCCTCAGTAGCCCTACATCAAAACAGAAACCTAAGTACATTGGAATATAAACGATGTTTACAGATATGTTATAGTAAACATTTTACAAACTGTAAAACAGAAAAATTCTTGCACATTTTTAGAAAATTAACGTTACACCTGTCTTGAACTCCGTTGGATCTTAACCCTTGTAGCAGACAAGTGCGTGACCTCACGAATGTCAGCCCGTAGTCTTTGTTCTTACGGGCCTCAGACGCTACTGACCTGTCCACATCAACGCTGCTGTCACTGTTGTAGAGTGACGATTTGTAATGTCCGTCATTGTCGCTATGTTGCTTTGCATAATGAATCTTAGTAAAGTTTTAGCTAATAAAGCCCAAAACGATAAAGATGAAACAGGTTGTTATAGTTTTCATCCCGCAAAGTTAACTCATAGTGGTTCTATTAACGGGAATACTTTGACTTACAGAACTGGGGTCGTTCCTGGGTGCGCCGTGCGAGCTCACCTGCGACTCCGATCTTCCCCACGTCTTCTGTGACCAGATCACCAGGCACTGTGAGTGTGAGAAGAAATATCCCGTCAAACTCGGGGCCAAAAAAGGATGTGCCAAACGTAAGTAACGCACTCACATTCTTCGAGATCGCAGGCTTTAGTACTTCACATATAATTTCATGTTGCTGCTAAATTCTTACAGCATCCAGATATTGTAACTCAGATCTTCCTGATCCCAGATGTGAATTATACTTCTTATCTTGAATTCATTACCTCTAGCCTATAATGCGTGGCATAATGGATGAGGATATTTTTATTGGAGTTGAATTTTTCAGCTATAAATGGCTGAAAAATTTTGTCTGCATGTTAATTAATTATTCTTGTCCTCATTTAAAAAATCCATCCCCTTAAGTCGAGTTTGAATCTGAGGACTTGGCGCCTAAAGTACCTGATAACAGATTAGACTAAGACAATATTTATTATATTTTACCAGTGGATGAAGTGAAACACGTTTTCATAGAATGGCAGTATTGTGAATGAGTGAATTATTTCCTTGTCGACTGAACGAACGATCCATTACAGAACGAACGCATGACTCGATCATCGATTTAACGATTGATTTAATGTCCAGGCAAACGAATCAAAGGCCGAGAGAAGAGATGATCAATTGCCTGGTGATTCAGTTAATTTCCGAGTAAATCACTCAATTTCCGAATGAGAGAATGAATGAATGAATTAATTAATTAACGAATGAACAAATGAATGACTGCATTATTTAATTAATGAAATTAAGCTAAAAGATACTCGAGAAAGCATGTTCTTGTAAAGAATCCGGAGGTTGTAAAAAATATTTTTGTGAGCTCATAATCTTTTGGCCATTTGTCTCACTTCGATTACTGCAGACTCACTTTAGACCGAATATATAAAGTCAATATTCCTTATATTGCAGCTACTATAAGTGGACAAGGTTAAACATACATTCATAAAATTGGGTGGCTCAATGCCAGAATGGCCTAACCCACAATTACGCTTAAAAAGTTATTGAAATGTAAACTTAGACATCGTTGTTTTAATTATATGCTCTCAATTGGAAATTATTTTTCCTTTACCATCATATAATATTTATCTAGTACATTTACTTTCGGATATATATAAATGATAATTAATAGTCATTCTTTGCTGAAATCGGGGCTTAAAAATTTGTGAGTTAGGCAACTCTGGCACTGAGCCACTCAATTGTAATATTGTGAATAAGGGAATGTTTTTCTGACCAAATGAGCGAAAGATTCATTAGAAGACTCGATGATCGACATAATTAATTAATGATTAAACGAACAAACCAATGATCGAAAAAAACAAATGAAACAATGTCGGGGTGATTCAGTAAATTTCCGAATAAATCAGTCAAATCCATAATGGATAAATGGATGGGTGGATGGCTGGATGGATGGATGGATGGATGGATGGATGGATGGATAAATGGATGGATGGATGGATGGATGGACGGGCGAATGAATGAGTGAATGAATAAATGAATGAATGAATTAATGAATGAATGAATGAATGAATGAATGAATGAATGAATGAATGAATGAATGAATGAATGAATGAATGAATGAATGAATGAATGAATGAATGAATGAATGAATGAATGAATGAATGAATGAATGATAGAAATTAAGCTAAAAGGTACGCGAGAAAGCACGTACTTGAAAAGGATCTGAAGGTTGTAAGAAAATTTGTGACCTCAATAATAATAATGCAGCTAGTTTATCAGCAGTAATCTCACTAGAGGTTTTTATTTATCTAGAGAAAATCAAAACTCGAGTGGGACTTAATTGACTATAACACGAATAGAATACAGTAGGATTAATACAGAAGAAAGTATATAAGATTAGAAGAAATAAAGTACTCTAATACAATGAAATAGATATTAATTGACTCACTAAAATTCTATTTCACTAATGTTAGCTTCACCAAAACGTTTGAACGAAGCCGCCATTTTCAGTCGACTATCTATGCGGGAAACAAATGACGATCGCAAAGCA
This sequence comes from Periplaneta americana, assembly GCF_040183065.1. Lineage (NCBI taxonomy): Eukaryota > Metazoa > Arthropoda > Insecta > Blattodea > Blattidae > Periplaneta > Periplaneta americana. Next base: position 173,669,461 of record NC_091118.1, read on the forward strand.
TGTTTTATAGTACCGTAAAGCATTTTACAGTTTGAAATGTTGGCAAACAAAGAAACAAATGCTAGGGAAGTGGTAAAACTGCAGCGATAAACAGCCATGACTGGTTGAAACACCGTTTTATTGGTCAAAAGTTGTACGACGTAATCCTATTTCACTAATGTTAGCTTCACCATAACGTTTGAATGGATCCGCCATTTTCAGTTGACTATCTATGCGATAAATAAATGACGAACGCAAAGCATGTTTTATACTACCGTAAAGAATTTGCAGTTTGAAATGTTGGCAAACAAAGAAATAAATGGTAGGGGGTGATAAAAAAGAAGAAAGTCTATATAGATAAGAAGAAATAAAGTACTCTAATACAATGAAACAGATATTGACTCACTAAAATTCTTTTTCACTAATGTTAGCTTCACCAAAACGTTTGAACGGAGCCGCCATTTTCACTATCTATGCGGGAAACAAATGACGATTGCAAAGCATGTTTTATAGTACCATAAAGTATTTGCAGTTTGAAATGGTGGCAAACATAGAAACAAATGCTAGGGAAGTGGTAAAACTGCAGCGATAAACAGCCATTATTGGTTGAAACACTGTTTTATTGGTCAAAAGCTGTACGACGTAGTAAAAGTATAATAGTTACTAAAAATAAGAAATAAAAGTATAATAGTTACTAAAAGTAAGAAAAACCTGTTAAGTTGTGTTTACTAGAAGCAAAGTGGTTGTAAATACTTACTGGAATATGAAACAAGGTAGGTGATGTTTGGATCGTGTGTCTTAACTCATCCATTTCAACCAGTCGGAGCCACCTATCATTGAATTACTGTCTATCGACAGTGCTTGACTTGTTTCCTACTACATAGGTAATTTAGAAGGCCATGACTAGTTGTAGTATGTAAAATTAATATTTTCATAATGGAGAAAGTCTAAAATAAATTCAGTGAAGCTTCTAAGCAAGAAATTGACAAATAATTAAAAATGCAATAGCAATGAACCAAACAAAAGCCGAGCAACTGTGTGGAACCAATTTTGAAATTTTGTAAAGAACAAGGACGCAAGCTTTTATGTGATAGCCTATTCCAATTGAAAAGATTGATGTGATTTTGTAAGACTGGCCTGTCAACATGAGAGGAACGAATAGAGAGGACTACAAAGAATATTCTGTGGAAACAATGCAAAATGTTACCGCAAAAATGATACAAGACAAGTATTATATAGAACACAATCATGAATTCAACGAGTTTTCAGACATCGCTTTTAAATCTGTCAGAGATGTAAGGAATAACTTACTAAAAGAAAACAACAAGTACCACAAAAATAGAGGTAAGTGTCGTTGCACTCACGAGAGACGACTATGACAAATTGACATCTGTGATAAAAAAATACTTCCTTGGGTTCGTAAATGAATTATTTCCTTTGCGTCACTTGAATTAGCATAGAGCGTGGAGGAGATTATAAAGTGTCAAATGCATAATTTCCGTGAAGGATTAAATTAGAAATAATGGTATTCTTTCTGGTGGAATTGAATAATATTCAATATTCAGTAAAGCATGTTAAAATGAGATTCAGAAACTTACAGACATTAAGTGCCCAGAAAAATGTTCCGTAAGACTGTAAACATAAGCTGCTTTTCGGGAATCGCAATGAAGTTCATGAAAATGATAGCTTTACTGACTTCTAATATTTTCTACCACAAAATGGGCGTTGTTGCAAGAACTCTCCTGTTGTAAATTAATTTTCAAAATGTATAAACAAACTGCTGAATACAAATAATACATCACAGCCATAATCAAATCACACAATGCTTCCATCTACGCAGAACACATCACCGACACCAACCACAACTATAGCAACATAGAAAAACATGAGAATCCTACATATTCAGCCGAAAACACATAAACTGAACACACTAGAATAATACGAAATATACACACATATAAAAACACATTCACAACACATCCTCAACCTACAATTTAATTTCAGAACGCACATCATATTTGACACAACACTACCATCATAAACGCACCCACACCAAGGCATCAAAAAGAAGACACCGAGAATAAGCACAGGACTTCACTATTCAGGGCTTTCATTTCAAAACTTCGCAATCTAAATAACAAAATTTAAACTAAATTCAATTTCAACAAAAAAACACGTCAATTTTTATTGCAGGGGAAGTCTGAAACAAGACTTAATTGCATTTTAGAATTCATCCCCCATCCCTGCCACCCCCTTTAGAAATTTCAAATGGCACCCCTATATTTTTATACTTAAATATGAAAGAGCATTTAATTGTTTATACACCTCAATAATTTATTTCACATCTTTTGTTTTATACCGTTGCCTGGCAACCTCGATTGTTGTTACTGTTGATTAGAGCTGAAGCTACAAATACCAATGAACATTTTCTTGTAATAGTTGTGTTCATATATTAAATTATTGTAAAATGGTATATACCCTTCAAGAGAGAACAGAAATCACATTTATTTATAGAGCTGAAAACCATTGTGCTCGTAGAACTGCTGGAGCTTTCAACTGATTTCAAATGATCTATAGGAAGAAATCAAGCGGCGTCAGATCTGGACATCTCGCCGGCCATTCTACAGCACCTCTCCTACCAATCCATTTGCCAGGAAATCTTCTATCCAGTCATTGTACCACAGGTACTGCATAGTGTGGGGGATTTCCGTTCTGCTGAAAATACAAATTTTGTTCGTCCAACATCAGGTTTCCTTCATTGATTTGGTTCTCTAGCGACAGTATGATAAGTGGATCAATTAAATTTTCTAATGTGTTCAGATACAATTCTCCAGTCAGGTTTTCTTCAATTAAAATCGGTCCAACAATATTATCCCCAAAAATTCCAGTCCATGCATTGATCTCCTGAGGAAACTGGGTATTATCTTCACGAAACAGATGAGGACTTTCAATGTCCCAGTACCTACAATTGTGTGTGTTCACAAATCCATTTAAGAAAAAATAGACGTTACACGTCAAAATGACAAAATGAGGAAAGGAATAAATGTGAAAAATACTATTGTAGAAACTACTGAAAAAAACAATTAAATGATATGGGCAGCGCTATGTAATTAATATAAACCAAAGCAGAATGCCTAAGTAAATATGCGAGCATTTGCTCTCAAGAAGAAGAAAAGAAAACGGAAAAGACCTAGGGCAAGATGGAAACAAGAACTTTAAAGAGTAATGGAAGCACGAAATATCCCACCAGATGCTTATAAAGATGAGAAATTGTGGCGTGTAAAGTGCGATAAATGACTGACAAGTTGTGAAACATCGCATTATAATATAGAAATGTTCTCAAATGATTTGTTACGTTAGGGTGGTATAGAAGAAAAGTGTGAAAAAAAATGTAAATTATTTGCTTAAGTACAGTACATTTTATAAGTATTAAATAAAAAGATTTGATTGGACTGGACTTGCCAATTTTAAGGATAACAATTCTGGCCCAAAAGATACCAGAATAATTAGAAAAAGATAGACACATATACATTATACTGTATAACGAGATGTAGGCCTATATTATCATGTTAACTACAAATATGTGTGATGGACATAATAGGATATTGATAAGAGTAGGATACATAAGATGTAAACCTAAATGTACTGAGGAAATTGAAGACACAAATGAAGACAAAGTGGCACAGGATATGAACGACCTGGGAGTTAAGGACCAGATCGACTTGGAAATGAATACAAACGATCGGTAGAAGCTTCTGATTGAGACTAAGGAATACAAAGAACTATGTAGCAAAGAATGGAGAGATTGTTATAGATCATTATACTGGTGATACCAAACCTTTCTCTCAAAATTTATTCTGAGTTAAAGGGAATGACAAAATACGTAAAGTGAATTCATTTATACAATGGAGCTCTTCTCACTTTGAACTAAAGGAAACTGAAGACGTTGGTAAATCAGCCAAGGACAGTTGTGACAAGTATTTCCCAAATAAAAATCTTTAACATGAGAAATTCACTCTTCAACGAGAGTATAAAAAAAATCATATCGATGAAATCACCACAGCATGAATCGTAACTTGGATATATTGAAGAAATGAAATGTTTCAATGGAAGAAGGAAATTTTCCTGTTGCATAAATTGTAAAAGATCAGAAGCGAGCCCTCAACACATACTGGACTGCCTATACAAAACTAATAAAAATCTAAAGAATTGTTACTGATGGTAGTGCCAGAGTGACGATAGTGCTGGTGGTGGAGAAGATAATAGTGTGGTGGTGGTGGCGGTGATGGCATAGTTTTTGAAGAAGATGATAGTGTAGGAATGTTTTTGATGATGGCGGTTAGAGTTGTTATTTATGCAGATGGTGGCAATGTAGCAGTCGTGGCGAAGGTGGCAGAGGATATGCTATAGTGGTACTGTTTGAGAAGGCGATTGGTGGTAGTGGTAAAGAAGTTGGTATGGTGTTCGTGGTAGAGAATATGGTATGGTGGTAGTAATAGAGAAGATGGCACGGTGATATTGTTAGAAAAGGAGCTAGGGTGGTAGTGGTAAAGACGTTGGTATGGTGTTCAGTGGTAGAGAAAGTGGTGTGTTGGTATGGCTAGAGATAGTGTTAGGAAAGGCGGTATTTAACTTACAAATCAAGTATAAAAGAGCACAACGCCGACCTGAGGACAGACAACTCCATAAGAAGCCGGAAAAGGCTGTGGCCTAAACCTTAAAGAATTATTATTATTATTATTATTATTATTATTATTATTATTATTATTATTATTATTATTATCAGCAGTGGACCAGCACATAAATATAAATGAATTAAATAAAAATAAAATTATAACAATAATAATCATTTTATTGTTATTATTACTATTAATATTATTATTATTTTTTATAATTATAATTCATGCTATATCCCTTAAGTACTGTTGTAACATCAGAACTAGGATTAAAATAAATTATTCATTCATTCATAGTTTTCTGCTCTAGGTCAGGTCCTTTATTTCAAACCCAACATTTTCCAATCTTCCCTATTTTCCGCCTACCTCTTAAGTCTCCGCAAACGATCCATATATCTTAATGTTGTATATCACCTGATATCTTCATCTGCCACGAACTTTCTTCCCGTTTACTATTGCTTTCAGTGCATCCTTCAGTAGGCAGTTTCATATCAGCCAATTTCTGTCCTTTTAACATATTCACGTCATCCGCATAAACAAGTAGCTGATGTAACCCGTTCAATTGCAAACCCTCTCTGTTTTCCTGGACTCTCCTAACAGCATAATCTAGAGCGAAGTTAGAAAGTAAAGGTGATAACGCATCTCCTTGCTTTAGCCCGCAGTGAATTGGAAAAGCATCCGACAGAAACTGACCTATACAGACTCTGCTGTACGTTCCACTGAGACGCATTTTAATTAATCGAATTAGTTTTTTTGGGAATATCAAATTCAATAAGAATGTCATATAAAACTTCTCTCTTAACCGAGTCATATGTATTTTTGAAATCTACGAATAACTGATGTACTGTGCCCTTATACTCCCATTTTTTTTCTACAATATCTGTCGAATAAAAAAAATCCGCTCAATAGTCGATTTATTACGCTTTAAACCACATTGATAATCCCCAATAATTTCATATACATATGGAGTTAATCTTCTCAAAAGAACATTGAAAAAAATTCTGTACGACGTCAACAAAAGTGATATTCGTCGAAAGTTACTACAGTTAGTCTTTTCCCACTTCTTAAAAATAGGTACGATTATGGACTCCTTCCATTTTTTTGGTACAATTTCTTTTTCCCAAATAACAAGTATAAGCTTATAAATTTCGCTAGATAATGCGCTTCCATCCTCTTGTATTAATTCTGCTGAAATTTGATCGATACCTGGAGACTTGTACTTTTTCACGTAATGTAAATACTGAATATGAGAATACAGAGTTAATATTAGTGCAATGTAAGAAGCTTGAACAAGAGTCATGCGCTTGGAGCTTCTACCAACGAATGTTAGCAGCCCCAATAATACTGCACATCCTTAAAACAACACACTTTTAAAGCACGACGGCTGGTGCTTCTAAATTAAAAGCACTTGCTCCTTAGACTACTGGGACTGTTTGTTTTTATTGTGTAGCATCACAGTATGCTGCCCGAGCTGAAGTCCACTGAGCACTCTCAACTTTTAAACCATAAATTTTCCATTAATGGTGAATGCATCGTCCATTGTAATTAAACCGCTAACACTGACGCTCCGGGGACCATTGCGGAGTGACACCAGTTACAGTAGGAATTCTGACACAATCCAAAATAATGTTTGTAAATTTTGTGTGTACTCCTAACGGTCGATAATAAAACAAACAAATAAGACAAAAGTCTACTTTCCCATTAATTGAGCCTAAATGTCATGCAAGTGCAGCTCTTAAACATGGTGCTAGTTTCGGTCCAAACTTACAAACCATTTTCCAAATTTGAAATATTTTAAAATTGAAGCTTTTAAAAAAGAAATTTATAAAATTATTCATGATAAATAATATTAACAAATGTGTTTTTTTACGTTTTATTTCTGTCGACTATATTCATGTTTTATTGAATATCACTGGCTTCTGTCTGATTGTCAATTTTCAATTTTTATTAAATATATATTTTTTTTCTTTTTTTTGTTCTTGTGAGTTATTTATCGACTTGAATTAAGTTACTTACTGTAGCCTATTTAGTAAACTGTCCTTATAAATTTTATGTTATATTATTTGCTAAGACCACACCGTACACGAGCCTGGCTCTTACGGTAGTGGTTAGAAACATTTTTGTTTTATAAATTTAAATTCTACTCACTAGCTATCTAGTTAAATAAATTAAATTAATTAAATTAAATTAAATTAAATTAAATTAAATTAAAATGTATATAAAAGACTGCGTTAAACGTAAGGACATCACTGTTGGCTGATGTTTTTGACGTAAAATACGTCTTTCCCCGTACCGAGTATGGCATCTGTTTCGGGATCCGTGGAGAAACAAAAAATGACATAATTTCAAATGCTTCCTCTAGCAACACTACGATCCACAGGAGAACGCTAATGTTATTAGCAGAGTGCTGCGTTTGATTACTTTAAATACAAGTTAGGTCTACATGGATCAAACTATTTTCGCTTGGTATCGAATCTTCTAGTGAGAATTTATTATTTAAAAATATATTAGTAAACCCATGTATTGTGGGTCCCTATCACCACGGCATGGCGCGTCCTCAGGTTGCGGATAGAGGAGACGGCCTCCAGATATCGAGGGTAACTGCGATTATATTGAATAAGCAGTCGTTGACAGCCGATGAGGGGTGGTCCTCCAGCTTGGAGATTGGGCGAAGGGCTAACAATACACCACCGTAAAAAAACAGCTTGTTACGAAACCCCAAAATAAGCCTCGGAATGGGTTTGATTCTCTGGCACGATCACAGCAAATGGTATATGATTATGTCTCGTGACCAAAATATTGTACGAAATGGAAATATAAAAATTGTAAATTTATCCTTTGAAGAGGTAGAAAAATTCAAATACCTTTGAGCAACAGTATCAAAGATAAATGACACTCGGGAGGAAATTAAACGCAGAATAAATATGGGAAATGCCTGTTATTATTCGGTTGAGAAGCTTTTGTCATCCACTCTTCTCTCAAAAAAGCTGAAAGTTAAAATTTATAAAACAGTTATATTACCGGTTGTTCTGTATGGTTGTAAAAATTGGACTCTCACTCTGAGAGAGGAACAAAGGTTAAGGATGTTTGAGAATAGGAAAATATTTGGGGCTAAGAGGGATGAAGTTACAGGAGAATGGAGAAAGTTGCACAACACAGAACTGCACGCATTGCATTCTTCACCTGACATAATTAGGAGCATTGAATCCAGACGTTTGAATCCAGAAATGCATATAGAGTGTTAGTTGGGAGACCGGAGGAAAAAAACCTTTGGGGAAGCCGAGACGTAGATGGGAGGATAATATTAAAATGGATTTGAGGGAGGTGGGATATGATGGTAAGGACTGGATTAATCCTGCTCAGGATAGGGATCGATGACGGGCTTATGTGAGGGCGACAATGAACGTCCGGGTTTCTTAAAAGCCATAAGTAAGTAATGCCGCCGGGCGCTACCACAGCCACCGGGTGCTTGTCCACTTGTAGTGTAAATAAATACATACTACATTTTATTTATTAGCAGGTTGAATATTATAAGCTATAATGAAGTGTAGTAATTAAATATTAGTAAACATCAATCTCTGACCTTTGTGTGTTACCTGAATTTATTCATGGCATTAGCTATCACGTGGACTGGGTAATAAATAGAGACGAGAATTTCATGCACTATAAAATCTCAAAATATGCATGCATTCATGCACTATCAAACTATGAAACATGCACGATCAAGAGAAAAATACATTAAAATATGCACTTTCATTTTTGTTCCAAATTTCTTATTTCACTTCACTTTTTTCTTTGCACAGTTAACAACATTTCTAAATTGGTTTCCGTGAGATTCCTGCGCTTGTCAATCAATATGTTTTTGTAGGCAGAGAATGACATCTCTACATCGCAAGAAGTTATGATTGCAAACTTGAACTAACCTTTACCTTTTATTTAGTTTCTTTTCTTTTCCTTCTTCAATCCTGGTTCCTGAAGCTAAAATAAGGGGCATAATGTATATTATATGCATGATTAGGCTAAAAATTGCTTAAGTATGCATTATGCATGTTTTTATTCCCAAAATGGCCAAAACATGTAAATATTCACGGAAAAAGTACACACTTGGAAACGGAAAATAGTGAAATGGATAAGTACTAAGTTTAAGATATGTCCTATATTCGTATAAAAACATGCATTTGCATGGAATTCTTGTCTCTAGTAATAAATGAACAATTTCAGAAAATTCATCCTCTTTTAGATTTAAGTAATAAATTCGTAAATAATAAAATATTACTTTCTTGTTAGAAATATAAATAAAACTAATAGCGTTCATTCTAAACTGCAAAAGTGAAAATATGGTATATGTGTTTTAAAAAAGTTACTTTCCCTGCTTTCCCCCCTTTTTTTTAAGTATTGTAACCAATTTATGTTTTGTTGTGCAATATCAGTACTGCAATAAACTGTTCTGTAGCTTTGTTTTGTAAGTAATGCCTTGATAATAACGCAATTCAATGAAATTCATGTTCTGGTATGTAAACTATTTATTCACTGCTATGTTATTTAGTGTCGAGGAATGTGGATTTCATTAGAAAGGCTGAATATTTTACACTATTAATTACGTGTGCTGAACTACGAGTATGTGTGGTTAGAAGGATACGTATACTTTTTTTATCTCTGAAGAGTCGGACCTAATTTCTACCAGCAACTGGTGGAAATTGTGATGGACAACGAGGGTGTTATGACACATGCGGCTCGCGACAGGATCATCTTGGATGTCTGCGCATGCACGGAATGCGTGAACTTGGTTAATAAGAACCTAAACTAACCAAACCTAACCTTCGTATATGCAAAATGTGGAAGGGAACTTTTTGATTTGATCTTGATGTGATCTCGAATGTACAAGCAAAAATAAATCCAGGCAAGGATCACGCTGGCATTGAATGAGAGATCCGCGCATGCGCCACAGCCAAACTGTTCTTGTCGCGAGCCTCTCCTGTTATCCAGGGTTGCCAGATTGATATAACTAAAAGTAGCGAAAGCTCGCTGAAAAAGTAGCCAACATTCAGCAAAGTAGCCCAATATAAACGGCAGATTTATATTTCGCGGATTATATTTATGTTTAACTGAATCGGAATGTTTTTTTTCAAGTCTCCTTTATGAGCACTAATTTGAATTTTATAAACTTTACAATCTGCTTCATTGCTGTAGTCTTTCATATCCTGAAGCCAGTTTGAGAATGAAGTATCATTTAACCACTGCCTATTAAACGTTTTGGAATACTTCTCCCACTTTCCCTTTTTCAGCAATTACAGAACGAAATAATAATTATTTCCATTTTCAGTATAATCACAAAACAAAACAAATGTATAAAAAGTTATTCACTATCACAATTTAAAAATGTTACTGTATATCACTTCTATAACAAACACAGTTCTCTTAAAATTATTTCACTATAGGACTCAGAATTGATAGTTAGACCAAATGCATTACAAAGGGCGTATAACTATGCCGTACACACTCCTGCCCAAACCATCACTCCACCACCTCCATACGGCACATTTTCGGAAATGCAACACTGTGAAAATCGTTCTCCCCTCCTTCTCCAAACTCTTTCACGTCCATCAGGTGAGCACAGATTGAAACGGGACTCATCGGTGAACAGAACACAGCTCCACTGTCCATTTCTCCAATCCCTGTGATCATTTGCAAAACGCAGTCGTTCAACTCGATGCATCCTGAGAAGTCTGAGACCAGTTGCAGGTCTACTTGATACCAGTCCACTTGCTTTCAACCTCCTTCTAACTGTTTTGGCCTAAATTGGACGTCCATGCATGTTAACAAATTGCTGGGCTACACTAGTAGCTGGCAGGTTGCGCTCCCTAGGAACTCTCAACACCATATACCTGTCTTCATTTGGATTTGTAGCTCTTGGACGACCCGAACCTGGTCTTCTGGTATATTCTAGTCTCTCTCTATACCGTTTTATGGCATCATGGGTTGTGCTTCTAGCCATATTCATAACATTTGCAATGTAACGTACACTGCGTCCATCATCGTAAAGGGCTACAGCTCGAGCCACATCTTCAGGTCGCATCTTGTTTTAAGACAAATGTTACAACCCCACTTAAACTCAGAAAATGTAAAAATAAAGAAATAACGAATGATAACGATAATGAAGCACAAAATGGTTGAGACAAAATTGTTATAGCTGAGACTCCGAAAGCAAAATTGGAATATTTGGTTATAATGGCTTGTTTATAAAACAAAAAACAATCAACAATGTATACACGTCTCCATAACAACAGATGGCTACCATAATATTGTATGAGAAGATAATGTTTTGCAAAATACCAGCAAATATTAAAGTGTCCGGTTCTTTTTGTCCCTGAGTGTATTTCGCATAGTTAGGCCTATTTCGTTTCTCGTGGTTAAAGTGGTGGTGGAATAAGGCGAGACGTACACTGTAACAGGTTTTTTTCACGGAGAGGAATACTATTACTACACCTATTACTATTAATTTTCCACAATTTCAAATCAGAAAAAATTGCCCAAAAATAGCCCCGAAAATTTTTGAGTAGCCCAAAAAGTCGCAAGT